>NC_045434.1:196881615-196952738 GCF_002776525.5 Piliocolobus tephrosceles | reverse complement strand
GGGCGGGGGGGGGGGGGGGGGGGGGGGGGGGGGGGGGCGGAGGGGGACCGGATGGGGGGAGCACGGGAAGGAGGGGACACGGGAGGCGGGTTGGGGAGCCTGGGGCCGGACTGATGGGGAGGAGGCGAACGGAGGTCACTGTGGAGCTGGGACAGACTGGAGGGGTCTGTCCAGGGGGTGACCTGGACACAGTGAAGCTGGGACCCACAGAGTCTGAAAGGGGCACTGGGGAGCCCTGGGACAGTGAGGAGTGGACACAGGAGAGGGCAGAAGGTGCAGGAGGAACAGGGCCAAGCAGCCAGGGCCAGGCCGAAGGCGGGCTGGGGACAAACTGGGAGGGGCAGTCGGACCAAACAGTGGATGAGCAGGGACCAGGAGGGACTGGAGGCGCTGGGGGCAGTTCAGAGGCGACATTTGCACAGATGGACCGGGAGGCCCTGGGAGGACTCAAGAAAATGGTGGGAGGAGGGGCTCCCACCATCCGGAAGCGACTGCTTGTTGGGGACCAGGAGATGAGGCCACCAACTGGTGCCCAGCCCAGTCTCTCCTCCCAAGCAGGAATCAGCACTGAAGACCCTGGGGACAGATGGCCTTTTTCTCTTTTCCTCCTTGGACACTGACGGGGATATGTACATCAGCCCTGAGGAGTTCAAACCCATTGCTGAGAAGCTAACAGGTACCAGGAGAGGCTGGCGGCTGGGGAGGAGGGCGCCTTGGCCAGGTGTCTTCACTGAGCAGGAGGGGCTGTCTGGAGTGGAGGGAAGCCCCTGGGGTCTCAGAGGCCCTGGACTTCTCCCAGCTCTGACACTTTGTAGCTGGTGGCTTGGACTAGCTGCTCCAGCAACCCCTGAGCCTGTTTTTCTCAGACTTGTGAACAATAATACCAGTTAACATTCTTTGGTCTGCGAGGTGGCTCACGCCTATAATCCCAACACTTTGGGAGACAGAAGGATTGTTTGAGCCCAGGAGTTCAAGACCAGCCTGGCCAACATGGCAAAACCCCATCCCTACAAAAATACAGAAATTAGCCGGGTGTGGTGGCGCATGCCTGTAGTCCCAGCTACTTGGGAGGCTGAGGTGGGAGGATCACTTGAGGCCATGAGGCAGAGGTTGCAGTGAGTTGACATCACACCACTACACTCCAGCTTGGGCGACAGAGTGAGACTCTGTCTCAAAACAAACAAAGCAAAACCAAAAACACAAAAAAACCATTCCTTGGCCACCTCCTCCGTGCCAGGCATTTAAGTGCTTCATGTGGGTTCTCTCTTTACACCTCACAGTAGCCCTGGGAGATGGACACTGTCATGATCCCCATGTTTAATAGTTTGAGAGACTAAGACACAGGCAGGCTTCCCAGTTTCCCAAGCTAGAAAGGTGGGGAGCCAGGGCTAGAACTGGGGCCATCTGGCTCCAGGGTCCTGTACCAGCTCACAGGTTTCAGGAGTAGAGAAAAGAAATGCACAGTGACGAATATGCAGATTTCCAACAGACAACAGCTACAACTTTTTTTTTTTTTTTTTTTATATACAGGGTCTTGTTCTATTACCCAGACTGGAGTGCAGTGGTGCAATCACACAGCTCACTGCAGCCTCAACTTCCCTGGCTCAGTTGATCCTCCTGCCTCAGTCTCCTGAGTAACTGGGACACAGGCATGTGCTATCATGCTCAGCTGATTTTTCTATTTTTGCAGAGATATAGTCTCACTACGTTGTCTGGGCTGATCTCAAACTCCTGGGCTCAAACGATACTTCTACCTTGGCCTCCTAAAGTGCTGGAATTACAGGTGTGAACCACCGCGCCCAGCCAGGAGCTGTAACTATTATTACTAAATCTGAAACTCTGCTTAGGTGTTTTCAGATTCCTATTCCATTCTTTTTGTTGTTGTTGTTGTTGAGCTGGAGTCTTGCTGTGTCACCCAGGCTGGAGTGCAGTGGTGCGATCTCAGCTCACTGCAACTTCTGCCTCCCTGGTTCAAGCAATTCTCCTGCCTCAGCCGCCCTAGGAGCTGGGATTACAGGCACCTACCACAACACCATCCTGATTTTGTATTTTTAGTAGAGATGGGGTTTTGCCATGTTAGCCAGGCTAGTCTCGAACTCCTGACCTCAAGTGATCTGCCTGCCTCAGCCTCCCAAAGTGCTGGGATTACAGACATGAGCCACTGTGTCCAGTCTCCTATTCCATTCTTGCTATCATTTTTGCCTAGTGCAGTCAGTGATTATTTATTTATTTATTTGGTTAAAGATGAGGGGCTGAAGGCTGAGGCAGGAGAATGGCATGAACCCGGGAGGCGGAGCTTGCAGTGAGCCAAGATCGTGCCACTGCACTCCAGCCTGGGCGACAGAGCGAGACTACGTCTCAAAAAAAAAAAAAAAAAAAAAAGATGAGGGGCTGAAACATTCTAATGAATTATAAAATGCTTTTCTCGCTGCCCCCACCATCACCCCAACCTCTGTGTCCATTTTCTTCCAACTTCTTGTGACATTTCTTGAACTTAGGATCTTCGGCACCTACTTGTTACCCAGATTGCCTGGTGTAAATCAGTCATCGATGGGAAAGGCAAAAGAGACATGCTGGCTGTTTCGGGTGCATAAGCTCCAAAGCGCTGTCACAGGCCTGCTGTTTTTCAGGGGTGTATTGGGTAGGTTGGCTCCATGCTGGCCCAGGGACCTGTGATCGCTGCTAGAGGAGAAAGGTTGGATAGAAAATGCTAATGAGCTGGAGTGGATGTGTATGGATGTCTCGGCGGCAGGCAGTTCTGCCATGAAAGCAGATGGGCAGATAAGCAGGTTGTCTCCTGGTGGCCTTGCCTGTACCTCTTATTTTGCATACACTTATGAGCATTTGCACAGCCACCTCTTTGTCCTTTTTTGTGGCCAGAGAATTCTCTCATAATGACACACTAGCAAAGCTTGCTGGGCTTGAGGCGCACTTTTGATTTTTTGCACAGAAATCTTTTTCTCCAGCAGGCTGAAAGAATCCCCCCATTACCTCTAGGCTGTGAATGCAAAAACCGATCAAGTTTTGAGAAATCAAAGGGGGGAAAATCAAATCCAAGCAGGAAATAGAGCCAACTAGTTCTATTTGGTAGAGTTATGAGTGTGTTTAATTTTCTGCCTTATCCCTTAAAATTTTTACAAATTGCCTATAATGGGCAAATGTTACTCTTAAGTCAGGAAATAAAAGTTTTCATTAAAAAGCCAAAGGGCTGTAAAATGCTGAGGAGTCTTATTATAATTAATAACATTATTACCAACTCCATTTGACAAATGAGAAAGTAAAGGCTCAGAGAAGTGAAGTCCCTTCCCCAGATCCCACAGCTAGGTGGTGGGGGGTCACTATTATTATTGTGTTGTTTTTGTTTTTGTTTTTGTTTTCTGAGACGGAGTCTTACTCTGTCTCCCAGGCTGGAGTGCTCGGCTCACTCTCACTGCAACCTCTGCCTCCTGGGTTCAAGCGATTCTCCTGTCTCAGCCCCCCGAGTAAGCTGGGATACAGGTGTGCACCACCACGCCCAGCTAGTTTTGGTATTTTTAGTAGAGATGGGGTTTCATCATGTTGGCCAAGGTGGTCTCGAACTCCTAACCTCAGGTGATCCGCCAGCTTCGGCTTCCCAAAGTGCTGGGATTACAGGCATGAGCTGCCTTAGGAATCATTATTATTACTATTTATCTGTGATATCAGTGAAATAATTGAATAAGCAAGGCCGACTAATAACCCTGCATATTCCTGTTGCTCCCTTCTTCTTGGGCTTCTAGATTGCGTGTTGGAAAGTTTTATTGCATTGACTTACAAATACAGAAATAAGTGATTCTTCAGAATAGGGATTTGCATTAGGAGCAGCAGGGAGCGCTCGTTAAAAGGGCAGTTTCCAGACTCTCACCCCTGCAGATTCTGATTCAGTAGGCGTGAGGTGGGTTGTGAGCATCTGTAGTTTAAAGGCATCCTGGGTGATTTTGAGGACTTCTGGTTGAGAACGGCTTTAATGCATCGTTCAGCCTGCTAGCCATTCAGTCAGCAAACGCCAGGCATCACGTCTGTACCACTACCCTGCCCTGAGAAGGCAGACAGGACAAGACCCGCCCCCACCCCCACCGGCTTCATTTTGTTACCGGTGACTATTACTCACCCCTTTTGAAATAGGCATCATTTCTGCCTTAGCCCTTCAAAATGAATCCTTCCACACTGGGAAGGTTACAGACTTGCCAGATCTCTGAGCAGGAAAAGATCCAAGAAATAAAATCCAGCCACTGCCAGTCCAGCCCCTCCTGCAGCCGGGGCAGTTCCCCTTCCCTCCAAAAAAGTAGGCGAAAGTGGGTCTCCTCACTCCCAAACCAGTGCTCTCCCTATGACACCAAAGAGCCTGTTTCTGTTTCTTGCTTCATTCATTACTCTGGTTCCCTTGACTGAGTTCCTCTCAGTCCCAGAAGACCCAGAAAAGGGTCATGGTTGGTCATGGGTTTCAAGTAAAACAGGCCTGGTTTCAATCCCGATTCCTCCACCATCTAGCTATGTAACCTGGGGAAGTGACTTTACCTCTCTGAACCTTCACTTTCTTATTTGTCAAATGCAGTTGGTAATGTTATTATCTGCCTCCCTGGGCTATCCTGAAACTAAAATGTGATACATTGGTTGTTACTTTGGTGATTGTTAACTGTTAACACCCCAGCTACCCCCACCCGCTGCCTGGCTCCGTTAATCACCAGCTAGTGTGGATGACCAGGGAGAGCTGAGCCCTGCAGCGTAAGGGCAGTGCCTCTCCGATGATCTGTGTCTCACAGGGTCAACTCCCGCGGCCAGCTACGAGGAGGAGGAGTTGCCCCCTGACCCTAGCGAGGAGACACTCACCATAGAAGCCCGATTCCAGCCTCTGCTCCCGGAGACCATGACCAAGAGCAAAGATGGCTTCCTAGGGGTGAGTAGGGGACCACAGGCAGCGGGATCATCTGTGTGCATCCTTCTCCTGAGGATGAGTTTCTGCTCCATTTATCTTTCTTTCCTCTGCCCTCTGTGTGCCCACTGGAGCCAGGCCCCATGCCAGGCCCTGGAGGTCCATGTGGCTGTGATGTTGTCCCTGCTGTCCAGGCATACAGCCTGCTGGGGGAGCAGGAGAGAGAAGCATTAGTCTCCACCCCAGATGGGGGAATCTGGGATGACTTCCTAGAGGAAGTGACATCTGGTAGACTGCAGGATGAGGAGGGCTCAGCAGGGTGACTGAGCGCAGGTGGGGGGTCTCGGAGGAAGCAGCAGTGCAGTAGAGACCCTGTCAGTGCAGCTGTCACACATCCTGTGATGATTACTTCCCGCACAGCCATCTCTTCCCCCTGGGGTACAGCATGGTGCCTGGCTCCTGATAGGTACTCTGTTAACTCTGATGACCTAGACCTGAGGTTTGGTCCCCAGCAGAGGGCTGTGGGGTGGGGAGGGCACCTGAGAAGGTGGAGGTAGGAGGTGGATAGATGTTCTCCTTGCCAGCCCCTCCCCAGCCCGAGGCCCTTTGGACAGGGTCCTGGGTGCATTGCAGGATGAAGCTGCCTCAGCCCCTGCCTGCCCTTTTGCGCTGTCTCCCACTCTCTCCCCCCTCTGTGGGCTTCCTCTGTTCCAGCCACACCAGACTTCCTTCCTTCCAAATCCCCAGGCTTTCTTCCAACTAGGAGCCTTCTCACACGCGGTTCCCTCTGCCAGGAACACTGCCTCTCTGTGCCCAGCCCACACCGACCCAGCCTTTTCATCTCAGCCAACGCCCCTTCAGTACGAACAGAGGCCTGAAGGCAAGAGTGCCAGGCTGGTCACTGAGGCCAGGCAGCTGGTGTGGCTGGGCCCAGGAGGCATGCAGGACCCACGCAGGGGCATCCCGGTCAGTGGGGCCAGGAGAGAAGGTGCCAGACCCCACCAAGGGCCTTGTTGCCTGCCTTTGGCCTTCATTCTGTGGCGGCTGAACACCAAGCAGATTTTAAATAAGAAGCCTGCTCATGAGACCTGGGCTTTCCAGGCCAGGGACGGGGCATGGGAAGAAAGGGGAGAAATGGAGGCAAGAAGACCAGTTCTGGACGGGCGAGGGAGAGGAGATGGAGAGTAAGGGCAGCCTGGAGGAAGCTAGGGAAGGAAGAAAGGGCAGGGAGCAGCTCCTCACGGACAATGGGTGGGCAGGAGTTGGATGACTCAAGCTTCTGGCTGGTGACCAGGGGTATGGTGGGCTGCTCGCCCAGATGGGAACTGTAGCAGGGGAGGGAGAAGGGGGCAGAGAATGAGGTCAGTCTGCACATGTTGAAGTTGAGGCCCCCAGGGGATGTTGGATGTCCACCGCCCAGCAGCAGCCCCTTGGCAGTGCCCAACTCTAGAGCCTGGCGGCCACATGGCAAAAGAAACTCGGGAATGACCGTGAGGCTGGTGCCTGTGGCGAAATTGCCACCTGGCCCAACCCAAGGAAGCAGTGCTAGGGAGCCCCTTTCTTTCTTTCTTTTTTTTTTTTTTTGGAGACGGAGTGTCAGTCTGTCGCCCAGGCTAGAGTGCAGTGGCACAATCTCAGCTCACTGCAAGCTCCACCTCCCGGGTTCAAGCAATTCTGCCTCAGCCTCCCAAGTAGCTGGGACTACAGGTGTCTGCCACCACGACCGGCTAATTCCTTTGTATTTTTAGTAGAGACGGGGTTTCACCATGTTGGCCAGGATGGTCTCGATCTCCTGATCGATCCTCCCACCTCGGCCTCCCAAAGTGCTGGGATTATAGGCATGAGCCACCACGCCCAGCTGGGAGCCGCTTTCTTAACTTCATCGCTGCAGGTTCAGGCAGGGACGGGAATTCCAAGGAGGAGCTCACAGGGAAGGGCACTGCCCATTTTGGTTCCTGTTTACTTGCCGACTCCCACTATAAGTTCCAAGAAGACAGGCTGCATAGTGTACTCTGATAGAAACTTCGGCCGGGCACGGTGGCTCAAGCCTGTAATCCCAGCACTTTGGGAGGCCGAGACGGGCGGATCACGCGGTCAGGAGATCGAGACCATCCTGGCTAACACGGTGAAACCCCGTCTCTACTAAAAATACAAAAAACTAGCCGGGCGAGGTGGCGGGCGCCTGTAGTCCCAGCTACTCCGGAGGCTGAGGCAGGAGAATGGCGTAAACCCGGGAGGCGGAGCTTGCAGTGAGCTGAGATCCGGCCACCGCACTCCAGCCCGGGCGACAGAGCAAGACTCCGTCTCAAAAAAAAAAAAAAAAGAAACTTCGTATACATTAGGTGCATAAAACATTTTGTTGAATGAACAAATGAATAAACATGTTCCTCTCAGCCAAGGAGAGAGAGTGCAGCAGATAGGCAGGAGTCCAGGAGGTGGTCGAAACAGGTCTGACCTTCCACAGAAGGAGGTGGGGAACCCATCTCTACGGGTCTGGCAGTGATGGGCTGATCTGAGCAGATGAGTCCCCACAGACAGCAAGAACTGGGGTGAGGCAGGAACAGCACCCCCAGCCCTGGCCCCCGAGCAGAGCCCCACCGAGCCCAGCACCCATCTCTGGCATGTCCCCTGCAGGGGATGGCCAGCCTACAAGCAGGACCCAGCAGGGCGGGCTCGGCCTGGCTCCATATAGCCAGCTCTGCCTTGAGAACTGCCTGTTAAATCTCTCTCCACGGGAGCTCCCTGCACGGCTTTCCTCCCACCTCCCACCTCCCACCAAGCCTGAGCTCCTGCTGCCAGGGAGGTGGGGACAGGAGAGGGAACCTGCTGTTCCTCAAATGCTGGCTGATGTGTAGACAGCTCTGTGGTCTCTGAGTGTCCTCTTCAAGCCATCAGTTTGTCAGAGGCGAGGCAGGTCACCGATGAGGACTCGGGCTTAGGGAAGGCCTTTTGCCCAAGGTGGGGCAGTCTGTACTTAAGGCAGGGCCCTTTTGGGAGAGGCCTCCCTTCCCATTCCCTGTGGTCTCATCCTGCTCTTGACCCTAGAGCTCTCACCTCAAACATGATTGGCCACCACCCTCATCGGACTTAGCTCCAAACCGAAATCCTGAGCTGGCCAGCGGGACATTAGTCCCTGGGAAGAGACTTGGAGAGGAGACTGGGGAGGGGGAGCAGGGCTGCTGGAAGGCCGGGGAAGCCAGGCAGGGTGGTGGCTCCCAAGGCTGGCCCACGGGCTTATGCATAGGAGGGAGGCGGGATGGTGTGAGGCACAGAGCCCCACCACCCCCATTCCAACCCTGCCTTTGAGCGAGCTGCTCTGGCCTGGGCTGTGCCTGGGTGAGCTGCAGAGGCACTGGAGCGGGGAGAGGAGCCTCTCTCTGGTGGGATATTGCTAAGCTTGTGGCCATCACTGGGGCAGGAAACTGCCTTGGGTCCATCTGCTCCCTTGGTGTGGGCTGGCTCAGGGCTTGAGGGAGACTTCCACCCATGTGGGACACGAGGCCCCGGAGTCATGGTTCTTAGATATCTGGAGCTTCGCTTTCCCCTGCCCCAGGTCTCCCGCCTCGCCCTGTCTGGCCTCCGAAACTGGACGGCCGCAGCCTCGCCAAGTGCAGTGTTTTCCGCCCGCCACTTCCAGCCCTTCCTTCCCCCGCCAGGCCAGGAGCTGGGCGAGCCCTGGTGGATCATCCCCAGTGAGCTGAGCGTGTTCACTGGCTACCTATCCAACAACCGCTTCTATCCGCCGCCACCCAAGGGCAAGGAGGTGAGGACAGCCGGGGTGCGACCTGAGGCCCTCTGCCCCAGCCCAGGAGTGGCCACCCCTCTGTCTGCGCCTGGACCCCAGTGCCAGGCCTGCCCTACCTGCTCTCTGCCTCCCTCTGGACCTGCCCCTCCCCATGGGGCCCCTGGGCCTTTGGGTCTAGGCTGACCCCCACCCCAGCGGATCCAGGCTCAGCGGGACCCAGCAAGCCAGCACATGCCTCCCACCGCCCCCAGGTCATCATCCACCGGCTCCTGAGCATGTTCCACCCTCGGCCCTTTGTGAAGACCCGCTTTGCCCCTCAGGGGGCCGTGGCCTGCCTGACTGCCATCAGTGACTTCTACTACACCGTGATGTTCCGGTGAGTGGGCCACACAGGCCAGCCTGGAGCTTCCGGGAGGCACAGACGGTTTAGCGCCCAGAGGGGAGGGCCTGGCTTGAGCCCCCCAACTCTGTATCTCCTCCCCCTGCCATCTCGGGCAAGCAGCTTTGGCTCTCTGAGCCTCAGTTTTCTCACCTGTGGATCGGGATGCTGCTGACTTCCTCGTAGGGCATGTGAGGGTTCAGGAAGAAAAGGCTGTGGAACTTGCTTGGCACGGGGCTGGTAGCCATGGCTGTGCCATCCACACAGAAGTGGGAAGGACGTCCAGTCACACATGCCTTCCAGAAGCTGTGGGGGCTCAGGGAGGGGGTCCAGGCAGGGCTTCTGGAGGAGGGACATGTGACCTGGGCCTCGAAGGACGAGCAGCATTTGGAGGGCCTTGCTGCTGCCCCCTGGCCCATCCACCTCCACCTACACACTCAGCCTCCTCTCCCTGGTGAGTCTGGCCAAGGCTTCCCGGGCTCCTGGGGAGAAGGTGGGCAGCTCTGCTGCAGGAGATTCCCTTCACACAGGATCCATGCCGAGTTCCAGCTCAGTGAGCCGCCCGACTTCCCCTTCTGGTTCTCCCCTGGTCAGTTCACCGGCCACATCATCCTCTCCAAAGACGCCAACCACGTCCGCGACTTCCGGCTCTTCGTGCCCAACCACAGGTGGGAGCTTGACCTTGGCCCAGCCTTGGCTCCCTCCTACAGCTTGTCCTGCTCCCCAGCTCCAGGAGCCTAGGGGCCTCTTCTGTCTCTGCCCCTTCCTTTGCTCCCCAGAGCCCATCTCGTGGGGCTGGCGTGGGAGGAGGCGGCATGAGGAGGCAAGAGGATGAGCTGATCACCCACCAGCTCTTCCCAGGCACCCCGTGGCCTGGCCCTCCACCTCTGTGCCTGGGACCCAGTGCAGCAGCCCATAGACTCTTCCTGAAGCTGAGCCTCCCCGCCCTCACACTGCTGACAGGCCCTAATCAGAGCTGTAATTGCAGCCTGTGCGTGCCACCAAGGGGAAGGCCGGCAGCTAGGCAGGGACCCAGCTGTGGGGTCCAGGAAGGCTTCTCAGAAGAAGAAGGTCATCTCAGCAGAGACAAGGGGCTCTGAGGGTTTCGCTAGGCAGAGGAACAGCACATGCAAAGGCCGAGGGCAGGCCCTCCACTGCTGCAGAGCCCCGGAGAGGCTTCCAGGACAGTGCTGCACCGGCCACCTGCCTGCCTCACCTCCTCAGGGCTGGCCACCTGTCAGCAGAGTAGAGGACCCAGGAGGCTCTGGCTTCAAGTCTGTCCAGATTCCTAACTGATAGTAAGTGGCCACCTAGTGGGCCTGAGTGACCGCTCTACAGGGACAAGACCTGGCTGGGAGCCAGGAGGTCTGCAGTTACGTCTCAACTGTGGCACCCACTGGCTGTGTGGCTGTGGGCAAGGCCCTGGCCCTCTGTAGGCCTGTTTCCTCATCTGCCAGATGGGAGACTGACTCCTGATGTATTTCCCCCGCAGGGCAGGCGTGAGAGGATGGTTGGGATAACATGGGAAGAGAAAACTGCCCCAGGAGTGGGGATGGCTTCCCTCCCTCCCCAGGTGGGCAGAGCAGGGGCTTCCCAGTCAAAGTGCCAGCCCTCGGGCTGGGCACACCTGCCTCCGACCCAGGGTTATTGAGGAGGGGGCCTGGACTGTATGGGACAGAAGGAGAGAGGCAGTGACCAGCTCCAGGACCAGCTGCTCCTGGGCTCATGTCTGAGGACCAGGCATCAGGGACTGCTGACCCCCGGGGGGTACCTAGCTCTGCCCTCTGCACCACCTGCTGCGGAGGTGGTGGTTTGTCAGTGCTGGGGCTCCCCCGTGCGGCGGACCTGCAGATTGCACTGCTCGGCTCAGAATTCCTGCTGCCCGCCAGAGGCCTGTGCAGGGACCACGGTGCTCATTTTCATTCCTGCCCCACCCCGTGACCCACCGTGAGGCACTGGCCATCTCTCTGCCTCGAAGGGTCCTGGAGAATACACGGGCCATGACTGTGCAGGCCCTTTGTGGATTGTGAGGGGCAGGTCCGGCGGACGGTGAAGTGGCTCCAGTGCCTTAGGAAGGGGCAGCCTGGTGGAGAGAGGGCCAGGACTCTGCAGCCAGAATCCCGGTGGCTCTGAGAGCAGGTGTTCACCTTGAGAAGCCTCAGTGTCCTCATCTGGAAAATGGAGACAGTTGCAGGTATTATGTGATATAAAGTGTGACACAGATAATGGGCTTTGATGATGGTGTCACTCTGCCCTGGCCATCCCCAGGTCTCTGAATGTGGACATGGAGTGGCTTTATGGGGCCAGTGAAAGCAGCAACATGGAGGTGGACATCGGCTACATACCCCAGGTGAGCGCACAGGAGGCTCCCATCCAGGTGGGCTCGCTGCAGGGCGCTGCCCTTCCTCTGCAATGAGTGGAGCATCTTGGAGGGTCTCTCAGGGAGCCCCTGAGGATTCTTGCCCATCTCTGAGCCTTCCCCCCACCAATGACCTCTGGCCCAGATGGAGCTGGAGGCCACGGGCCCCTCAGTGCCCTCGGTGATCCTGGATGAGGATGGCAGCGTGATCGACAGCCACCTGCCCTCGGGGGAGTCCCTGCAGTTTGTGTTTGAGGAAATCAAATGGCAGCAGGAGCTGAGCTGGGAGGAGGCTGCCCGGCGCCTGGAGGTGGCCATGTACCCCTTCAAGAAGGTGAGGCTGGGCAGGGGTGAAGGCCAGGGTCAGGCTGCACGGGCAGAAGCTGGGAGCTGTGGAGCAGCAGCTGGGCACAGGTGCTGGCATGTGTTCAGGGCTTGCTACTGAGGCTGTCTCACTGTTGCTCCCAGCGTGTGCCAGCGGGGCTTCCCTGTTGCCATTCGGAACTTAGAGGAAGAGGCCAGGTGCAGTGGCTCATGCCTATAATCCAAAACTTTGGGAGGCTGAGGCGGAGAATCACTTGTGGCCAGGAGTTCAAGAGCAGTCTGGGCAACATAGCGAGACCCCATATCTACAAAAAAATTTTTTAATTACCTGGGGGTGGTGTTAGCACGCACCTGTAGTACTAAACCTTTGGGGAGGCCAAGGCAGGAGGACTGCTTGAGCCCAGGAGTTCAAGGCCACAATGAGCTATGATGGCGCCACTGCACTCCAGCCTGGGCAACAGAGTGAGACTCCATCTCAAAGAAAAAATAAATGAAAATAATAATAATAAATAGAACTTGGAGGAGACATCCATCCCCTGGCTCAGCAGCACCCCCTTCACACACACATACAAACACACTAACATACATACACACACACACACACATATATACAAACATACACAAACATATACATACACATACAAATGTACATATACACAAACATGTACACACACAAAGATATATGCCTACACACAAACTCACATGTACACACACACACATACTTGCACACACTACAGACTCACAGCCCGAGCGGAACCCTGGCCGCTTTGACGATGGCTTCGCTCTGTCTCGGCGTGGCCCCAGGTCTCCTACTTGCCGTTCACTGAGGCCTTCGACCGAGCCAAGGCTGAGAACAAGCTGGTGCACTCGATCCTGCTGTGGGGGGCTCTGGATGACCAGTCCTGCTGAGGTGAGGGGCCCGGCTGAATCTAAGGGGAGCAGTGGGAAAAGTCCACACCTTGTTGGGTACCGGAGACTCAGACCAATGGGACTCTCCCGTTGAGTCAGGAGGGCCCCGGGGACTGCCCAGGGTAGGGGCATGGGGTGAGGGCCTGGGAGTTTCTGTGCTGAGCCCAGTGGGAGCTACCAGATGCTGAAGAAAGGGCCCTGGCAGACTGGGTTCAAACTCAGCCATTGTCAGCTTGGTAACCTTGAGCAAGTGTCTTCCCCTCCCCGAGCCTCAGTTTTCTCAATAGTAAGAAGGGATAATACACTTACTTCTCAGAGCTGTGGACGTGGGGGTGAAAGTGCCGCATACACTGTGAAGTCTAAGTGACATACGTGTAAGGGAAAATCAGGCCAGAGGCTGGTCTTGCGTTAATTTATTCAGAAAATTCACCAGAGACCTCCTAGATGCAACGTTCTTCGGGTGTCTGGCAGTGGGCACAAAGATGAATGAAACAGTGCCCCGCCCTCACCCTGTCAGCCATCAGTGTAGCAGTGGACTGGGTGCTGGCGTCCCACAGGGAGGAAGTCAGAAGGGGTCCCTGCCCTCAAAGGGGGAGACACAGTGCAAAGGCAGACACCGAATGAATCAGTACAAGCACGGTGAGTGTTCTGCAGGGGACAGTCCAGAGTGGCACCAGAGTATATAGCTGGGGGTCAGGGAAGGCTTTGTGAAGACAGTGATATTTCCGCTGAGACTCTGAAGGATGAGTAGGAGTTTGTCAAGTGACCAGATGGAGTGTTCCAGGTAGAGGAACAGCCTGTGCAAAGGCCCTGGGACATAGAACGATTATTGGATTTAAGAAGCTGTCACTATCTGCAAGTCCCCGGGGCCAGGCAGAACCCCTAACCCTAATCTCAGCCCAGGATGCGGGTGTATTATGGATGTTAATTCCAACTACCATTTATTCAGTACCTACTCTGCCTCAGGCTCTTTGAATCTGTTATTTCACCTGGGTGCAGAGACTGTTCTGCAGCCCGTGAGGTCTCCCCAAAGCAAGATTGCACCCCAGCAAGATGTGGGGGTGCCTCACACTTCTGTCTTCCAGCTTTTTCCTCTTCCTGAACAGGTTCAGGGCGGACTCTCCGGGAGACTGTCCTGGAAAGTTCGCCCATCCTCACCCTGCTCAACGAGAGCTTCATCAGCACCTGGTCCCTGGTGAAGGAGCTGGAGGAGCTGCAGGTGAGCCAGCAGGTGGGCAGGAACAGGAGCCTCCCGAACAGTGGTGGGGGCCGCGGCATCAGGAGTATGCAACTGTCCCCACAGAACAACCAGGAGAACCCGTCCCATCAGAAGCTGGCTGGCCTGCACCTGGAGAAGTACAGCTTCCCAGTGGAGATGATGATCTGCCTGCCCAATGGCACCGTGGTAGGCACCCCCACCCAGACCCCATGGGGCCCAGGGAGCAACCAGCAGGGGGCGTGGATGTGCAGGCTTCATCGGTTTCGGGTCTGGCCCTGCCACTTCCTGGCTGCAAAGCCTCAAGCTGGTCTCTTACCCAGTTTAAGCCTCTGTTGTCCCCATGTAGAAACAGGAATCGTGATGCAGGTGTTGGTCATCGGGGGCTGTACAGCAGCGAGCATAGTCCCGAGGCAGTCAGCGCCTCGCTAGAAACACGTCCTGGAAGAGAAGGCTGGCCTTGGACCATGGCAGCCAGTCCTGGGATGGAAGGGGAGGGAGTAGCCGGACCTTGTGACAGAGAAGACCAGGAGAGGGCCCTGAGCCAAGGTTCAAGACCCCACCTCTCCCTCAGGGCCCTTAGCACTCAGCAAGTCTTCTCATGGGGGCCTCACAGCAGCTTTGGGAGACGGATGATCATGAATGCCCATTTTATAAACAAGGAAAGAGGCCCAGAAAGGTTCAGAGACTGGACAAATGTTGCAGTTAATTAAGTGCAGCTGGCTTTGAACCAAGGCCTGCCCTTGAGCCTCAGATCTCCAGCTCTTCTGATCAAAGCGAGCCCTTATCCTTTAAGTCCCAAGGCATGGTTAGTGTGGGACCCAGGACTGTAGGAGGAGGCCAGCTTCCTCAGGATCTTAGGACGGGAGCAGGTCAGGAGCAGGGGCTGGCACGGGCAAGGTGTCCAGTGAGGGCTCGGTGCAAAGGAAAGGGAACCAGGCAGAAGGCACCTGCTGTCCCAGCCACAGGGTGATGAGATGGTGTTGGGGAACTGGATGAGGCTGGGCCTGCTTGGGAGAACCAGGCCTCCCGCTCATATGAATGTTGGTTGAATGCTGATTCATTTGTCTGTTCATCTGCTGGGCACCTACTCTGTGCCAGGCACAAAGATGAAGACAGGGCCCTGTGCTGAAAGAGTTCACTCTCTGGAGCGAGGCCAGAGGAGAGGCCCGTGGTGTGTGAGGCCCCAGTGAGAGAAGTGAGCACGGAGTTCAGGATGGAGCCTGGGGCCACAGGAACAGAGGAGAGCGGCCATTTCGGGGGGCGGAGGCGGAGGGCTAGTGAAGAGGTGATGTTGGAAAGTGTTGGGTTTTCACCTGGTAGGCAAGGCAGGGAGGTGCCCCCTCGTCAGACACAGGGTGATGAGGTGGTGTCAGGTGCTGGCGAGGGCTTACGGCAGCACTGCCTGCCCACCATCCACCTCAGACACGGACAGTCAAGGCCTGATAGCGTCCCTGCTTCTCCCCATAGAGCAGAGGGCACAGAAGCCTGGGGGCCCCCTCCGTCCCACTCTCTTCACCCAGCCCTTCTCCCAGGTCCACCACATCAATGCCAACTACTTCTTGGACATCACCTCCATGAAGCCCGAGGAAGTCGAGAGCAATCTCTTCAGCTTCTCATCCACCTTTGAAGACCCATCCACGGCCACCTACATGCAGTTCCTGAAGGAGGGACTCCGGCGTGGCCTGCCCCTCCTCCAGCCCTAGGGTGCCTGCGGGGCCGGACGGGATCTGATGCACAGGCCCCCGCACCCCAGAGCCAGAGTGTTCCTCTGCCCATTTCAGACTGCAGATGCCGCCCACTCCACCCCACTCCTAGGCTGCCTTGGGGAGTACAAGCTCCACTGAGGGTGGCCACCACAGCCTTGGCTCCATGGTGGCGGGTAGACAAGGGGTGCCTGGGCTGGCTGGGCAGAGGAACCTCTAGCTCTGACTGTCACTCTCCGCTCTCCCTACCCATTTGGCTCTGGAAAGCTGCTTGGCGCCCCCAGATCAGGGCCTGGGTGAACTCTCTGGACCTTTTCCAGTGAGCCGCACAGTCTAGGCCCTTGTTGGGTGAAGAATGGAAGGAGGAGCAGGCTAGGAAGACAGGGTCACCACCCTCTCCTTGCTTTCAGCCCTTCCCACAGGAAACATCAAGAAGCCCCAGCCACGAGGGGCCAGGCTTCCAAGGCGGCTCTCCTGTTTACTGAGAGCCTTCGTTCCTGGCCATACCCTGGGCTGCCCTCCTGTGCCTGATGTCCCCAGTTGGGGTCGGTCTCAGTAGGAGCCAGTCTTCGGAGCCTCTGGGCAGAACCCTCCATCGAAGTGGAAGTCAGACTGGACCCCCTGCGGCTTCCCTAACCACGCCACTGACCAGATGTCTGGGGAAGTTTACTGTGAAGGGGCTTCTGCCTTTAGCAATGGGGCGCACTAAGGGGGTTCCCGAGGCCTAGAGCCAAAGCACTCCCACCACCTACCTTAGCACAGGGTCTCCGCAGGACTGCGGGAGCCAGCGCTTCTGCCGCCCCTCCTGCCCCTCAGACCTCACATCCACAGAAGCACAGCCCGGCCAAAGACCACAGCCTCCGCCAGAGCCGGCGCGTCCCGGCAACCAGGGGTGCCCCAGGCTAGCTCTTCTACCACTGGGGCACCACGGACTCCCCTTGGTCACTCTTGGGACTTTGGTCCACGTCCTGAGCCACTGACCACGGCCAGTCTTTCTTTTTATATGTGCAGAAAAGTGTTTTTATACAAACTTTCTCATGGTTTGTAGGTATTTTTTTATAACCCCAGTGCTGAGGAGAAAGGAGGGGCAGTGGCTTCCCCGGCAGCAGCCCCATGATGGCTGAACCCGAAATCCTCGATGGGTCCAGCTGGATGTCTTTGCAGCTGCACCTATGGGAAGAAATAGTCCCCTCTTCCTTCTCCTCTTCAGCTTTTTAAAAACAGTCCTCAGAGGACCCACGACCCCCCAGCACTGTCCCATCCTCTCCACGCAGGCCCACGGGCGGCGCACCCGCACTCTTTCATGAAGACCTTGAAGTCAGGCTGCCCCTCCCCTGCCCCCAGTTCTCTCCCCACCCGGGGCTCACTCTTAAACCTGGCAGCGGAAGAGGGAAGGCAGACATCTCTGCCGCCACTCCTGGGCCTTCTATTCGCCGAGTTACCCCGCTTGCCTTGGGCGTGTTCACTGAGCCTTCCCCAGCCAGTCTTGTTCTCAATTTTGTTTTGTATTGTTTTGAGATGGAGTCTTGCTCTGTCACTCAGGCTGGAGTGCTATGGCGTGATCTTGGCTGGCTGCAACCCCCGCCCCGGTTCAAGCAATTCTGCCTCAGCCTCCCGAGTAGCTGGGATTACAGGTGCCTGCCACCACACCCAGCTAATTTTTGTATTTTTAGTAGAGATGGGGTTTCACCATATTGGTCAGGCTGGTCTGGAACTCCTAAACTCAGGTGATCCACCCGCCTCAGCCTCCCAAATTGCTGGGATTACAGGCATGAGCCACACGCCCAACCTTGTTCTTAATTTTGTATTATCCAATCATTGCTAATGTTACATGCACTTTCTCCCTTAACCCTCACGACAAGCTTGTGAGGCAGATGCTCATTGTTCCCATCTTGATGAAACGAGTATCAGGGAGGTGAAGTGACTTGCCCAGGGTCACTCAGCCAGGTAGAGTTCAGATTCAAACCCACATGTGGCTCCAAAGCCTGCGTCTGGATTTGGGGGTGTTTTTTGGCACAGCACCATCGCCCCTCTCCCTGCCTGTTTTCCCCAAAATGGAAAGGAAGGCCTTTTAAACCAGAGTGTCTCACTCCCCTCTGACCTCCAGGCCAGGCATGAGCCAGCCAGCTCAGCCAGGCGCCCTGTGTCCTGAGAGGAAGTGCCCCCACCCCCCATGCCCCTTACTGGGAGGGAGGGCGCCTGATGTTCTCTGCGCCTCCCCCATCCTGTCAGGCACTGGTGGGAGGGCAGGGGAGCCCATGCGAACCCTTCTCCCGCTGCTCTGGGAGAGTCAATTCCACATTGAGCCAGTCTGGTCCCGTGGAAAATGCTGGTGGCCTGGGCTTTCTGAGGCCTCATCTGATGCCTCTGTAGTTCCTGTCCCCCACCAGGCCTTGAGGCTCAGGGTGGGAGAGGGCCCCTGGCTGCGCTCCTGTCACTCCTCTGCCACTTCCCTCCCCTGTCCCCAACATGCCCTGTAATAAATTAGAGAAGACTGACTAGAGTGGTTCTAAGTGCTTTTCCTTTGAGTGGCATGTTCAGCTCTGTCCTTCCAAGCGGTGGCTCCCTCCTGGGGTGGACCTGGCTGGAATGCTTTCAGGGACTTATCTTACCTATCGAGGGCTTGAGTGACTTGCCCAAAATAAGTTTATGATAGAACAAGTGGTAGGACTTACTGTTTTGAGAATCTGGTGCTCTCTGTTGAGAAAGATCTGGAAGTTGTCTTAGAAGCGGAGCCTGAGACAGGCATGAAGTGATTTTTTTTTTTTTTTTTGGTGGGGTGGGGAGTGTACTTCCAGAAAAACCTGTAAAAGAAGGAGGGAAGCAGAAGAGGAAAAGGAAAAATGCTGAGCAGGACCAGTCTCAGCCCAGCCTTGGCCTGACCCACAGTGGAAGAGCTGTGAGGCATAAACCACACTGCAGAGTTGAGCTGGCCTTTTGGGCCTTGTATCAGTCATTGGCTTGGGAGGTGAAGGAAATTCCCAGGTAGGGGGCTCCATTCTTCCTGCAAGGGGATCTGAGTGGGACAGCAAATCAGCATCTACACCCAGGACAGACAGCCAGCGTGAACTTGCATGATCCGCCATCGCACAAGAGGGGAAAGTAATGATTAAAACACAATGTGCCATCCTGGAAAGAGGGCTGGACCTGGGAGTCAGTCTTCAGCATTTGAGATATGGTGGAGATAGGGTGGATAACCTCTGAGGTCTCTTGCCAGGACCAGTTACATAATGTTGCAGTGCCCAGTGCAAAATGAAAACACAAGACCACCTGTTAGAAAATCACTCATTTCGAGACAGCAACAGCAGAGTACTAAACCAGGTACAGGGTTCTGAGCATGGGGCCCTTTGTGACTGCATGGGCTGGTCACCCATGAAACCAACTCTGTCTCTGGCAGAGGGGATTGCAGGCTTTGGGACCGAGGAACTCCAGCCTGGGAGCCACGCACAGCTTGAGGCTGTGCTGAAAGCAGAGGAGGAAATGTGACCCAGGAACTGCATGCCACAGACCAGGACAGTGAGGGCTGGAGGACAAAGAGGGAGTGGGTTAGTGAGCCTGGAAAGAATGTGGCTCTTCCCACAGTGCCTCTGGGGTCTTGTGCATCAAGTACCCATCTAATGAGCAAACTCACTGAATATACCGTGTGTGTGAGAGAGAGAGGAGAGAGAGTGAGAGAGAGACAGAGACAGAGAGACAGAGACTAAAATAGAAGAAAGCTGCAAAGTGCTGGAGGGCAGGAGTCAGAGGAGAAAGAGGCCCATTCTGCCCATTCTTGCTGAAAAGAGGCTTTGCAGAGGGGCTTGCCTGGGAACCATGAACTGGAAAGGGGGCCAGGGTGAGGATTCTGAAGTTTGCCCTAGGGGTAGGAGCATATTTTAGGGGACGAGCGACACATCCCTCGGCTTCCAGAAGTCGTATGGGGCTAAACGTGGAGAGTAACAAGCAGGGAGACGCGACGAATATCAGGCTCAGGGATCTCCAAACGCAGCCAACTCCTCCCGGGGACACAGACCCCGCGGGGACACGGTCTCGACAGAGGGGAGTGTGCTCCGCGGGATCTGAGCTAGCGCCCGCCAGCGCCCCGCCCACTCGGGGGCCGCCCTCCCCTTGCCACCCGGCTGGACCCGCCTCCCGACGGTGCGCGGAGGTGCGGCTCGGTGCGCAGCTGCGGAGGATCGCTTCCGGGGGGCGGGTCAGCGGAAGTGAGGGCGGTAGAAGCTGGGCGGCCCACGGTGGAAGGAGGGGCCGTGAGGTGAGAGAGTCCCGGAGCCCGAGACTGAGGTGAGAAAGGTTCTAGGGCGGCGTGGAGACGGGAGCGCGGCCTTCCAGCCCGTTAGTAGACTGGGTCTACGTGCCAGGCGCTGTGCGGAGCTCGCGGCTCCTGTTCCCGCGCGAGTTCTCGCGGGAGCCGCTGGTGTCCGTTTCACTTGGACCGGGGGAAACTGAGTCCCCGAAGGGTACTTGCTCGTCGGAGTCCCCCAGCAAACAGTGACCAAGCTAGACCTGAGACTTCTAGTTTCGGCTTCGCTGCTTGACGGGCCGGGCTGTCCCGCCGCGCATTCTGAGACCTGGCCGCGGCTCGGAGGCTTCCGCGCACTCGGGTCCAGGGCCTGTGGGTCCAAGGGCCGCTGGGCAGGCGGCGAGGACTTGGCCGACCTTGGCCCAGGTCGGGGCGGCTGCCGCGGGGGAGGGGCGGCGCGCCCTGACCTGTCCCCGCAGGGAGAGGGTCCACGCGGGTCTCCGGGCGCTGCTACGCGCGGCAAAGTTTGACTGAGCGCGGCGGCCTCCGTGGGGTCCCCCGGGACCAGGGGTGCTGAGCGGGGCCCTGCGCTGGAGGAGCTCCCGGTCTCCTGAGGGGGACAAGACCCACCGGTGCTGCCAGAGAACGGGGGAAGATCTTCTAGCCAGTGAGACTTGGGGGCGGGGGTGACAGCTGAGTTGGTGTTCTCCATCATTCGTTTAGTTAGTTCAGCGCGTTGAAACGCTCACTGTGTCCTAGGCAGATACCGTGCTGTGCGCGGGGATCACAGTTATCTAGTTCCTCTCGCGAGGACTCCGAGGGACAGGCAGGGTGCTGCGGAGCGCACAGGAAAGGACCTGACCCTGTCGCAGGGAAGGAAGGTGATGCTTGAGCTGAGCTCTGAGGAATGACGAAGAATGAGCTCGGCGAAGGGGGTGCTGGTGTTTGATGCAGGGCTCACAGGTGGGCCCAGTGTTGGGGGTTGAGGGCCAGTGTGACTGGAGGGCAAGGGGAGAGCAGGAGGGCTGGCTGCGAAATGTGCAGGCCTTGGTACTCGGTGAGTGTGGTCTAGAGAGGGCAGAGAAAGATGGGTTTGAGACTGATTGTGGATTTTATCACAATGTGTTGGCTTTAGTAAGCCAGTTTTAAACGGAAGAGCGAAGAGCGATGTGATTAACAGTGTGTTTGGGAAGGATTCCTCTGGCTGTGTGTGAGGGTTAGGCCCAGCTGGGTCTTTGGAGGTAAGGTCGGAGAGAAAGTGGCAGTAAGCACTGTTAGTGCAATTCGCAGCTGACACGGACATTCAGCACAGAGCCTGGCACACAGAGGGACTCTGATAATAAAGGCTTGAACTGGGCCGAGAAGACGGAGCCCAGGCAGGAGGTGGCAGGACCTAGACCAGGCTTTGGGTGCTTTCCACTGGCATGACCACTGAGTGACCTTAGACAAGTGCCTTCCCCTCTCCAACTTCCTTTCCCCATGTGTATCGTAAAGTGAATGACCCCTCCTCTCCTACGGGTAGAAGAGGGGACCCTCCACGGGAAGTCTCCAGAAAGAGCTGCTTTGTCAGTCTAGTCTGTCCCCCGTTCAGAGCCTGTCCAGGGCTCCCCAGTGACTTCTCACCGGACCTCATGACTTGACCCCTACTTTAGTAGCTTTATTATGCTCTGTTCCTCTTTCCACATCCTTCACCCTCCTGTGCTGGACCTGTGCTCTTGCTGTTTTGTCTTCATTTCCTACTCCCTCGAAACTCATACAGGGCACTAGGGCCAGAGCTGTGACCTCATCTGGCCACCTGCCTAGTGATATTCAGCCTTTGCTAGAAGTACGTATTCATGTCCTATCACTCTGCTGGACAGCGAGTTCCTCGAGAGCATGACTGTGTCTAACTCCCCCCATAACCCCTACAGTGCCCAGCACAAGGCCTGGCACAAGTGGGTACTGTTGGTGTTTGATGAACAAGTGAATGAATGAGCACACTGCATCTGCTACCATGCAAGAACTGCTATGAAGAGCAGTCAGATGTCACCTCACCCATCTGTGTCATGTTTTAACAGTTCGTTAAGCACTCAACCCCATTTCACTCACTGACCCTTAAGGTAGCCTCCAGTGGCAGCTTTTCCTATCCCCTTTTTCCAGATGGAAAAACCAGTGTTCAGCAAAGTTAAATAACTTGCCTGTAGCTACAAAGCCAGAAGGTGGCTGAGCCAGGATAAACTTTTTTGGCTCTTTTCCTCTATAGCTCGGGAGACTGAGATTGGCATGAGCTGGTGTTTGTTCTCCTATTTTTCTCTGATCTCTCCCCTTGCAAGGGCCCAGCAGTGCTTTTACGTCTCATCTTCAAGAATGAATCCTGGGCTTGGATAGTACCTATAACTTGGCTCGATGAGCTTTCTAGCTACCAAAGGGTTCTATTTGCATCTTCAGAGAAATCTTGGTGTTAGTCATGGCTCTGCAGGGCCTGGTTTTGTGGGGCTTGTGTGGTGACCATTGAATCCCCGCTGTGGGGGGTTGTTTCACAAGAGGGAAATCTGGTGCTCCTCCAGATGGCCTGATATGAAGGAGTCACGCCTCCCACCTCCCGGAGCTGCCCTGTGGCTGCCTTGTCCTTCAAGTGCAGGAGCTGGTTCACGTGTCGGGAATGGAAGCCAGTGTGGTAAGGGGCATTCCCACAGCAGGGGTACGGTGGGGGAAGGTTGGGTGCTGGGCCTGCTGAGGTACAGTATAAGGTTCTGAGACTCTCCAATTGAGCACTCCTTTCTCCAGCGGCCTGGAATTGGAGCAAGGCCACCATTTCACTCCCTCTCCCTAAGAAGAACCAACTATGATCCTGGGGCACTTCAAGAGTCAGTGTATGTCTGCCTTTCTGTACAGAGGGCTGGAAAGAAAGCCTGGATAATCTCTACACTTAGCTACTTCCTCTTCCCTTCACTGACCCCCCCAACATTGACTGCCTTAGCAGCAGCAGGTATTCCCTTGGGTGGCTGGCCAGGGTGTATGTAGGCTGGCAACTGGGGAATCTGCCCTCACTATAATTGAGAGTTGACTTGCCCCTAGAGTGTGCCCTGTCCCTAGGTTTGTGGAATTCAGTCTCCCTGCTAGAGAGGAGAGGACAGGGACGGTAGTTGGATTCAGTCTCTGAGGTTGTGACTGTCTCTCTTTCTTTGCTCCAGACCATACCAATCTGGCAAAACAAGCCGCATGGGGCTGCTCGAAGTGTAGTAAGAAGAATTGGGACCAACCTACCCTTGAAGCCGTGTCCCCGGGCGTCCTTCGAGGTGAGTATGTTAGAAGGGCAGGAGGGCAGAGGCTCAGAGTGCTGCTTCTGTACCCCAAACCCCTCGGTACTGCCCAAGTAGGTTGTTTCCTGGTCACTTTTCATTCTGTTATGAAATATTTGTTAAGTGCTTTTATAATAGATCCTGGTCACTGTGCCTTCCTGAGTGCATACAAACCTGTGACCACAAGGAACCTGACAGGTCTCCACATGGGACAGTGAGTGTTGTGATTTTTGAGTTGAACTCTGCTTTTCTTCACCAGCCCTAAGAATTGGCCATGTCGCCAGTATTTTTATTTATTTTATTAATTTTTTAGATGAGGTCTCCCTATGATGCCCAGGCTAAGTCTTAAACTCCTGGGCTCAAGCAGTCCTCCTGCCTCAGCCTCCCATGTAGCTGGGATTACAGGCACAAGCCACCATGCCCAGCTCCACTATTTTTAGTGTTTCTCTGAGGCCATAATTCCTCAGCCTGCTCTTTTTGGCCAATCTGGGCATCCTTTACTGGGGTACTTCGGTCTTACCTCTGTGTCTAGGGATCCTTTAGCACCCACTCTGCAGCAGAGATTCCTGCCTGGCCCAGGTTTCTTGAGACCCCTTCTGTGGTAGAAAGCGAAGTAGCATTTATTACTCCCAGCTGCCTCCCTCTAGGAACTAATGGTTAAGCACCAGCCCGAAACTATATGGTTCAGTTCTGTGCATTTGGGGAGCTGGGACACAAAATAAATACTTCTGCTTTCTACCCACACAGAGGAGATAGAAATATGTGCATAAAAGGATGTGGCCCAGGTAGAAACAGAAACGAAGGAGCCAAATCTGTATAAAAGATGCTAAGCAGCAGAGTCTGTAGGAACTGGATCTGGAATTAGACAAGGTGTCAGGGTTGGTATTAGGTCAGGAATAGAGTTGGAAGTATATGTGTTGCAGGGGTGGGGGGCAGGAAAAGCTGTCCCAGTATACAGATTGCCAGCTATCCAGAATTGCCTAAAGGTCCTGGGCAGGAACTGGCCCTAACTGCCTCAGAAGCATCAGGAAAAAAAAGGGAGACAGCTAGGGAGCGTGGCTCACTCCATGGAGGCTGCCCCCACACTTGGCTGTACCCTTTGGCCAGATGCTGGCGGAGACGGTCAAGGGCACAGGCTCTCACAGAGCAGGAATATATGTGAGTAGTATTAGTAATGCTAGATAACATTTACTGAGCACATACTATGTGTCAGGCACTGTGCTGAGTACTTTGTGTTTACTCATTTAATTGCCAAGAGCAAAGGAGCATTCAGCGGTAATCAGGAAAACAAATGGAGGCTTCCCCCGAATGGCCTGTTTTAGCACTAGTTCCTGGGTCAGTGGAAGTTCTTCTCTGTGTGACCTTGGAGTATCACTTCACTCCTGTGAGTCCCAGGTTTCCTATCTGAATGCAGGAGCTATCAATCCTGGATCCATCCACGATACCAAATAATTTGTAGCAGAAACAGCTGAATTTTACTTGTATGTAGATATGCATTTATTACTATTATTAAATTACTTTAAATATTAAGGGACTCTTACCAATTTATTTTGAAAATTTAAGCACATGAAAATATTAAAATTATGAAAAGTAAAAGGAAAATAAATTACCTATAATTACACAGTAATAATACAGTAACTATTAATGTCTTAGTGTAGTCCTCTCTTTTTCTAGATAGATGTTTTTTACTTTGTTGTAATCACAGTCAACATGATTGAATCCTAATTTTTCACTTTACTCAACATCTCTAGGTTGTTGCTCATTTGGGTTGAGGAGCTATTTTAATTATGGTTCCTTTTGTATAATTAATTTCTTTTTATTTAAATCTAAATATATTCAAGTTATCAGGTTTGTTTAAAACACCATTGCTGTGACAATGTCGATCTCAGTTAGCTATACAAGATTATAAAGAGCTAGTCAGGAAAAATTTCCTATTGCTGTAACAGGTTGTTGATGACCTTGTACTTGTATTTTCACCAGAGGGCACAGTGGTTTTAGACAGTAGCCATCTCTGTTAAAAG
This sequence comes from Piliocolobus tephrosceles, assembly GCF_002776525.5. NCBI lineage: Eukaryota > Metazoa > Chordata > Mammalia > Primates > Cercopithecidae > Piliocolobus > Piliocolobus tephrosceles. The sequence continues at coordinate 196,927,667 of NC_045434.1, read as the reverse complement.
GTGACTCAGGCCTGTCCCACTGAAGACAGAACTGTTTGTAATCCCATGGACTCTCATGCATCTGGCCTCTTTTTGTTTTTATTTTGAGACAGAGTCTGGCTCTGTTGTCCACGCTAGAGTGCAGTGGCACAATCTCGGCTCACTGCAACCTCTGCCTCCCAGGTTCAAGCCATCCTCCCACCTCAGCCTCCTGAATAGCTGGGACTACAGGCGTATACCACCATACCCAGATAATTTTTGTATTTTTCTTTTTGGTAGAGCAGGGTTTTGCCATGTTGCCCAGACTGATCTCAAACTCTTGGTCTCAAGCATTCTGCCTGCCTCGGCCTCCCAAATGCTGGGATTACAGGTGTGAGCCACCATGCCTGACTATCATCAGGCCTCTATTCAATGTTTTCGACCAGGAACCTTCTTCTGCCCCCTCTAGGAAGCCTTCCTGACTCCCAGTGCCAGATTAGGTACCCCTCCTGTGTATTCTGCAGTTTCTGATTGGCTTATCATGGCGTCTGTAAATGTTGATGAATTTTGCTTCTCCATAGACCCTGCCCAACATCTCTGACCTGTGTTTGAGAGATGTGCCCCCAGTCCCTACCCTGGCTGACATCGCCTGGATTGCTGCAGATGAAGAGGAGACATATGCCCGGGTCAGGTAGTTGAGGCAGTAGCTGGTCTGCTAAGGAATGGAGAACTTCCCAGAAGAGGTGAAGGCAGCAAGGAGAGAGGAATGAGAACTGTGGGGGCTCAGAGAGGAGCAGAACCTTACTGTGCTACTCTTATAGGAGTGGGGGAAGGAACTTCAGGAGCACAGTGGCTTGCCATTTCTAACTGACCTACTTGGTTTTCCCTGGTCCAGGAGTGATACGCGCCCCCTGAGGCACACCTGGAAACCCAGCCCTCTGATTGTCATGCAGCGCAATGCCTCCGTTCCCAACCTGCGTGGGTCCGAGGAGAGGCTTCTGGCCCTGAAGAAGCCAGCCCTGCCAGCCCTAAGCCGCACCACTGAGCTGCAGGATGAGCTGAGCCACTTGCGCAGCCAGATTGCAAAGATAGTGGCAGCTGATGCAGGTAGGAGCCCCTGTGCCAGGGCCAGAACATAACAGGCTGTTCCTTTCCCCTGGCTCTTGGGCAGGATAGGGGTAAAGAAAATGGTAGTCCTTGGTTTGGAGGTACTTAGGTTCCGGGCCCTGGAGTTGTCTTGAAACCTGGCTAGCCTATAGTGCCTCTTAGATGGTTTCCACCAGCCATTTTGGGCTGAATGGTTTGGTTAGGAACAAAATCTTCACTTTTTTTTTTTTTTTTTTTTTTTTTTTGGGGTTGTTTTGAGGCGGAGTCTCGCTCTGTCGCCCGGACTGGAGTGCAGTGGCCGGATCTCAGCTCACTGCAAGCTCTGCCTCCCGGGTTTATGCCATTCTCCTGCCTCAGCCTCCGGAGTAGCTGGGACTACAGGCGCCCGCCACCTCGCCCGGCTAGTTTTTTTGTATTTTTTTAGTAGAGACGGGGTTTCACCGTGTTAGCCAGGATGGTCTCGATCTCCTGACCTCGTGGTCCACCCGTCTCGGCCTCCCAAAGTGCTGGGATTACAGGCTTGAGCCACCGCGCCCGGCCCAAAATCTTCACTTAACCTGTGACCCCAGGCAGAGTCCCTCCCTTAGCCCCAAAACTGACACCCTCTTCCAAGTGTCTTTAAGATCACATCTTACATAAGCCCACGGTAGCTTTTTTTTTTTCTCCCTCAGTCTTGCTCTGTCGCCCAGGCTGGAGTGCAGTGGCACGATCTCGGCTCACTGCAACCTCTGTCTTCCAGGGTGCAAGTGATTCTCCTGCCTCAGCCTCCTGAGTAGCTGGGACTACAGGGATGGGCCACCAGGCCTGGCTAATTTTTTTTTTTTTTTTTTGAGGCGGAGTCTCACTCTGTCGCCCAGGCCGGAGTGCAGTGGCACGATCTTGGCTCACTGCAAGCTCCACCTCCTGGGTTCACGCCATTCTCCTGCCTCAGCCTCTTGAGTAGCTGGGACTACAGGCGCCCGCCACCATGCCCGGCTAATTTTTTTGTATTTTTAGTAGAGACGGGGTTTCACCATGTTAGCCAGGATGGTCTCGATCTCCTGACCTCGTGATCCGCCCGCCTCGGCCTCCTAAAGTGCTGGGATTACAGGCGTGAGCCACCCCGCCTGGCTTTAATTTTTATATTTTTAGTAGAGACAGAGCTTCACCATGTTGGCCAGGCTGGTCTTGTATTCCTGACCTCAGATGACCCACCTGCCTCAGTCTTTCAGAGTGCTGGGATTATAGGCGTGAGCCACTGAGCCTGGCCAACTTTCCTTTTTTTGGAGACAGGATCCTGGGTCTTGCTCTGTTGCCCAGGCTGGAGTGTAGTGGCACAATCTTGGCTCACTGCAACCTCTGCCTCCCAGGCTCAAGCGATTCTCATGCCTCAGCCTTCTGAATAGGTGGAATTACAGGTGTGCACCACCACGCCTGGCTAATTTTTGTATTTTTAGTAGAGATGGGGTTTTGCCATATTAGGCTAGTCTCGAACTCCTGGCCTCAAGTAATCCACCCAGCTTGGCCTTCTGAAGTGCTAAGATTACAGGCATGAGCTACCATGCCCGCTGGCTTTCCTTTTCTTTTTGTTTTTGAAACAGTCTCACTCTGTCACCCAGGTTGGAGTGTGGTGGCGTAGTCTTGGCTCACTGCAACCTCCACCTCCCAAGTTCAAGCAATTCTCGTGCCTCTGCCTCCCGAGTAGCTGGGATTATAGGCGCACACTACCATGCTCAGCTAATTTTTTGTATTTTTAGTAGAGATAGGGTTTCACCATTGCCCAGGCTGGTCTCAAACTCCTGAGCTCAAGCAGTCCGCCTGCCTCAGCCTCCCAAAACGCTAGGATTACAGCCATGAGCCACCGCACCCTGCTTTCCTTTTCAATACAAGTAAACATATCCCTCACCACCACTGAGACTTACCCTTTTTAAGCACCTATCTTCCCTCGCCTTGTCGTTTCTACCAGGGATCACAATTGGCTTTACCACTTCAGTTCTCATACTGAGAGTGACATTGTCCCCATGCCCCACCCTGCAAAGTGGCGAGTTGCATGACATTATGTTACGTTTTCTTATCTCAAATTAGTGGACTTTTTTGGTGGAAGGAGAATTTCATAAAGTTGGAGATTTTGGCCTTAAAAATACAGTGGCCGGGCACTGTGGCTCACGCCTGTAATCCCAACACTTTGGAAGGCTGAGGCGGGTGGATCACCTGAGGTCAGGAGTTCGAGACCAGCCTGGCCAACATGATGAAACCCTGTCTCTACAAAAAATACAAAAATTAGCCGGGCGTGGCAGCGTGTGCCTGTAATCCCAGCTACTTGGGAGGCTGAGGCACAAGACTCACTTGAACCTGGGAGGCGGAGGCAGAGGCAGAGGCAGAGGTGGAGCTTGCAGTGAGCTAAAGTTGCACCACTGCACTCCAGCATGGGCAACAGAGTGAGACTCTGTCTCAAAAAAAAAAAAAGGTCCACTATGCAAACAAGCCCTGTAACCCACCCCTCCAGCTTTCTGTCTACAGTTAAAGCAGAACCACTGGAAATGGATGGGAAGCCTGCCTTGACCAGAGGCATGGACCACCAACAGGTGGATCTCTCCCAAGATGCTCAGGGCTTATCTTCATATTCCTCCCATCCTCATTTTTTCACTCTGCATTGACTCAGAGTCATAGCTCCGAAATTTATCAGTTGGTAGGACACATGAAAATCATGGTATTCTTTGAAATCTTCATGTATTTAATTTCTTCACATGGAAGTTTTATGAAGAATTGCACTGAAACTCCATTTATATTTCTTGGCTACTTTTTTTGTCATCCAAGAGACAAACTGAAGTAACATGTTTTTTAGAAACATAGTTTTTAGTGTATTTAGTGTTTTCAAAGTATTTTTAGAAATGTAGAAATTAAGGAAATTCTCTCCACTGAAATTTGGGAAGGTTGGGAGGTCACCGTTCTCGTTTTGCTCGGAACATGTCTTCTTGAATCACAGATAGCAAGATTCAAAGGAGCATAGTCAAAAGCACTAGCCTAGTTAGAGAAAAGGACAAATTCAGGCCTTAGCTGTCACTGCTGCTTTGGCCTATGACAGGGCTATCCACAGCCTACTGTGGAATGGGAGTTTTAAATGCCAAGGCCTTTATGGGCTGGGTTTTCCTGCCCTCCTGAAACACTGGAAAAGCCCAGTGCTTCTATAGCTTTCTGAGCCCCTGAGTGAGAAGCATAGTGGAATGACCCTCCAGTGGATACAGATACCATCCTGGCTCTCCCAGACTGTCATGGTGTCAGCCCAGGAAATGAATGTTCAGTAGGCAGGGCTGTGGGGAGAAGATATTCCTACTGTGTTCTAGCCCCAATGTCCATCCATGCCTATTGTTTTCTCTTTCAGCTTCGGCTTCATTAACGCCAGATTTCTTATCTCCAGGAAGTTCAAATGTCTCTTCTCCCTTACCTTGTTTTGGATCCTCATTCCACTCTACAACTTCCTTTGTCATTAGTGACATCACCGAGGAGACAGAGGTGGAGGTCCCTGAGCTTCCATCAGTCCCCCTGCTTTGTTCTGCCAGCCCTGAATGTTGCAAACCAGAACACAAAGCTACCTGCAGTTCGTCTGAAGAGGATGACTGCATCTCTTTGTCCAAGGCCAGCAGCTTTGCAGACATGATGGGTATCCTGAAGGACTTTCACCGAATGAAACAGAGCCAAGATCTGTAAGTATCTGATGAGGAGCTCTAGTATCTAATTACTCTGAGTTGCCCATGGCCAATGATCTAATGCAACATACTTACATAGTAAGTTCTTAGTAGTACCATATGTTATGTCATTCATAAAGCTTGCTGACTACCTGCTTGCCAGTGCCTGGGGCCCCAGTTTGGGGAAAGAGCAACACTTTACATTTATTGGGTTAGGTCTCCCCAACCAAATATGAGGCTAGTAGGGATTTTTACAAGACGGCTCATCTAATCCAACTTCTGTCCTCAGGTGGCTTTACCACTTTAGTTCTCGTACTGCTAGTGACAATATCTTCATGCCCCACCCTTCAAAGTGAGGGGTTGCATGACATTATGTTTTGTTATGTTTTCTTATCTCAAATTGGTAGGCTTTTTTGGTGGGAGGAGAATTTCATAAAGTTGGAGATTTCTACTTTAAAATACAGTGGTCCATTGTGCAAACCAACCCTGCATATTCAGTGATTTGAGAACAAGGCTTTTGAGACTCGCCAGTAGTTCCGAAACCTAGCTGCCCATCAGAATTGCTCGGATTTGTTAAAAATACACCTTTAACTTAATAAAGTAGAACCCCAAGGAGTGGAGCTCTAGGTTTTTCCGATGGAGTATGAGGGACTTTGGGGAATACCTACCTTGAAAAACTTTATCTGGCAAAGAAGCCTCAGGGAATCACCCCATTGCATAGTGTTTCTCCAGTTGTGGGTTGTGGTTTCAGCAGCTGCACAGGACTCACCAGAGGAGCTTGGTTTGAATGTAGGTTCCTGGGCATTTGAGAGCCAGACCTTGATGGCCAGCGCCCAGCTTGTGCAGCTCTGTTTGTTAATGCAGATGAAAAACTGTTTTGGGGACAGGGAAGTGAGGTCTTCTCCTGAGTTGATGTTAAGTTCCCGTTAAAGGGAAAGTTACTTGCCCTGGATCCCTTTTTGTCTCCTGGGATCCATTTCCCTCTGAAAAGTAGACCAGGCTAAGTGACTCCCTCATTGCCTCCTGGCAGTTGACCCATTTAGGGAAGTCACTCTTAACCTTCCTTCACTGGCCCTAGTCAGGTTGGTCATACTCACCCATATCTCTTTGGTCTTCCACGTTCCCAAATTCAGTTGCTGCTGCTTTTGGTCTTCTCTGAGCTGTTTTCTTCTGAACACAATGTTTTTTAGGTTGACTCTCAAACTTTCTCTTACTTGCCCTTTGGACCAAATTAGATTCAAGACCCTTATTGCCAGCCCCCTCCTCCCACTTGTGTCTTCGGATCAGAAGGAGCTGGGTCAGTGAATAAGAATGGGAAAGTACCCCCATCAGCAAAGGTTCAGATATGTCACCAACCAAACGCAGTCCCGCTTGTTGCTTTGAAGGTTGAATAATCAGTCTTGGCTCTTATATTTAGCTTACTCCCCAGTAAAACACCTTGAGGATGAATGTATATAAGTTCACTAGGATATCAAGCAACTGTTTTCCAGGTATCTAGGACCCTCTTATATGATGTATCAGATAACTTGGGCCTACTTTAGTCTGGAGTTGGTTTTGTTCCCATGCGTTTCTTGTGTGAAAGTTTTGCTCTAACTCTGGTTCTCATAAAAAAATCATCTCCCCTGAAGGGGAGACCAGGAAGTAGGAAATCCCAAGCACACCTTTCCCCCAGACCTATTAGGGGTCAGAATAGCCAAGAGTCATCAGTCACTTCCCCTGCTGACCCTCTGGGGACATGCTACTAAGAAAACATAGGGCCAGAAGGTTAGCCACCAGCGGCCAACTCTAACCGATTGATGGTCCTTTACTTTGCCCACACTTTATAGCTATTTCAGGAAACAGTAAAGCATTCTAGTTAAGAGATCTGGAACCAGCTAGTTTGGTTTTGAACTCTGGATTCACCGCTTACTTGCTCAGTGACTAGTGACCTTGGGCAACTTGTATAACCTTTCTGTGCTTCAATTTCCTTATCTGTGAAAGGGAATTGTAATAGCACCTACCTCGTAAGATTGTTGTGAGGATTCCATGAGATAATGTATTCAAATATATACAACACTACCCAGGAAAGAGTAAGTACTCAAGCTATTATTGGGTCTCTAGGAACCGGAGTTCACTGAAGGAGGAAGACCCTGCTGTGCTTATCTCTGAGGTCCTACGAAGGAAGTTTGCTCTAAAGGAAGAAGATATCAGTAGAAAAGGAAACTGACAACCCTCTGCTCTGCAAACTCAGTCTCATGCTCCTGGAATACCTTCAATAGCTGCCTTCCTCACCACAGATGTTTCTGCCTCTAAAGGAGAAATCTTCTGCAACAGTTTTGCTGACAAGCTAGAGCTTGGACTGAAAGAGAAGAGCTGGATTATATGTTTCCCAGACTTCAAACCCTAGCAGAAGCTAAGGCTTGTGATTTGACCTGAGACATTTGTTTCAGGTAATTTTGTGTACAATGAAGTATCTCAGTTTAAAGGGTAAGAGAGAAATTGTTTCTGGTTTTTCCTTGCTCCTGTGTGAAAACAGGTCCAAAATGACTGACTGACTTCACTGCATTAGACCCTATAACTGGTCTCACAAGACACTTTGTGCCCAGCTGTCACTCACTCTCAGCAGCTTCCTTGCAGCAGAGCAGGGCTGAGGGGAAGGGGCTATAAATGTTTGTATACATGTTCACAGGGCATGGAAAATCTTATGCTGCTCCATCATAAACGTACACCAATGCCCAGCAATCACCCTTCTCATTTCCTTGTCTAGATGTAGAGGTCAGGCTGCTGAACCAGCCAACACATGGGCTACTGCTGGGAAGCCTGGGCTGTTTTTTTTCTTAAACACATTTTATATTACTGAACAACCAAATCTACCCTCCATTGGCCCTGAGGCCTTATCAGTTCCACTGATTAAAAACTTTCTCTTTCACGGACTTTAAGCCCAGTAAGAAAGAGAAAGGAGGAGGGGGAAAGAGCATACCATCTTTCTTCCAGGCCCTTGACTGCTCCTTTGGGTTGGGCCAAGGTTTGTACCTACCACACCATGCATGACTCAGATGCCCTCAGGTCCCTTTCTCTATGGTATGTATACTGTGTGTGTTTGGGTTGAAGCACTACCTGACATTAAAGGAAGGACTTGGAGAGAGAATGCATTTGCTATGTCCATCTCTTGAGTTGTGATTACCCAGTATCCTTCAGGGGATAGGATTACTGTTCATTTTAAAGTGTATGAACTTAAACAGGCTACTGGCTTCTCCTCTTTCCTTATAAGGTCCTGCCCTTCTAGGGGGTTTCTTCCCCCTTTCTGTAGAGATTTTGCCCTATACTCTTTTTCTTTTTTTTAGAAACAGTATCTAGCTCTGTAATGCCCAGGCCGGAGTGCAGTGGTGGGATCATTAGCTAACTGCAGCCTCCAAACTCCTGGGCTCAAGTGAGCCTCCCACCTTAACCTCCTGAGTAGCTGGGACTACAGGTATGCACCACCACACCCAGGAAATATTTTAATTTTTTTGTAGAGATGGGGTCTTGTATGTTGCCCAGGCTGGTCTTGAACTCCTGGTCTCAAGCAAACCTCCCACCTCAGCCTCCCAGAGCACTGAGATTACAGACATGAGCCACCGCACTAAGCCCCATACATTCCTTAAAAAGCAGGTCTTCCAGAAAAATGACCGGAGAGATGACATAGAACACAAAAGTAGAATTTAACATTTAAATTAGGCCAGGCACAGTGGCTCACACCTCTAATCACAGCACTTTGGGAGTTCAAGATCAGCCTGGGCAACAAAGCAAGACCTCATCTCTACAAAATATTTTAAAAATTAGCTGGGCATGGTGGCATATGCCTGTAGTCTCAGCTACTCAGGAGGCTGAGGTGGGAAAATCACTTGTGCCCAGGAGGTCCAGGCTGCAATGAACTGTGTTCATGCCACTGTACTCCAGCCTGGGCAACACAGCAAGACCATGTCTCAAAAAACTAAAATTTAAGTTAAAAAAAAAAAGCAGTTCTATCTTATAACCTGCAAGTTTGTCGCCTAGAGATTGTTTAAGCCTCTTAGGTACCATATCAACAACAAAGGATAATGCCTTGGGTAGAAGACAGGTCAAACTAGACTCTGGTTCAGATCAGACTCAGGGCAATGACAGCATATACTATTACAGTTGCATTTTCAAAAATAAAATTGATAATGGTTTAATTACCAACTATGCAACTAGGCGCTTTCATGGAGAGAGAAATACTCACCGTGCTGCCTCAGTGTTCATCATAGACTTGTTCAGGGAATTTACCAGCCACCATCTTCCTGAGGGAAAACCATGATGCCAAACCCAGTGTCTTAACAATGGTACTGCCCTTTATTTACATAGGGAAGATGCTCAGTAATGATAACTGCATCCCATGCCACCTTCCCACCTAAACAAACTCACTCGTCTCTCCACCCACAACTGTATTTTCCTACATCTCTGTCATTTCAAGGTACTTTTAGGAAGAAAGCTTCAAAACATTTAGAATTGGTGCCTGATAACTTGATTACCTTCAGAGTCCTGGGTAAAGAGCAAATCAGGCTTCAGATTTTGAGTTGGCCCATCCTCCTGGCACTGAGCCCAGGAACTATCAGGAAACAGCCCTAAGTCACAATTCCAGTTATTCGTTACATCTTGAAAAGGAGCTCTAGTGTTGTGGGCAATGACCCGCTGACCTTGAGAATCTTCAGTGAAAAGCTGACTCCAGGAGTCCTTGTCATTGTTTTCATTGTCCCAGGAAAACACAGAAACCGGACAAGAGCTTTGTTTCACTGATTCTATGTTTTCTCCATTCCAGGATTCCCTGTATGTTTGAAGGAGGACAGGGGCCTGCCTGTTTTCTTTGGCAGACATCTTTCTTTCCAATTTAGTCTTGCCTAAGGGCTGACAGCATTTGTCCCCAGGTAGTTTGGTGTGTTTCTCCATACTCTGATAGTTCTTCTTAGACCCATGAAGCCATTCCCATTTCCTGGCAGAATCCCCTTTTTCTTCCTTTTGGTCTAGCAAACAAGAACTTTCCAAGTCCTCAGTGAAGGAAAAAGCCAATGGGGTATTACTCTCTCCAGCACAGTCTAGAGTATCAGACTGGAGCAAAGATAGCTCAGTTCTGTGGTGGCCAGAAGTCTGGAGGGACTGAGGCGAGAGTCCAGCTTCCTGGATGTCTGCAGTGGTTGAAGTGGCTAAAGGGAATGCCATGCAATCATGTGCTAAGCCTGGGATCAAATGGTCTAGCTGGGTCGCATTTTTCTTGGACTCTTTGTTGAGCTGACTTTCTGTATGAGATGAAACACTCTTCTGGTCACTACCATTTGTCTTTCCTAATAAAACAGGAATGAACAAATATTATTCTGCAGAAAAACTGCCCTAAGCAGGATTCAGTTGGCTTTTTCTGAAATCAGTATCAGCTACTATTACTACCTAGTGCAGGAGTCTTAGCCTTTTCACATAACTTTGTAGCCAATCTTCCTGTTTTCAATCTTGCCAGTCTCTCATGAATGAACTCTAAAACATCAGATCTTATATTCCCTACTCAAATACACGGATACTTCCCATCACCTACCTAATAAAGTCAAACATCGCATACAATCAGACCACAGCCTACTTTACCAGCTGAGTTTTCATTTGTAGGTTTGTTTAACATAGGGCACATCAGTTTTGCTTTTGTTTTTTATTTAATGTGGTTTTTGCTAAATGATGATCCTGGCCAAATATACATTCCTGGACATTATCCTTAAAGAAACATGCTAAACACATACAAGTTTTGTAAGGTCTTAAAGATGGCATTAACCATCCAACTCTGAGAAACCTTCTGGTGACAGTGTGAAAAACGTGGGTCCTCCACTCCCCAGGCATTTCATTGGAAAGGGAGTAAAGACACAATTAGGGTGCTAAGTCAGTCAGTACGTAGAATAGTGAAACAACTACTAGTGTCCAGCCTGTTAATTTTATCAGGCATAGAGTGCAATCTCTTCTGCCTTAAGATAAGGATGGAGGACATGGAATTCCCAACTTGGCTCAAATTATATCAAGATCTAATTATAAAAACAAAGCAGAATAACTCCAATAAGAATTATACTGCAGAAACTAGGTTTTGTGAGAATTCTCAACTTTTCCTTAGAATTCAATATAGATTATAAAATACACCAGAATTTATAAGTGGAAAAAGATTTTTTGTTAATTTTTTTTTTTTTAATTTAAATCTGCCCTTATATAAAACAAAAGAGTATGTTTTTGTTTGGAGGAGGGAGAGGGCATTTTGAAGCTTTAGGCAAAGCAATCCTGAGACTCACACCCAGCATTAGAGCACTCTTCCCAACACCCTCCAAGTGGCAGGAACCCTGCTGCTTAAGGCCCAGCCTGCTCTGAGTCAGCTGCTCCCCTGAACAGGGACCTGGAAGCAAAGAACTGCCAAAGGATGAGACATAAACCAACTTTATGTGAGGCTTTCTAAGAACAAGCATCTTTGAACCTTGCACTAATTTGAGAAACTTCACACAAAAATATCAATTATCAATTAACCTTAGACAGAGTACCCACTGGGGCCAACCCAAGATATATACCTCCTAACTACTGGCAGGGCAACTCCCCAGTGCACCTCCAACTCCCAAGTACACCTTTCCTGACTGCTCTGTCAGCGAATACAAATATTTAAGTTGAGCAAAACAGAACCAGAAAAGTATGTTTGTAAAAGCACACATATATTGCTTTTCAAAAGGCAACGACTTCTTATGTTTTATAACCTCTTCTAATAGGCTGAGTTTAACATAATGCACTGGTTTCACCATTTCTCATAAATGTTCTAACATGGACAAATGAACACACTCCTTTTTTGCTCTGGATAATGAAGTATTCCCATATGGGTTACCATACCTGGCTGCAAGGTGAAGAAGGAAGCAATGCTTCTCTGGTGAATGCCTGTAGATGGAGCTCTTCTTTGAGTAAAATAAATACTAGCCTTTCTTTCTCCAGGAAGGAGTGTTAGCATTTTGGTGCCTGGTTTGATTAAATGTGTCTGAGAAAGGAGAGAAAAAAGAATAATGAGCCTATTAATATTAAAAGACAGACAGCAGAGATTCAGTACACACCAGTGACCCTCTGAGAAACACACTAGACCCTCTGTACTCCACTTATAGCTTATTCTCAAGGTAGTTGGTGCTGGACATCATCTTCCATTTCCAGCCATCCTAACGGTCTTTTTCCAAGGAATCACATATTCCAATGATAGCCCAATCTTTCTGCTTCCCCATGGAAATCAGTCAGGCTGATTAAACAAACAGGATTTGTTAACAGGATGGCAGAGATGATGCTCTTTTATATTTAAGGATAATTAATGATTCTACATCAGCAGCAGTTGATGCATTTTCAGTAGTTTTTAAGTAGTCACATAGTGGTGGTGAAGAGCATGGCTCAAGAATCAGTCCTAGTTCTGCCACTACCACTTTGCTATGTGAACTTCTCCAAGTTGCTTAATCTCATTCTCAGGTGTCAAATGGGGACAATAATAGTACCTATCCCTATGGCAGTTATGAAAATTTAGTAAGGCCGGGCTCATGCCTGTAATCCCAACACTTTGGGAGGCCGAGGCAGGCGGATCACCAGGTCAGGAGTTTAAGACCAGCCTGACCAATATGATGACACCCTGTCTCTACTAAAAATATAAAAATTAGCCAGGCATGGTGGCAAATGCCTGTAGTCCCAGCTCCTTGGGAGGCTGAGGCAGAAGGATCGCTTGAACTCGGGAGGCAGAGGTTGCAGTGAGCCGAGATTGTGCCACTGCACCCCAGCCTGGGTGACAGAGTGAGACTCCATCTAAAAAAAAAAAGAAAGAAAATTTAGTAAATTTATTCACATAAAAGGCTTACACAGTTCCTGGCACATAGAAAACATTCAGTAGCAGTTGGCTAATATTAAGAGGAGAAGCTGTGAAAAAAAAAAAACAACAATGTGGAGGGGGACAGAAAATATGTTTGAAGAAATAAGGGCCAAAAAGTTTTCCAAATTTGGTGAAAATTAACTGTAACATTCTTTTTCAAAGATAGCCAATACGCGATCTCCCATTTCACATGTTCTTCTTATGTGACTATGACACTCTTCCCATCAAGTGATGAAGTCCTTATTCCCTCACCTTGAACTTGGAAAGTACTTTGTAACTACTTTGACCAATAAGGTATGACAGAAGTAACAAACACTATACATGATTTCCAAAACTTAAGTCATAAAAATGCCATGCACTTCTGCCTGGCTCTCTTGAGGTGCTCACTCTTGGGACCCACCCAACACATTATGAGGATGCACAAGCTGGCACATGGCTCTCTAAATTTTATAGGAGCCACATCCTAGATGTGTGAAATAATGCGGTTAGTATGCCAGCAAATATTTGAGTACCTGTATGCTAGGACTGAGAAGATGAACAAAATAGACTTTCTGCTTCAGTAAAGTTTATAGCTTAAGAGAGAATTTTCTAACAGACTAATAAATAGTTACTTAAATTACTACAAGTATGCTAAGTCCTATAAAGAAGCTTTACAGAAAACTATAGATTATCAGAAAACACTAAGACCTCAATTAGCAAAACATCTGGGAATAAAGCTTTTTGCTAAGTTGGCAGGAGCCGAAGGATGTACCTTCCTTAGGCCAGAGTGAGGTCAGAAGTGATACTGTCCCAGTTATAGCTCTCTTAGAAGACCCATGGCTTCAAGGATCTACGTCTATCTCAGTGAACTGTTAAGACTGTGTGAGAAAAGGTTATTTGGAACTGAGAAAGACCCCAGGTAAAAAGTCCTTCAGCTGATTATCCCTACCTCAAAATAAAGGCAGCTGTTTGTACTTTATACAGTATAGACATGCCTTATTTTATTGCACCTTGCTTTACTGCACTTTGAAAATGTGTTTTGTTTTGTTTTTTACAAATTGAAGGTTTGTGGCAAGCCTGTGTTGAGCAAGTCTGTCAGTGCCATTTTCCAATAGCATGTGCTCACTTCATGTCTCTGTGTCACATTTTGGTACTTCTTGCAGTATTCCAAACTTTTTCATTACTATATCTGTGATCAGTGATCTTTAATGTTACTATTGTAATAGTTTTGGGGCACCATGAACCACATCTATATATGATGGCAAACTTAATCGATAAATGTTGTGCATGTTTTGACTGTTCCACTGACTCGCCACTGCCTCAACTCTCTCCCTCTCCTTGGGCTGCCCTATTTAATACTGAAATTAGGCCAATGAAGAACTCTATAATGGCCTCTAAGTGTTCAAGTGAAAGGAGGAGTCATAGGTCTCTCACTTTAAATCAAAAGCTAGAAATGATCATGCTTAGTGAGGAAGACATGTCCCAAGAGGCCAAAAGCTGAGCCTCTTGCACCAAACAGCCAAGTTATAAATGCAAAGGAAAAGTTCTTGAAGGAAATTAAAAGCGCCACTCCAGTGAACACACAAATAAGAAAGCAAAACAGCCTTATTGCTGATATGGAGAAAGTTTGAGTGGTCTGGATAAATGATCAAAAGCTGCTACAACATTCCCTTAAGTCAAAGCCTTATCCAGAGAGCAAGGCTCTAACTCGAATTCAATTCTATGAAAGCTGAGAGAGGTGAGGAACGCCATAGAAGAAAAGTCTGAAGCTAGCAGAGGCTGGTTCATGAGGTTGAAGGAAAGAAACTGTCTCTATAACATAAAAGTATGGGTGCAGCAGCAAGTGCTGATGTAGAAGCTGCAGCAAGTTATCCAGAAGATCTAGGTAAGATCACTGATAAAGGTGGCTACACGAAACAACAGATTGTCCCTGTAGACGAAACAGTCTTATATAGGAAGAAGATGCCATCTTGGACTTTCATAGCTACAGAGAAGTCAAATGCCTGGCTCCAAAGCTTCAAAGGACAGGCTGACTCTCTTGTTAGGGACTAATGCAGCTAGTGATTTAAAGCCAATGCTCACCTAATATTCTGAAAATCCTTAGGCCTTAAGAATTATGCTACATCTACTCTGCCTATGGTCTATAAATGGAACAACAAAGCCTGGATGACAGCACATCTATTTATAGCATGGTTTACTGAATATTTTAAGCCCACTCTTGACCTACTGCTTAGAAAGAAGATTATTTTCAAAATATTACTATTCATTGGCTGGGCACAGTGGCTCACACCTGTAATCCCAGTATTTTGGGAGGCTGAGGCAGGCAGATTGCTTGAGCCTAGGAGTTCGAGACCAGCCTGGGCAACATGGTGAGACTCCATCTCTACAAAAAATTTAAAAATTAGCCAGGCGTGGTGACATGCACCTGTAGTCCCAGCTACTTGGGAGGTCAAAGTGGGAGGATATCTTGAGCCCAGGCTGGAGTGTAGTGAGCCATGATCGTGCCACAGCACTCCAGCCAGGGTGACAGAGACCCCATCTCAAAAAAAAAATATATATATATATATATATATATATATGCTCATTGACAATGTTCCTAGCCACTCAAGAGCGTGATGGAGATGTACAAGAAGATTAATGTGTTCATGCCTGCCAACACAATATTCATTCTGTAGCCCATGGATCAAAGAGTAATTTTGATTTCTATGTCTTATTATATTATTCTTATTAAGAAATACATTTCATAAGGCCACAGGTGCCACAGATAATTCCTGTGATGGATCTGGGCAAAGTAAATTGAAAATCTTCTGAAAAGGATTCACCATTCTAGAGGCCACTAAGAACATTCGTGATTATCTGGCCATGGTGGTGCTGCCTTATAATGTCAGTTACTCAGGAGACTGAGGCTAAAGGATCACTTGAGTTCAGGAGTTTGAGATCAGCCTGGGCAAAATAGTGAGAGCCTGTTTAAAAAAAAAAAAAAAAAGGATTCATGATTCATGGGAGGAGGTCAAAATAACACGAATAGGAATTTAGAAGAAATTGATTCCAACTCTCATGGATGACTTTACAGCATTTAAGAGTTCAGTGAAGGAAGTAACCATAAATGTGATGTAAATAGCAAGAGAACTAGAATTAAAAGTAGACCCCGAAGATGTGACTGAATTGATACAATCTCCCAATAAAAACTTTAATGGATGAGAAATTGCTTCTAATAGATGAGCAAAAAAAAAAGTGGTTTCTTGCAATAGAGTCTACTCCTGGCGAGGATGCTGTGAACATTGTTGAAATGACGACAAAAAATTTAGAACATTACATAAACTTAATTGAGAAAGCAGAGACAGGGTTTGAGAGGATTGACTCCAATTTTGAAAGGAGTTTTGTGGGTAAAATGCTATCAAACAACAACATATGCTACAGAGAAATCTTCCATGAAAGGAAGAGTCATCAAGGCAGCAAGTTTCATTTTTTATTTATTTATTTATTTATCTATGAGACAGAGTCTTGCTCTGTTGCCCAGGGTGGAGTGCAGTGGTGCAATCTCGGCTCACTGCAACCTCCACCTCCCAGGTTCAAGCGATTGTCCTGCCTCAGCCTCCTGAGTAGCTGGGATTACAGGTCTGTGCCACTATGCCCGGCTAATTTTTGTGTTTTTAGTAGAGACAAGGTTTCACCATGTTGGCCAAAATGGTCTCGATCTCTTGACCTCATGATCCACCTGCCTTGGCCTCCCAAAGTCCTGGGATTACAGGTGTGAGCCACTGCGCCCAGCCAAGTATGACCCTTTCTTATGCTCAACAACTCTATTATCAAAAAAGAGCTGGGATCATATACATAACTCCTCTCACTATTAGAAAATGTTCTCATGGTTCCACAGCACTTAAATTCAGTTTAGCTCTTATTTTATCTTTTATCTCTTCTGATAATTTATCTATGAGTTTATCTTAAAGTTTTGCTTCAAACAAATATAATTCCTTTTTTTTTTCATGATTCACTATGACCTTCAACTCCAGTAGATAATTTGATCTAATTCCTTTTTTCATAATGGTCATTCTGGTCTTAAATTTGTATATGAACTCTCATGTTCCACACATTGACACACATGAAAGTATTATTCCTTTTTGCCATGCTCCTTCTTCCTTTACGCTTCCCAGGGCCCCTACTCATTCTCCTCCCACTTTTAGAGTCACTGAGAGCATCATCACCAAGTCCCTCTTTCTTTTTAGTCTTTCCCAGCATTAATTTGATGACATTTAGGATGAAAACCTTTCTAGTCAGCACTGTCATGCCTCACTGACTCAGGCTGAAAGGATGACGCTACCTCATAAGCACGCCTTAAGGAAGACTGTTTAAGAAGTGTTACCAAGAAAAGCTATCAGGGGTCTCATCATTATACATCTCTAACAACTTAAGTTAGCTGTGTTGAATTAGTAACAAAGTATTCATTCAAGACTTGCTTCAAACCTCTCTTAGTTCTCTGCAGAACTAAAAACACACTACCTTAGTTTAGGATCTCATAAACTCTTGCCTAGCCCTAAACTATGACAATAGTCTCCTAGCTAGTCGGGCCTTCATTCACCACCTATTTCAATTCATCTCCCACATAACTTCACAATAGTCTCCTAGCTAGTCGGGCCTTCATTCACCACCTATTTCAATTCATCTCCCACATAACTTCTAGATTAATCTTAAAGTACAGCTGTGATCATGTCATCTTGCTCAAAATCTGTCAATAGTTTCTCTACTACCTGGAGCATAGTGTGTAGACTCACACTGCACACATTGATGATTCCAGTTTACCTTTTCCTCTACTACCAAAAGCCCTCCATGCATCCCGTAACATAATACCCAACTCACGCCCAGCTCAGAAACATACTCTTCAGCTTATCACCAAGCATTCCTGATTCCCCTAGCCATGTGTGGTCTCTTCCTCTTCTGAACTGGCCATTTATCACTTGGTGTCTCAAAACTTATCATCCTACAAAATCCCGGCATCAGCATGTGATCCACATACTTTTTTTTTTTTCTATCCTGCACAGAACTTAATATAGCTTAATACACATAATAGGTACTCGATTCAATAAATAGGTAGATATGCAGGAAAGATTTCCCGTTTTCATTTTATTTACAGCTACTTATTACATATTCAGCACAACAGCAATAGAGCTGACAGAAAACACTAAGGCTTTTCTAGTGCTGTGATCCAAGCTAAGATGAACTCCTGTCACTATAACTGATGTCACATATAAGGTCCAGAACACAGATAGGATGGAAGTGTACACCCACTGAGAACTATGAAGTTTTCCATCCCAAAGTAATCTAACAACACAAAATTATTGCAGGAATCTTCGAGAACCACCCTGTATTGGTTTTTCATCTAAACCTCATGAAAACTCAACAGGGAAAAGAGAAAAGCAAATTTCTTCTATCACAATTCCTAACTGGAGACCTGATATGTCTACATCCACTGGGATTACTAAGTCTCATAAAAGGGTGCTCCCAGGCCAGGCGCGGTGGCTCATGCCTGTAATCCCAGCACTTTGGAGGTCAAGGCAGGCAGATCACTTAAGGTCAGGAGTTCGAGACCAGCCTGGCCAACATAGTGACACCTTATCTCAACTAAAAATACAAAAAAAATTAGCCAGGCCTGGTGGCATGCACCTGTAGTCCCAGCTAATTGGGAGGCTAAGGCAGGAGAATCACTTGAACCCAGGTGGAGGCTTCAGTGAGTAGAGATTGCACCACTGCACTCCAGCGGGCAACAAAGCGAGACTCCATTTCAAAAAAAAAAAGCCGGGTGTGGTGGTTCACACCTGTAATCCTAGCACTTTGGGAGGCCAAGGCGGGCGCATCACCTGAGGTCAGGAGAGTTCAAGGCCAGCCTGGCCAACATGGTGAAACCTTGTCTCTACTAAAATACAAAAATTAGCCAGACACAATGGCGGGCGCCTGTAATCCCAGCTACTCAGGGGGCTGAGACGGGAGAATCTCTTGAACCTGGGAGACAGTGGTTGCAGTGAGATCCGCCACTGCACTCCAGCCTGGGCAGCTGTTCAGTTTTTTGTATTTTTTAGTAGAGATGGGGTTTCACCATGTTAGCCAGGATGGTCTCGATCTCCTGACCTCATGATCCGCCCGTCTCAGCCTCCCAAAGTGCTGGGATCACAGGCTTGAGCCACCGCGCCCAGCCGGTTTTTTTTTTTTTTTTTTTTTGAGATGGAGTCTCACACTATCACCCAGGCTGGAGTGCAGTAGTGCGATATTGGCTCACCACAACCTCTGCTTCCTAGGTTCAAGCGATTCTGCTGCCTCAGTCTCCCAAATAACTGGGATTACAGACGTGTGCCACAATGCCAGCTAAATTTTTTTTTTTTTGAGACGGAGTCTCGCTCTGTCGCCCAGGCTGGAGTGCAGTGGCCGGATCTCAGCTCACTACAAGCTCCGCCTCCCGGGCTTACGCCATTCTCCTGCCTCAGCCTCCTGAGTAGCTGGGACTACAGGCGCCCGCCACGGCGCCTGGCTAGTTTTTTGTATTTTTTAGTAGAGACGGGGTTTCACCATGTTAGCCAGGATGGTCTCGATCTCCCGACCTCGTGATCCGCCCGTCTCGGCCTCCCAAAGTGCTGGTATTACAGGCTTGAGCCACTGCACCCGGCCTAAATTTTTTTTTTGTATTTTTAGTAGAGATGGGGTTTTACCATGTTGACCAGGCTGGTCTCGAACTCCTGACCTCAAGTGATCTGCCCACCTCGGCCTCCCAAAGTGCTGGGATTACAGGCATAAGCCACCACGCCCGGCCTTAAAAAACATTTAAGCAATCCCCTACTAAGCCTATTTAGGTTCTTCTTGAGTATATATATACTTTTATATATGTAGTTATAGAGACCAATAAATCAAAATAAAAATAAACAACTGGCCAGACACAGTGGCTCATACCTGTAATCCCAGCACTTTGGGAGGCACATCACTTGAGCTCAGGAGTTCAAAACCAGCCTGGCAACATGGTGAAACCCAGTCTCTACCAAAAAGCCAGGTACAGTGGTGCACGCCTGTGGTCCCAACTACTTGGGAGACTGAGGTGAGAGGATCCATTGAGCCTGGGAGGAGGAGGTTGCAGTGAGCCAAGATCATGCCACTGCACTCTAGCCTGGGTGACACAGTGAGACCCTGTCTCAAAAATAAAATAAAATAAACAACTAAAAATAAACAACTTTCAACTTCTACCATCCTGGACTAAGTCCTTGTTACTTCTTACCCAAACTTCAGCAGTATCCTCCAAATTCCTCTAGCCTGTCAGGATACTACACACTCTCAAATAACCGCTAATGGGTTAATCTTCTTAAGAGATACCTCCCATGACAACAAATTCCAACAACATAGCACGAGTTTACCCTCCTAAACTCACCTTCAACTCTGGGGAATAGTCTACACTTTAGCCAAATTGAATTACTCCCTATGTAGTAAAGAATCTTGGCCAGGTGCGGTAGCTCGTGCCTGTAATCTCAACACGGTAAAACCCCGTCTCTACTAAAACTACAAAAAAAATTATCCGTGGTTGGTGGCACACATCTGTAATTCAGCTACTTGAAAGGCTGAGGCAGGAGAATCGCTTGAACCCAGAAGGCGGAGGTCGCAGTGAGCCAAGATCGCACCACTGCACTCCAGCCCAGGCGAAGTTTTTTTGAAACTCCATCTCAAAAAAAAAAAAAAAATCTTACCCAAGGAGAGGCCTGGCAGCTCCTGAGAGATAATCTCTAAATCCTTGGAATGTCCCACCTGATAGCAGTGTTGTTTTGTTTTGTTTTTTAACCTGGGAGCCTTGGGCCACACCAAATAATCTATGCTAACAATGTGATTTATGGAGGGGTCTTTAGGCCATGCATTATCAGCATGACCTCTATAAGGGCTGAAAACTAAGGTTAGCCAGGAAGGTAAGTCAACCACATGTATGTGACCGAACCCCCAAAACAACTCTGGACATCAAGGCTCAGGTAAGCTTCCATGATTGGCAGTATTCTGTGCGTACTGTTACATATCACTGCTGAGAGCAGTTGGCATTGTCTAATTCTTCACTGGGAGAGTACACTGGAAGATTCAGGCTTGGGATTCTCCTAGACTTGGCTCTCTATGCCCCTGCCATTGGCTGATTTTCATTTGTGTCTCCTCACTGCAATAAACTGTAACCATAACAGCTTTCGGTGACTTCTGTGAGTACTTCTAGCAAATTATGAAAACTGAGAATGGTTTTGGGGACCTCCAAACTTGTAGTTGGTGTCAAAAATTATGGTGGTCTTCGAGACTCCTTAACTTTTATTTCGTGTTTCACAAACATCCCTTATACTTCCTGCTTCTGTGGCACTATTCATATTGTCCCACTGCACTCCCACTGCTTTCCAACAAAATCTGGCCCTTCGTTTAAGGTCTAACTCTTCCACAAAGAGTCTTTCTTTTCATTTTAACAGCTTTATTAAGATATAATTCACATACCATAAAATTTGCCCATTTAAGCATACAGTTAAGTTTTAGTATACTTATGAAGTTGTGTAATTATCACCAAATCTAATTTTAGAACAGTTCTCATTTCCCCCAAAAGAAACCCTCTAACCTTAGCAGTCATTCCTCACTCCCATCCCACCCCAGGCCCAGGAAATCACTGACTTTCTTTCTACAGATTTGCCTATTCTGGGTCTTTTATGTATCATACAATATCTGGTCTTTTGTGACTGGCTTCTTTTACTCAGCCTGATGTTTGGAGGTCCATCCATGTTGTAGCATGTATCAATACTTCATTCCTTTATATTGCCAAATAATATTCCATTGTATAGATATATCATTTTGTGTTATTTTGTTTGTTTGTTTGTTTGAGACATGGTCTCACTCTGTCACCCAGGCTGGAGTGCAGTTACACGATCTTGGCTCACTGCAACCTCCGCCTCCTGGGTTCAAGCGATTCTTCTGCCTCAGCCTCCTAAGTAGCTGGGATTACAAGTGCCTGTCACCATGCCTGGCTAAGTTTTGTATTTTTTTTTAGTAGAGACGGGGTTTCACCATGTTGGCCAGGCTGGTCTCAAACTCCTGACCTCAAGTGATTCGCCCACCTCATCCTCCCAAAGTGCTGAGATTACAGGTGTGAGCCACTGCACTCGGCCCTAGATACACCATTTTGGTTACCAATTGATGTTCATCAGTTGATGACTACTTGGATTGTTGCCACTTTTTGGCTATTATGAGAAATGCTAAGAACATTTGTGTGCAAGTTTTCATGCATACATATGTTTTCCTATCTCTTGGGGGTACATACTTAAATGGGCAAATTTTATGGTATATAAATCATATCTCAATAAAGCAAATTTTATAGTATATGAATCATATCTCACTTCAGTCTGGGTGACAAATTGAGACCCTGATTCTAAAAAAAAAAAAAATTAACTGACCATAAATGTAAGGGTTTACTTCTGGACTTTCAATTCCTTTGGTCTATAATATGTCTATTTTTATGACAGTATCAAACCATCTTAAGTACTTTTACTGTATAGTAATTTTGAAATCAGTACATGTGATTCCTCCAACTTTGTTACTCTTCAAGCTTGTTTTGGCCTTTCTGGATCCCTCAGATGTCATGAATTTCTGGATCAGACTCAGTATCTGCAAAAAGGACAAGTGAGATGTTGATAGGGATTGCACTGATTCTGTAGATCAGTTGGTGAGTATTCCTATCTTAAGATTAAGTCTTCTGATCAATTTACATTTTTAATTTATTTCAATGAGTTTTATAGTTTCCAGTGTATGTCTTGCAATGTTTTGTTAAATTTATGCCTAAGTATTTAATTCTATTTGATTCTACTGTAAATGAAATTATTTCCTTAGCTTCATTTTTTGGATAAAATTCTACCGTATAGAAGTATAAATGATTTTTGTATCCTGTCACGTTGCTGAACTCATTTTTTCTAATTTTTTAAGTGGATTCCTTGGGATTTTCTATATAAAAGATCATATTTTCTCCAGATAGATAATTTTACTTCTTCCTTTCAATCTGGATATCTTTTATTTCTTTTTCTTGCTAAAAATTTCCCTAGATAAAATCTCTAGTGCAATGGTAAACAGAGTGGCAAGATCTTTGTCTTGTTGCTGATCTTAGGAGTGAAACATTCGGTCTTCTTAAGTATGATGTTAACTGGGTTTTCACAGATGCCCTTTGTGAGGCTGAGAAAATTCCCTTTTATTCCTGGTTTGTTGAGTGTTTTAATCACAAAATGATGCAGTCAAAATGCTTTTTCTGTGTCTATTGAGATGATTATGTGGTTTTTGTATTTTATGCTATTACTACGGTATATTAATTGGTTTTCAAATTTAAACCAACCTTGCATTCCTAAGATAAATTCCTCTTAGTCATGATTTATAATCCTTTTTATGTGTTGCTAGATTTGGTTTGCTTGCATTTTGTTGAGTATTTTTGTAACTGTATTCATAAACGATACTGGCCCATAATTTTCTTTTCTTGTGATATCTTGGGTCTAGTTTTAGTATCAGAGTAACACTGGCCTCAAAATGAGTTGGAAAGTGTTCTCTCCTCTTCTATTTTATTTTTTGGGAGAGTCTGAAGGACTGGTATAATTCTTTAAATGTTTGGTAGAATTCACTAGTGAAACTATCTGGACCTGGACTTTCCTTTGCAGGAAGTTTTAAAATTACTAATTCAATCTCTTTGTTATATGTCTATAGACCAAAGGGATTGAACTGAAAGTCCAGAAGTAAACCCTTACATTTACAGTCAGTTGATTTTTATCTATTTCTTCTTGAGACAAGTTTGGTAGTCTGTGACTTCCTAGGAATTTGTCCATTTCATCTAAGTTATCTAAATATGTTAGCATACAGTTGTTTATAGTATTATCTTATAATTCTTTTTATCTCTTTTTATTTTCTTTTTTGAGATGTAGTCTTACTCTGTCACCCAGGCTGGAGTGCAATGGCACAACCTCGGCTCACCTCAACCTCTTTCTCCCGGGTTCAAGTGATTCTCCTGCCTCAGCCTCCCGAGTAGCTGGGACTACAGGCGCACGGCACCATGCCTGGCTAATTTTTGTATTTTTAGTAGAGATGGGGTTTTTTGAGCCACTTCACCTAGCCTCTTGGTGACTGATTGATTGAGACAGGGTCTCACTGTGTTACCCAGGCTGAAGTGCAGTGGCTCAATCACCACTCAATGCAGCCTCAACCTCCCTGGGTTCAGTGATCCTTACACCTCAGCCTCCTGAGTAGCTGGAACTACAGGCATGCACCACCACACTAGGCTAATTTTTCTAATTTTTGGTAGAGACAGGGTCTCCCTATGTTGCCCAGGCTGGTCTTGAACTCCTGGGCTCAAGGGATCCTCCCACCTCAGCCTCCTAAAATGCTGGGATTATAGGTGTGAGCCACTGCACTCTCTTTTATTCTTGATCAGTCTAGCTAAAGTTGTGTTGAGTTTGTTGATCTTTGCAAAGAACCAACTTTTGATCTTCATTTTTTTTTCTTTACTATTTATTTTCACTCCAAATTGTATTATTTCCTTCCTTCTGGTTACTATGGGTTTAGACTGCTCTTCTTTTTCTAGTTTCTAACTGTAGAAGATTAAGTTATTTGAGATTCTTTATTTTTTTGGAGACGGGAGTTTCACTCTTGTTGCCCAGGCTGGAGTACAATGGCACAATCTTGGCTCACTGCAACCTCTGCCTACTGGGTTCAAGCAGTTCTCCTGCCTCAGCCTCCTGAGTAGCTGGGATTACAGACGCCCGCCACCACGCCCAGCTAATTTTGGTATTTTTAGTAGAGATAGGGTTTCACCATGTTGGCCAGGTTGGTCTCAAACTCCTGACCTCAGGTGATCCACCCACCTCAGCCTCCCAAAATGTTGGGATTACAGGTGTGGGCAACTGTGCCTGGCCGAGATTCTTTTTAATAAAAGCATTTACAGCTATAAACATCCCTCTTAGCATAGTGTTAGTTGCATCCCATAAATCTTGGTGCATTGTGTTTTTCTTTTCATTTATCTCAAAGTACTTTCTATTATCATTTTCCTTTTGATTTCTTCTTTGACCCTTGGTTATTTAGAAATGTGCTGTTTAATTTCAACCTATTTGTACTTTTTCTTCTGTTACTGATTTCTACTTTCATTCCATTATGGAGAATATACTTTGTATGATTTCCATCTTTCTAAATTTATTGAGATTTGTTTTGTAACCTAGTATTTGTGGAGAATGTTCCATGTGTCATGGAGAAAACTACGTATTCTGCTGTTGTTGAGTAGACTGTTCTATATTTTTGTCTGTTAGGTCTACCTAGTTTATAGTATTGTTCAAGTCTTTTTTCCTTGTTGATATCCATAATTGAAAGAGGGTATTAAAGTCTCCAAATATTGTTCACAAAATCGTTCTTAACATTAGCTGTAGTAGTGTTGTACTGCTGTGTAATAAATTACCACAAAACTTAGAAGCTTAAAACAATAAACATTTGGCCAGCGTGGTGGCTCATGCCTGTAATCCCATCACTTTGGGTGGCTGAGGCAAGCAGATCACCTGAGGTCAGGAGGAGTTTGAGAACAGCCTGACCAACATGGTGAAACCTCCTCTCTACTAAAAATACCAAAATTAGCCAGGTGTGGTGGTGGGCGCCTGTAATCCCAGCTACTCAGGAGGCTGAGGCAGGAGAATCGTTTGAACCCATGAGTCGAAGGTGGTAGTGAGCTGAGATCGTGCCATTGCACCCCAGCCTGGGTGACAGAGCAAGACTCTGTCTCAAAAAACAAACAAAGGCTGGGCGCGGTGGCTTAAGCCTGCTATCCCAGCACTTTGGGACACTGAGACGGGCGGATCACGAGGTCAGGAGATCGAGACCATCCTGGCTAACACAGTGAAACCCCGTCTCTACTAAAAAATACAAAAAACTACCCGGGCGAGGTGGCGGCCGCCTGTAGTCCCAGCTACTCGGGAGGCTGAGGCAGCAGAATGGCGTAAACCCGGGAGGCGGAGCTTGCAGTGAGCTGAGATCCGGCCACTGCACTCCAGCCTGGGTGACAGAGCGAGACTCCATCTCAAAAAAAAAACCAAACAAACAAAAACAAAAACATAAACATTCATCTCACACAGTTTCTCACGGTGGTTAGCTTGGTGGTTATGGCTCAGGGTCTCTCATGAGGTTGCATTCATGATGTTGGCTCAGGCTACAATCATCTGAAGCCTTAACTAGGTCTGAAGGATCCACCTCCAAGATGGCTCACTAACATGGCTGTGAGTAGGCTGCATGTAGCAACATGGAAGCTAGCTTTTCCCAGAGTGAGCAATCAAAAGAGGTCATAATGCCATTTATGACCCAATCTGAAAAAATCACACACCATCAGTTCCCACAATATTCTGTTCATTAGAGGCAAGTTACAGCTGGGCGCAGTGGCTCACGCCTGTAATCCCTCTGGGAGGCCAAGGCCGGTGGATCACCTGAGGTCAGGAGTTTGAGACCAGCCTCACCAACATGATGAAACCCCGCCTCTATTAAAAATACAAAAATTGCCGGGCGCGGTGGCTCAAGCCTGTAATCCCAGCACTTTGGGAGGCCGAGACGGGCGGATCACGAGGTCAGGAGATCGAGACCATCCTGGCTAACACGGTGAAACCCCGTCTCTACTAAAAATACAAAAAAAAAAAAAACTAGCCGGGCGAGGTGGCGGGCGCCTGTAGTCCCAGCTACTCCGGAGGCTGAGGCAGGAGAATGGCATAAACCCGGGAGGCAGAGCTTGCAGTGAGCTGAGATCCAGCCACTGCACTCCAGTCCGGGCGACAGAGCGAGACTCCGCCTCAAAAAAAAAAAAAAAAAAAAAAAAAAAACAAACAAACAAAAAAAAAATACAAAAATTAGCCAGGCATAGTGATGCACGCCTATAATCCCAGTTACTCGTAAGGTGAGGCAGGAGAACTGCTTGAACCTGGGAGGTAGAGGTTGCAGTGAGCCGAGATCACGCCACTGCACTCCAGTCTGGGCAATAGAGTGAGACTCCATCTCAAAAAAAATAATAAATAAATAAATATATAGCAAGTTACCAAGTCCAATCCAAACATAAAGGCAGGAGAATGAAGCTCCACCTCTTGAAGGGAAGAGTGTGGACATGTTTTAAAACCATCACAGTCCACCTTCTGGCCTCAAATTACTTACATTCTTCCCATATGCAAAATATACTCCCTCCCAAAACTCTACAAAAATCTCATCTCTTTATAGCATTAGCTTAATATCAAAGATACTAGTATCTAAAACAGGTACATGTGAAGTCCAAAAGTGTAGCTTAAGTACAGTTCCTTTAGATCTGCAGGCCTGTGAACTAAAGACAAATTATCTTCCCTCATACATCTAACATACAATTTGGAACAGGCATAACTGTTACAGACATTCTGTTCAAAAAGGGGGAAATAAGAGGTACAAGTGGGTCACCAGTCAATGGCAATTCTGAAATCTAGCCAGGCATTTATTATCTCACAACTTCTGTGCATGAAGAATTTGGGTTAAGCCTAGATGGGTGGATCTGTCTCACAGTCTAGTGAGGCTGCATTCAAAATATCAACCAGAAGTGCAGTATCCAATTTCAAGATGACTCCCTCACTCACACAACTGTTGACAAAAGGCCTCAGCTCCTCACTACATGAACCTCTCCACAGAGCTGCTTGAGTGTCCTCCCACCATGACAGCTGGCTTCTCCCAAAGAGACAATGAAGCTAAAGCTGCAATGTCATTTATGACCTAGATTCAGAATTTTTTTATTTTATTTTTGTATTTTTTTTATTTTTTATTTTTATTTATTTATTTATTTTTTGAGACGGAGTCTCGCTCAATTGCCCGGGCTGGAGTGCAGTGGCCGGATCTCAGCTCACTGCAAGCTCTGCCTCCTGGGTTTATGCCATTCTCCTGCCTCAGCCTCCTGAGTAGCTGGGACTACAGGCGTCCGCCACCTCGCCCGGCTAGTTTTTTGTATTTTTTAGTAGAGACGGGGTTTCACCGTGTTAGCCAGGATGGTCTCGATCTCCTGACCTTGTGATCCGCCCGTCTTGGCCTCCCAAAGTGCTGGGATTACAGGCTTGAGCCACCACGCCCGGCCCAGGATGGTCTTGATCTCCTGACCTCGTAATCCACCTGTCTCGGCCTCCCAAAGTGCTGGGATTACAGGCTTGAGCCACCGTGCCTGGCCAGAATTTTTTTTTAGATGGGGTCTTGCTCTGTCACCCTGTCTGAAGTGCGGTGGTGCAACCTTGGCTCACTGAAACCTCCATCTTCCGGCTTCAAGCAATTCTCCTGCCTCAGCCTCCTGAATAGCTGGGATTATAGGCACCCGTCACCAAGCCTGGCTAATTTTTCTATTTTTAGCAGAGATAGGGTTTCACCATGTTGGCCAGGCTTAGACTCAGAATTCTAACACTATAACCTACCACATTCTAGTCATCGGAGTCACTAAATACTGTCTGTGCTCAAGGAAAGGGGAATTAAGTTCTATCTTTTAGAAGGAGAAGTACTGAAGAATTTGTGGATATATATTAAAACTGCCACACTCCTCCACCCATGATAAACTTTTTTTATTTTTTGTGGAGTTGGGGTCTCATTATGTTGCCCAGGCTGGTCCCAAATTCCTGGCCTCAAGTGATCCTTCAGCCTCAGCTTCCCAAAGTACTGAGATTACAGGCACGAGCCACAGCCCTATTTATTTTTTTTTAAACAAACATATATTACTTTCATAATATAAAAACAAAATGACTATTATACATACAAGGCCTAAGTAATGAGGCCAAATGGGTATTTCAAATTAGGAGAGAAGCAAACTCACTTTAAACATAGACCACTATTGTCTACTGGCCAGACTACAAACTACTTATTCTCTCATAAATAGCAAACAATTCTGTGTAGAGATCAAGTGGGAAGAGGCATGTTTTCAAAAACACAGCCACTAGCTACTGCGCATCCATCCCTGACATTAAATCTCAAAGGACTGTATGCCTATTTGATAGCCACTCTAGGAAGAGGCACCTTGTGAAAGGGAATCTTCAGTACTCTTCTCTGGGTTGGAAGTCAGAGTAATAGATAATAGTCAGGAACCAAAGATTTTAACGAGTATCTTTGGGAATCAAGTAACAAGAAGGAGAAATGGTGTTAGTAAGTATGGTCATAAGGTCCAGGCCTCCAGAAATCAGAGTAAGGTAAGGGCCTAGAGATGTTGGAGGATTCCATACCTGCCATGCACTACATCAACAAAACAAATGTTTTCACCATAACACTGCCAGGGAAAAAGGTAGGATTTGGGGGTATAAGAATTATAGACAGACCAAGCACGGTGGCTCATGCCTGTAATCCCAGCACTTTGGGTGGCTGAGGCAGGTGGATAACTTGAGGCCAGGAGTTAGAGAACAGCCTGGTCAACATGGTGAAACCCTGTCTCTACTAAAAATACAAAAATTAGCCAGGTTTGATGGCACATGCCTGTAATCCTAGCTACTCAGGAGGCTGAGGCAGAGGCTGCAGTGACCTGAGATCACACCACTACAATCCAGCGTGAGTGACAGAGCAAGACTCCAAACAAAAAAACAGAATTAGGCCGGGCATGGTGGCTCACACCTGTAATCCCAGGACACTAAGGCAGGCAGATCACCTGAGGTTGGGAGTTCAAGACCAACCTGACCAACATGGGGAAACCCCGTCTCTACGAAAAATACAAAATTACCAGGGCAAGGTGGTGCATGCCTGTAATCCCAGCTACTCGGAAGGCTGAGGCAGGGGAATTGCTTGAACCCAGGAGGTGGAGGTTGTAGTGAGCCAAGATCGCACCATTGCACTCCAGCCTGGGCAACAAGAGCGAGACTCCTTTTCAAAAAACAAAACAGAATTATAGACAGAGAGACAAATATTGGCTCTCCTCTTCCCTGTGGAATATTCCCTTTCTCTCTCTCCTGAACTCTTCCTAATTCTATTTTTGTCTTCTTTCTAAATTAAACTGGTGGCTGGGTGCAGTGGCTCACACCTGTAATCCCAGCACTTTGAGAAGCCACAGTGGGCAGATCACTTGAGCTCAGGAGTTCAAGACTAGTCTAGGCAACACAGCGAAACCCCATCTCTACAAACAAAAAATATAAAAAATAAGCTGGGCTTTGTGGTACTATGCCTGTAGTCCTAGCTACTTGGGAGGCTGAGGCAGGAGGATCACCTGGAGCCTGGGGACTGGGCTGAGGCTGTAGTTAGTCGTGATTATACTACCACATTCCAGCCTGAGTGACAGAGATCCTGTCTCCAAAATTAACAAATCAAAGTAGTATACAAGTTTCCCACCCATCCCATGTCATTCAAGAATGTATTCTAAGGGTACAAACAGCATATTCCTAATTCAAGGAGTAATAAATAGCTACTGTACATTTTGATCTTTTTTTTTGAGACGGAGTCTTGCTCTGTCACCCAGGTTGGAGTGCCGTGGCACGATCTCGGCTCACTGCAACCTCCACCTCCCAGGTTCAAGCAATTCTCCTGTCTCAGTCTCCCGAGTAGCTGGGATTACAGGCACCTGCCACGCCTGGCAAATTTTTGTATTTTTTTTTTTTTACTAGAGATGAGGTTTCGCCATGTTGGCCAGGCCGGTCTCCAGCTCCTGACCTCAGGTGATCTGCCCGCCTCGGCCTCCGAAAGCACTGGGATTACAGGCGTGAACCACCGCACCTGGCCATTTTAATAATTTAAAAAAAAATAAAACAATCGGCCAGGTGCGATGGCTCACACCTGTAATCTCAGCACTTTGGGAGGCCTAGATGGGCGAATCATTTGAGGTTAGGAGAGCGAGAGCATCCTGGCTAACACGGTGAAACCCCATCTCTACTAAAAATACAAAAAATTAGCCGGGCATGGGGGCGGGCGCCTGCAGTCCCAGCTACTCGGGAGGCTGAGGCAGGAGAATGGCGTGAACCCGGGTGCAGGGAGCCGAGATCGCGCCGCTGCACTCCAGCCTGGGCAACAGAGCGAGACTCCGTCTAAAAATAATAATAATAAATCATAATAAAACGATCAAATTTTTCATCTATAAAACCAGGATAATGACAAAATCTACTTTATTGAATTTTGGTGAGTACCTGCCATTGATGAGTCCCTGCAAAGTGCCTGATACACAGAAAGCACTCAATAAAGGTCAGGTATTGTTAGTATTTATACACCTCTTTTTTTCCCTGTAAGACTGTGAGCAACTTGAGAGCAAGAATCTTGCCCCTAGTGTCTGTTTTGAGCCTGTTTCCCTACGTAAAATGGGTATCATTACACTATGTACCATATAGAACTGTACCAAACAAGATAACATACCTAAAATACTTAGCACCAGCATAAGATGCTCAATAAACATGAACGATTACTATCTCACACTTTTGTTTCTTTATAGAAACTGAAGAGCATCTTGCCTAGGTGACAGACCTGAGTGTGATTTCCAGCTCCTTCTAGTTAGGTGGGCCTAGGTTAGTTCCTGAACCTCAGTTTCCTCATTTCTAGTAAGAATGACAACACATATAACGCATATTCAGCATCGAACGCAGTATCCGGCACCCAGTGACTGCTCAGTAGATAGGAGGCCAGCTCCCCTTCCCATAGCTTCTACTTTTCCCCTCAGAGTTACCGGTTCTTGGCAGGTAGATGGCCTGCAACTTGGCAAATTGGGTGGAAACAGACCCTGGGGTGAGAATTTCCCAAATTTGCATTCGCATGCATCTCCCAATGCTCCAGCATCTACTAGGACATTTCGCGGGGACTCCGGCCTTCTTGGGAGCTTGCTCAGTTAAACTGCTCCGGGTGAACTTTTCCTCCGCCTCTCCCACACCTGAACCCTCGCCGCCCGTCCCGGCGCGCCGCTTCTCCACACCCCTCAACAGCACGCTCCTTTCTTCCGTCCCTCCCACCCTCTCCAAGCCCCATTTTTCAACCTTCTTCAGACCCCAATCCCTCTTGCCCGTGAATCCCCAATGCTGTTCCCTCTGTCCCTGACTTCGCTTCCAGCACCTCCGGGTGTCCCCCAAACTCCTCCCGTCTTAGGCCTCCAGGCCCTACCTGGTCCCCAACGCCCTCTCATCCCCCAGCGTCCCACCTGCACTTTCCGCCTCTTCAGCGCCGCCGCGTCCAGCCACACGCCGCAGGCCTCCTCCTCGGGGCCTGTCCGCCTCATGGCCGCTGAGGGGACCAAGCCGGCAGGACGCCAGCTCAGGCTCCAGACACCTCAGCAAACGCCAGAACTACTGCCGCCGACGTTCGGATCTCGCGCCAACGCTGGGGGCGGGGCTACGTCGCGACTGCCCCGGGCGTCAGCCCCGCCCCGGCAAGGCCCCCGCCCCCGGCAAGGCACGCTCCCTTCGCTGTGCCCCGCCCACTCACTCACCTTCGCCGCGCGTCCTTGAGTGGTTGCGGCGCCTTTCCCTGCGCCGAGGAGTGCGTTTTCTTTCTGATCTGTTCATTCAAGAGCGGATTTCGGAAACTGCTGTGTGAACGGTTCTCCACAGCCTCAGAAACGTAAATTTTCTTTTTGCTGCATTGAAAATTTCTTACAGTAAATATAATAACTACCCCGGGCTTAGGAATTTGTTCGTGTCGTCGCTGAATCTTCGCGATCACCCCAAGAAGGAAGCGGCTGATATGAGATCAGGCCCGTAGACTCTAGACCAGGGGTCCTCGCCCTAAGTGGTTACCAGACACTCGAGTGTGCGAATAACTTTGGTAATTTTTTTTTTTTTTTAATGTAAGTGTAACTACGAAGCCACATGGAAGAGGATTTTGAAGAGGTTAAAATTTGGGGTCCAAAACTAGCTTTCAGTCCTGCTTTCACTGTTTACTGTGCCTTGGATTTTAAAAGAGGATCAAATGAGGTTTGTGAAAGTACTTTGTGAATTCAGAAAACCCCTTGGAAATGTAAAAATGCTGGCACCCCACCCATCCTTCCGTCCCTAACCACAATCTACATAGATGGAATATATGTATATTATATGTAATTTTTACATATTGTATATATATAAAAAACAAATTTTTTTGAGACGGAGTCTCACTGTCACCCAGGCTGGAGTGCAGTGGCACGATCTCAGCTCACTGCAGCCCCGCCTCCTGGGTTCAAGCGATTCTTCCGCCTCAGCTTCCCTAGTAACTGGAAGTACAGGCACACGCCACCACACCCAGCTAATTTTTCTATTTTTAGTAGAGATGGGGTTTCACCATATTGGCCAGGCTGGTCTCGAATTCCTGACCTCGTGATCCGCCCGCCTTGGCCTCCCAAAGTTCTGGGATTACAGGCCTGAGCTACCATGCCTGGTCAAAAATTTTTTAATTTTTTTTTGGCGGGGGGAGGATCAGAAGCTCAGCCACCTCTTGCCCAGTCTGCAGCAGGTCAGCCAGGAGCCTCACCCATCTCTGCAGCCAGAGCCTGTCTTCACTGTGGACAGAGCCATCTCGCTTTGTCACCCAGGCACGATCTCGGCTCACTGCAACCTCAACTTCCTGGGGTCACGTGATCCTCCCACCTCAGCCTTCCAAATAGCTGGGACTATAGGTGTGCGCCACCATGCCTGGCTAATTTTTGTGTTTTTAGTAGAGATGGATTTTCGCCATATTGGCCAGACTGGTCTCAAACTCCTGCCCTCAGCTGATCCACCTGCCTCAGCCTCCCAAAGTGCTGGGATTACAGGTGTGAGCCACTGCACCTGGCCTATATCAAAATATTTATATACACATATTTTACGTGTGTGTGTATTTCGTAAGGTCCCCCACGATATTTTAGCAGTGAAGTGAAATTTCTAATTAATTTGGGTTATCTTCCCAATTTTCCTTCATTGTATATATATTGCTGTGTACTATGGAAAAAGCAGTATTATAAAAGTTAACATACTCCTTTGGTGCGCATGCGAGGGGGCTCAATATGCATGGTGGAGTGTGCATGCCTCTGCCCCCTCCAGTAAAAACAAAAAAAAAACCCTCCTTAATTGAAGAACCAACAAAAGTCTTTGTCAGATTATAAAGTGGGATTATATATATTTTAAACACATTATTTTAACTACTTCTAAAACTTTAGTAATAAAACTGCCCCCTACTCCCTTACCAAACAAATTTTGTATATATAGATATGGTATATAAGGCCCCAACCCCATCCCCCAGCAAAGATAAAACAAGAACTGCTCCCTCCACCCTATGTCCACTCCCAGGAGCCCCAGCTTCCTCTGAAAACCTCCTCCAGTAATGTGAGCAGGGGCCCCTCCCTGAACAGGAGACAAAAAACAAAGAGGCGGCTACTGTCACAGTCACTTTATTGCATCCAGGCCATAATCCAGACCACCCCAGCCCCAGCCCCAGTTTTCCTTCCGCACCTCTGGGTCTCTGCACAAGTTTCCCTCTGCCTGGAATGCCCTTCCTATTCTCCATCTGCAAACTCCTATTCACACTCCCCAACCCAAGACCCTGAGGGTCCCAGGCAGCACAGGTTAATCCCTCCTCAGCACTTCTCTTGACAGTTCATTCTGATATCAAAGCCTTTGTCAGCCAGGCACGATGGCTCATGCCTGTAATCCCAGCACTTTGGGAGGCCAAGGCGGGCGGATCACCTGTTGTCAGGAGTTCGAGACCAGCCTGACCAACATGGAGAAACCCCATCTCTACTAAAAATACAGAAAATTAGCCAGGCATGGTGGCACATGCCTGTAATTCCAGCTACTCGGGAGGCTGAGGCAGGAAAATCACTTGAACCCGGGAGGCAGAGGTTGCAGTGAGCCGATATTGAGCCACTGCACTCCAGACTAGCGAAACTCCTTCTCAAAAAAAAAAAAGTCTTTGTCATCTTGCATTGATCCACAGGGCCCAGCGGTGACCTGCCTCTGAGCAGAGGCCCAGGCCATTTATCCATTCAACACTGAATGGATAAATGAATCCTTAACAAGGGAACCAGGAAAGACGCTGGAAACAGGCTGTGTGGGACACAGAAGCCAGAGCTAGAAGATTTGGGGCTCACTGTCTGGGATGGTGACTGAAGGGGTATAAAGCACTAGATGGGACCCATTTCTATCTGGCACAATCTACTACCTTTGGGGTCTCTCTGCAGCACCAACACTTGTGGCTGGGCTTCAAGGGACAGTAAGATCCTGCATATATTTTGGGCCTGCCCCTTCCGCATCCAGCAATGAAATCTGAGTAGAAGTGGGTTGCCAAGGTCTACCCTGGCTCAGCTCAAATCTGACTCTAGCCTAAGTTTCACCTCCTGCCTAGACAATCTAGAAGCCCCAGTCCTCATCAAGCTGATCCCCAGCCTCACCCCAGTGAGTGGCAGTGGAGGGGCAAGCTGGAGTGGCTCACACCTTTAACTCTTTCCCTCTCCATGGACAAGGAGCTGGGGCAGGCCCCGAAGTGGACCCCAGCAACTCCCAGCCAATCCCTAAATCCAAGAATTGGCCAGTGACGCCCTTCAGTTGAGTCGTGCACAGAGTCACTGTGGGCCAGACACACACAACTTTACCAGGACTTGTTCCCACCTGGAGCCAAGCCTAGACCCCTGCCCCCCCACAATACCTCCCTCCCTACTAGATGCCACCCCCCTTCACTTGGTCTTCTGATCAAGTTTGCGCTGTACCAGCTGGCTCAGGAGGAACGCGGTGAGGACGCTGCTGCCCACCGTGAGCAGGAAGAGACCAGAAAAGTTGTGAGGCCAGTGCGTGTGCAGAGGCTCATAGATGGGCCGTCGGGCCTCATAGTCCAGTGCCACAGCCTCCAGCTGAGCCAGCGTACACAGCACCAAGAAGATGTGGAAAAGTTGGTGGCCCTGCCCAAAGACATGGCAGCTGCCAGGGAACCAGCGCTCAGGCATGAAGGTAGAGAAGAAGGCAGCAGCCAGCAGAAAGAAGACCACCTGGCACTTGTGGTAGAGAAGAGCTGGATCATCCATGGCGGGGTCGGAGGACACGAAGATACGATGCACCACAGGACTGATGTCCAGTGCGTAGGCCAGGGCGGAGGGCACTTCCTGGCATGTGCGGCCCAGCAGGCCTGGTTTCTGGATGTACTTGTTGTAGCAGGAGCCAGTGCAGGAAAGCCAGGCGAGAAAGGCAGCCATGGGCAGAAAAATGGCCTGCACCTGGGCATGCCAGGAGGGTTCGATAGCATAGTAGAAGTGTGCCAAGGCACTGCCAAACTGGTACACGGCCACCCCCACGTAGTCCAGGAAGAAGAAGCTGTAATGCCAGAACTCGGACTTCGCCTGCAGGAGATGAGCCAAGGCACTGAAGGAGAGATAGGTGAAAGAGGCAAGGACAATGATGAAGAGGGGCAGGGCGTGTGGGTCTCCCCAGAAGTCCACAGTCTCCACAAAGAGGGCCAGCCGCAGCAGCAGCACCAGGGCCGCCAGCAGGTGGGTCCAGACATTCACGGCCTCGTTGTGCTGCTGGAACAGTGTGCGGAAGTAGAAGCACCAGGTCTGATGCAGCGGCCGGTAGCCCGCATAGATATAAGGCTTCCAGAAGAGTGGTGGCACCTCAGCTCGGTCCACGGTGAAGACAGGCTCTGGCTGCAGAGATAGCTGAGGCTCCTGGATGACCTGCCGCAGACTGGGCAGGAGGTGGCTGAGCTTCTGGGCCATGGCCATGGCTGTGGGCCTTGGCAGGGAGCTGGGAGAGAGACCAGAGCCAAGTCAGGGGCCTGGTGTCCTCACCCCCATGAGCAGCAGCTGGGGGGCTCTGATGCCCAAATCCTACTCCCTCCTCCCCAGTGGTCTTATCCTTACACTGGGTTTAAGAATAGAAGACTCGGCCGGGCGCGGTCGCTCAAGCCTGTAATCCCAGCACTTTGGGAGGCCGAGACGGGCGGATCACGAGGTCAGGAGATCGAGACCATCCTGGCTAACACTGTGAAACCCCGTCTCTACTAAAAAATACAAAAAACTAGCCGGGCGAGGTGGCGGGCGCCTGTAGTCCCAGCTACTCCGGAGGCTGAGGCAGGAGAATGGCGAAAATCCGGGAGGCGGAGCTTGCAGTGAGCTGAGATCCCGCCACTGCACTCCAGCCCGGGCGACAGAGCAAGACTCCGTCTCAAAAAAAAAGAAAAAAGAAAAAAAAGAATAGAAGACTCGTCCTATGGAATTCCTCATATCTGACCTCATGAGAGCAAGGATCCCTGATATATCCCAGGTATCTAGAACAGTGCCTGACACATAGTAGGTGCTCAATAAATGTCTGAGGAATGTATTAATTAATAAGGCTCCCTGCCTCGTTAATTTCCTTTCCGTTCCAGGCTCTACACAGCAGCACCAGCTGTTTTCTCTCCTAAAGAATAGATCTGGCCACGTGAAACACATGACAGGGGTCAGGCTCTCTCAGCCCCTGTGTTCACGCCACCATTAGTGTTCATCTGGTGGCAGTAATGACCTTGCTAACAGACCCACTGCCTCTACCTATCTGGCTCTTCGAGAGTGGCCAGGGTCCCCTACTGACCCTCCACTACCCTGCATGACCTGGTCCCTGCTACCTTCTCCAGTCTTGTTGTGTAACCACGGTGCACTTCAAATCCAGTCACAGCGCCACCAACCCCTGGACTGCGCTTTCACATGTCTGTAGCTTTACACAAGTCGCTCCCTCTGCCTGAAACATTTTCCTCATCTCGCCTACTAGGCAAACCCCTATTCATTCCTCAAAAACCTATTTCTTGGCTAGGCATGAGGCCTCACTCCTGTAATCCAAGCGCTTCGAGAGGCCAAATCAGGAGGATTTCTGAGGCCAGGAGTTCAAGACCAGCCTGGGCAATATAGTGAGATCCTATCCCTACAAAAAAGTTAGCCAGGTGTGGTGGCATGTGCCTGTAGTCCCAGCTACTGGGGAGGCTGGGGCAGGAAGATCCCTTGAGCCCAGGAATTCGATGTACAGTGAGCTATGATCACACTACTACACTCAAGCTTGATCAAGCTTGCTCTCAAGCGAGATCCTGTCTCTTAAAAAAACACATTTCTTCTAGGTTGCTTTCCCTGGCCTCCTGAACCTCCTTCGATGACCCCTCCACTTGAGTGCTTATCATCAGACCATCCTTTGACCATTATCACACTTCTCATGATTGTTCATGTGAGCTCATCAAGGGGAGGCAGTTTGTCTCATTATTTTGTGAATCCCTGGTGCTTAGCAAGTAGTTGGCACTCAGTGTTGCTGAATGAAAGAACAACATGGCCGGGCGCGGTGGCTCACATCTGTAATCCCAGCACTTCGGGAGGCTGAAGCAGGAGGATCATCTGAGGTTGGGAGATCGAGACCAGCCTAACCAACATGGAGAAATCCTGTCTTTACTAAAAATACAAAACTAGCTGGGTGTGGTGGCACATGCCTGTAAGCCCAGCTACTTGGGAGGCTGAGGCAGGAGAATTACTTGAAGCCGGGAGGCGGAGGTTGCAGTGAGCTGAGATTGCACCATGGCACTCCAGCCTGGGCAACAAGAGGGAAACTCCATCTCAAAAAA
This sequence comes from Piliocolobus tephrosceles, assembly GCF_002776525.5. NCBI lineage: Eukaryota > Metazoa > Chordata > Mammalia > Primates > Cercopithecidae > Piliocolobus > Piliocolobus tephrosceles. The sequence continues at coordinate 196,889,606 of NC_045434.1, read as the reverse complement.
AAAAAAAGAACAACATGACACCATTCTGATAATACCTCATATCCTTCCAGGCCCAACTCAAAAGACCACTTTTTTCATGAAAGTACCCAGTTAACAACTGATGAACCACACCCCCACTCTCAAAATCCCTTCTCCAGACCCTCCCCCAACTGCCCATGGTTGCTAGTTCCAAATAAATCCATATAACCTCTTACCCTGGCATTCAAGGCCCACATGACCTGCTCCTACTACCCTTATTCCCCACCTAACCCCAATGTCACACCCTGTGCCACCTTCCTTTCCCTGCACTGAAATCCTTTAAGGCCAGTTCAAGCTGCCACCTCTGGGGCCTACTTACTGCTCCCCCAACCCCACTTTCCTCTCACCTATAATGGGTTACACAGTTTAACCTTGATTCATTCATTTAGCAAACACTTACTGAGCCCTTCTTTGCCTCAGACCCTGTGCCGGATGGGACAAGGAACAGAATGGAAGATTTGATCCCTGCCCTTATGAATGTCATGATCTGGCAAAAGATATAGAAACAAAAACAAATCACAGCAAATGCTCACACAGCACCTGCTAGAAGCTTCCCTGCAACGCTGAGAGGCAGACAGTATCATTATTCCCATTTTCCAGGTAAGGAAACTGAGGTACAGAGAAGTTAAGTGCCTTGCCCACCCACCTAGCCAGGAAGTAGCAGATGGCACAGGCATGCTCTGAACTCAAGTCTGTTTTTTTGTTTGTTTGTTTTTGTTTGTTTGAGACAGTCTTGCTCTGTCACCCAGGCTGGAGTGCAATAGCTCAATCTCGGCTCACTGCAGCCTCTACCTCCTGGGTTCAAGCAATTCTCCTGCCTCAGCCTCCCGACTAGGATTATAGGTGCCCGCCACCATGCCCAGCTAATTTTTGTGTTTTTAGTAGAGATGGGGTTTCACCACATTAGCCAGGCTGGTCTCAAACTCCTGACCTCAGGTGATCCGCCCGCCTTGGCCTCCCAAAGTGCTGGGATTACAGGTGTGAGCCACAGCACCCGGCCTTGTTTTATTTTTAGATTGCGTCTTGCTCTGTCCCCCAGGTTGGAGCACAGTGGTATAATCACAGCTCACTGCAGCCTCGACCTCATGGACTCAAGCAATCCTTCTATCAGCCTCCCAAGTGGCTGGGGCCACAGGCACATGTTCCCATGCCCAGCTGATTTTTTAAATTTATTTTTACTTTATTGTGGAGTCAGGGTCTCACTTTGTTGCCCAGGCTGGTCTCGAACTCCTGGCCTCAAGCGATCCTCCCACTCGGCCTCCCAAAATGCTGGGATTACAAGTGTGAGCCACTGTGCTCTTAACCACTACCCTAAACTGCCCTTTGCAACACAAGGTGGCAAGGGCTATTCATCATTTCCTAATTATATACTGTTTTACCTGGCTTCAATAACAAACTTCAGACTTACCATCATTCACTGTGTCACTCATTAACTCAAACATTTATTGAAAAATCTGCCAGGCAATCCCTCCCTGCCCGCCAAATAAATTCCCTCCAAGCTTACTTATTGGACTCAGTGTTCAGGTTCATCAGATATTTATTGTGACTACCTTTGCACCAGTCACCACACAAGGAAAAGAGATTCAGGCAGGATAAAGCATTCATGTTCTCTGCCCCCAGAGGCACTGTGATCACCTCCAAAACCAATCAAATAAGTCACACGCAGTCCAAGTAAATGCAGGGTGCTTGCTATATGCAAGGGCAGCATCAAGACGACCCCAACCCCCCAAGCCCACATCTCCGGAGCCTGATTTGCATTCCTAAGCTTCTCCTGCATTAGGATTCTGGCATCAGCCCTGCTCCCCAGCCTTTCCTAGTCCAGTGGGGAAGCAGGAGTTGTTACACTGCTGCACAAGGGCTGCTACTTAGGACAACAGGCATGTGCAGGACTCTTCTATTCCCCAGCAAGCCTGGCACAGGGCAGATTTGGGAAGCAGACATTACTGCTGCACTAATTAATGGGGCCACTTCCATCCAGAGCACAAGACCCCCATTGGCCAGCCTTACTGGTTGGGGAGCCAGTACTGGATTTCTCCATCTCCCCAAGAGATGGCTTCAACCTCAACAATCTGGCCCCTACTCTTGTCCACAACTTTGTCTTCCCAACTGAGAACCTTGGAGGGCCAGAAAATACCTATGAAAGCATCTTGTGCAGCTCTCTTGTTTTACAATTAGGAAAGCAGAACCCAGAACTGGAAGGCCTTCCCCAGAGTCCTCCCACCCAGCAAGGTTTCTATTCCACTATTGCATCAAAGACCAGTGAATGATGGCGATGGTTGTGCCTTGTGGACACCTAGCTCCTGGGTGCTTGTGATCTGATAAGTCCAGTCCTGTGCTCCATATCCCACTCTTGGAACTTCCCCAGATATAACAGCACATTAAAGACTCTTAGAAGGGCTGGACACGATGGCTCATGCCTGTAATCCCAGCACTTTGGGAGGCCAAGGCAGGCAGATCATTCGCAATCAGGAGATCGAAACCAGCTTGGGCAACATGGTAAAACCCCGTCTCTATGAAAAAATACAAAAATTAGTCAGGTGTGGTGGTGTGCACCTGTAGTCCCAGATACTTGGGAAGCTGAGGCAGGAAGATCCCTTGAGCCTCAGAGGCGGAGGTTGCTGGGAGCCAAGATTGTGCCACTGCACTCCAGCAACTCTTGTCTCAAAAAAAAAAAAAAAAAAAAAAAAAGCTCCAAGAAGTCCTGCAGTGAAGAAGAAGTCAGCTTAGCTTTGTTGAATCAACATTTGCCAAGCTTATGTGACCATGGATTCCTTCCCTAGTAATAATTATAAAGCCAGCTGAGGCTGGGCGTGGTGGTTTATGTCTGTAACCCCAGTACTTTGGGAGGCCAAGGCAGGCGGATCACGAGGTCAAGAGATTGAGACCATTCTGGCCAACATGGTGAAACCCCGTCTCTACTAAAAATACAAAAATTTGCTGGGCGTGGTGGCGGCCGCCTGTAGTCCCAGCTACTTGGGAAGCTGAGGCAGGAGAATGGCTTGAACCTGGGAGGCAGAGGTTGCAGTGAGCCAAGATTGCACCACTGTACTCAAGCCTGGGCAACAAAGTGAGACTCCACCTCAAGAAAAAAAAAAAGCCAGTTGCAATGTAGAAAGTGTTTACTATATGCGCACTCTTTACAGTCCTGTTGCAATTAACTCTCATAACTTGCCTGTGAGGTAGGTACTATTCTGCCCATTTTGTTGTTGTGAATAATGAAATTCAGAGAAGTTAAAAGCTCCCAGCTGGGCACAGTGGCTCACACCTATAATCCCAGAACAATGGGAGGCTGAGGTGGGCGGATCACCTGGGGTCAGGAGTTTGAGACCAGCCTGGCCAACATGGTGAAACCCCATGTGTACCAAAAATACAAAAATTAGCCGGGCATGGTGGTGCATGCTTGTAATTCCAGCTACTCAGGAGGCTGAGGCAGGAGAATCACTTGAGCCTGGGGAGCTGAGATTGCAGTGAGCCGAGATCATGCCACTGCACTCCAGCCTGGGCGACAGAGTGAGGATCTCTCAAAAAAAAAAAAAAAAAAAAAGCCAAAAAAAAGCTCCTTACCCAAGGTAGGAGGATGGGGGAGGGAGGAGGGAGAGCCATGACTGGTTTGTAGATGCTTGCAGACACGGCTGTTGCCCTGCTCCAGGCACCCTTCCTTGTCTGCATCCTACAGAATAATTTTGCAAAATCCTGGCCTAAAGCAGGCAACCAGGCCCTTTCTTATAAATTAATTTCTTAGGCTTCTAGCAATTCAGTCTCTCTAAGTTGCTAGCTACCCGCTTGCTCCAGATATTCTCCACGGAGGCCCTGCTCACAGCCACCTCCTTAGCTTAGTGACAGCGCTCCCTTACACCTCTCTCCACCAGACATAATGGGCCCTATGGACAAAACCTGGAAGCAACATGGTAGGATGACAGAGGCCCCGCCACCCCGTTTTCTTTAGACCTCAGCGAGAGGCCTCACTCTATCTAAATAGTTCTGTTTTCAGAATTAGTTTCCACCTCCTGACTCCATGGAAAGGGACTCTGATCTAGGGGAAAGGAAAAAGCAGGGGCAGGGGTCAAGCCTGAGCCAGCAGGATGAGGATGGGTATCCAGAGGGCACCATCAGGGCATCCTCTGAGTGGTCAGCCTCTGAGTCATGTGCCCACCAGGCTGCTAGGCCCTGTCTATTCAGGCAGCTCAGCCCAACTCACCTCCATAGGCCCCTCCAAGTCTGGCAAATTGCGCTGGGTACCTGGGGGTTTCTCTCAAGCCTGGGAGCTGGTGACTTCCACTGTGGGACTGGGCAAATTCACCAGATGCTGAGCACTTCCACAGATGAGGTGCACTAGGGGCGGGGCTTCCAGGGACTGGGGGTATCTTGTGTGATGTCACCAGAGGGTGGGGCTAAAGACAACCTCCCACACCTCTCCTCCTCCGCTTCACCACTCCCATAGTGGGGAAATCTATGCTACACTGTGTGCCTTCCTAGCCAGGCCTCTGCTGCAGCAAGCAGCTCACCATTCACCTCTGCATGAGACTTATGGGGAAACCGAGGGCCAGCTGAAAAGTTTGACTTACCTGAGATCACACAGCAAGGCAGAGGCAAAGCCAGGTGACTAGGGCCTGGTTGATTGTATCAGGCAAACTTCGGTGGCTCCTGTCCACTACTCAGTGGGAACTAGAATGGAAGGAGGTTAGGAATAAAGGAAAAAGAAGACACTATAAAAGCGCACAGAGATGGACTTCAGATTCAGACAAATCAGGTTTGACTCCTGATTCCATAACATGCTAGTTGTGTGACCTTAGACAAGTGACTCACCTTCTCTGATTCTTAGCTCTCTCATGGGAATGACAACATTATCTACCTCAGGTTGCTGCAAATATTAAATTTAACAGAACAAAGTTTTGGCTTCATTTAGGGACTCAACAAATTATTGCAATTATTATTAATAATAGTAGTAGTCTTTGAAATATCCCCAGCCTGAGATTTGCTTGGAGTTTTCTAAAAAACTGTCTTCTTTTAGCCCTCAACAGCTAGTTCCATTGGATTTGGGGACCTCAGGAATTTCACTGTGTTCTTAAACATTTACCTGTCTATACCCTGGGGGTATAGACTAGGGAAATTTGGCTAGAGTTTGGACTTCCAAGGACACTGACCTTACTTAATCATTAAACTGCTCTTAGCAAAGACCATTCAGAGTAACTGTTCTGAATTCACAGAGCCCTGAAAATTGGTGCTTACCCACAGGCCCAAGAGACTTAACTAAGAAGTGACAGCCCCAGGGGAAGGGGCCTCAACTCCAGCAGCTCAGCCCTGGAGAGCAGGAAGGCACAAGAAGGTGAACCGAATTAGCAGGTGATCCAAATGGCATGCGGTCTGGCCTGGACATGTCTTACAGAAGGTTTGGGAGGCTGCTGGGTTGGCTAAACCTCAGAAGTGCGATCTCCAGGGCTCCAGTGGGAATGCCTCTGTCAGCCTGAGCCACTCCTTCCTTCCTCCCTTCCCCTCCCCTCCACTTCCTCACCCCTCCCAATTCATATTCCTCAACTCAGGGTCAGCCCTGCTCACCTCCCTCCTTAACCAAGGCTTGCCAGCCCCAGCCTGCTCTCCAAGGATACACACTGTCAAAGGTTCCCATAACACCCCTGGGGCAAAACAGACCAGGCTGCAGGGATGTGCTGGAAAATGGGCTTATGGAGAGGGAGAGCCCTGGGTTACACCCACCTCACAGATTTCACTCAGTGCTTACTATATGCCAGCCTCAATGCTACCAGGCATTCTATGTGTTGGGGCACACAGAAAATGAAGCAGACAGGCTCCCTGCCCCGACGGGCTCACCCACACAAATGCCCATGGGGCCTAGGAAGATCCAGCCTGGAGGGAAGCCAGCCAGGTGGTGAGCCTGGAGAACTGGAGAAGGCTGCTGCCCCAGGGGTGGACATCCTCCACTAATCTCCAGCAGGCTGTTTCAAGAGAAGCCAGAAGCCTCATTTTTATGTGAGGATGAAATTTCGGGTCTGGAATTCACCTGCTGTGTGATTCTGCAGGAGTCCCTCAACCTCTCTGAGCTTGTTTCCTCTTTGGAATCAGAGAATTAAAATAGCTGCCTCTTGGGCTCCTGTGGAAGCAAAACAAAGCCATGGCTGCCAGATGTTGGCTCTGGCACAGTGCTGGCCCTGCTGTTTCTGTGGGATTCTCATCTTGACTCAGCCACTCAATCCCTGTGTGACCTTGGACAAGTCCCTTCCCCTTGTGGCCCTGTTTTTCCAAATGTCAAAGGAAAGAGTAAATTCACCAGTGACTTCCAAGGGCCCTTAGGCCCTGGGACAGTCCAAGAATATTTACTTTAGGCCTCCTCTGTGCCAGGCACTGGAGCTTCCTCAGTGACAGAGCCACTTAAACCACTGCCCTCATAGAACTAACAGCCCAGGGAATTCATACCAATGGTAACACCGCAGGATTTTTTTTTTTTTTTTTTTTGAGACAGAGCTCTGTCGCCCAGGCTGGAGCGTAGTGGTGTGAACACAGCTCACTGCAGCCTCGACCTCCCAAGCTCTGGTGAACCTTCTTCAGCCTCTTGAGTAGTTGGGATCACAGGTGCATGCTACCATGCCTATTTTTTTAAAATTATGTGCAGAGACAAGGTCTTGCTACATTGCCCAAGCTGGTCTTGAACTCTTGGTCTCAAGTCATCCTCCCACCTCAGTCTCCCAAAGTGTTGGGATTGTAGGCGTGAGCAACAGTGCCCAGCCAACACCTCAATATATTAATACCCTGCCCTCCTGGAGCTTATAGCTCAGCTAAATAACACCTATTATAAGCATTATTTGGTTACAATTCCACTTCCTCTTTAGCCTCCTTGGCATGCAAAATATTCATTGTTGCCTCTCTGGGCCCTGATTGTTCCAGCACATTCTCTTAAAGATAACTTTTTCTCAGCATGGAAGGCAAAGTCTAACCCCATTAGATACAAATAATAAGGCCAGACCAATGTTAACACTGGGGCTGTCAGAGGAAAATCCTCTTGAAGGGTCTTTAGTGAGGATGACCCAATATGGCACCTGAAATATCATTAATGAGATTAGGTGCTACCATTCATAATATATAGTGACTGGCTGTTTACCAAGAACTTTCACACACATTTTACCTCTCCCTCACAACTCTCTGGATCCACAGCCAACCTGGAGGCCCAGCCCTGGAGGCGGGAGGGCACAGCACATCTATCTGACTCCAAAACCAGTGCTCTTGCCCTTTGTCCAGCATGCCTATTTTTTGAACCTTGAACTCGTGGCTTAAGCCATACTGTCACCTCAGCCTCCCAAAGCACTGGCATTACAAGTGTGAGCTCCCACAGCTGGCCTGAAAAAACAATTCTGAATTGTAGCTGGCCTGAAAAAAATTAAGAATTGTAGCCGGGGGCGGTGGCTCAAGCCTGTAATCCCAGCACTTTGGGAGGCCGAGACGGGCAACTCCCAGGCACCCACTGGTGACCACAGATTATACAGAAAGTTTTCATCCCTGGCTGGCCTCCCAGTCTCTTAGCAACTGGGTCACCTCCCTCAATGCAAGCTAACTCCCCAACTTGGTCCAAAGTGTTTAAAGAAAAAGTCCCTACATGTCTTCCAAAACTGAACAGAAACTGGTTTTTTTTGTAACTTTAGCACTTGGGGCCTCCATGTATTTGTACCGGAAAATGTGATCAGAATGAAATAAGTAATTCTGGCCGGGTGCGGTGGCTCAAGCCTGTAATCCCAGCACTTTGGGAGGCCGAGACGGGCGGATCACAAGGTCAGGAGATTGAGACCATCCTGGCTAACACGGTGAAACCCCGTCTCTACTAAAAACTACAAAAAAAACTAGCTGGGCGAGGTGGCAGGCGCCTGTAGTCCCAGCTACTCGGGAGGCTGAGGCAGGAGAATGGCGTGAACCTGGGAGGCGGAGCTTGCAGTGAGCTTGCACTGCACTCCAGCCTGGGCGACAGAGCG
>NC_045434.1:196871395-196881515 GCF_002776525.5 Piliocolobus tephrosceles | reverse complement strand
TAATTCTTTCTTTTCTTGAGATAGGGTCTCACTCTGTCACCAGGCTGAAGTGCAGTCCAGCGATCACTGCAGCCTCAACTGCCCAGGCTCAAGCGATCCTCCCACCTCAGCCTCCTGAGTAGCCCTAACCACAGGCACACAATACCATGCCTGGCTAATTTTTTTATTACGCGTAGAGACAAGGTCTCACTATGTGGCCCAGGCTGGTCTTGAATTCCTGGGCTTGAGCAATCCTCCCGCCTTGGCCTCTCAAAGTGCTGGGCTTACAATCATGAGCCACTGTGCCCAGCCTCATTCATTGCTTTTTTTTTTTTTTTGAGACAAAGTTTCGCTCTTGTTGCCCAGGCTGAAGTACAATGGTGTGATCTCAGCTCACTGCAACCTCCGCCTCCCAGGTTCAAGCGATTCTCCTGCCTCAGCCTCCTGAATAGCTGGGATTACAGGCATTCACCACCATGCCTGGCTAATTTTGTATTTTAAGTAGAGACGGGGTTTCTCCATGTTGGTCAGGCTGGTCTCAAACTGACGACTTCAGGTGATCCGCCTGTCTCGGCCTCCCAAAGTGCTGGGATTACAGGCGTGAGCCACGGCGCCCAGCCTTTTTCTTTTTTTTTTGAACAGGGTCTATGCTCTGTCCCCCAGGCTGGAGTACAGTGGCACCATCTTGGCTCACTGCAACCTTGAACTCGTGGCTTAAGCCATACTGTCACCTCAGCCTCCCAAAGCACTGGGATTACAAGTGTGAGCTCCCACAGCTGGCCTGAAAAAACAATTCTTTTTTTTTTTTTTGAGATGGAGTCTCGCTCTGTCACCCAGGCTGGAGTGTTGTGGCCTGATCCCAGCTCACTGCAAGCTCCACCTCCTGGGTTCACGCCATTCTCCTGCCTCAGCCTCCCGAGTAGCTGGGACTACAGGCGCCCGCCACCTCACCCGGCTAGTTTTTTGTAGTTTTTAGTAGAGACGGGGTTTCACCGTGTTAGCCAGGATGGTCTCGATCTCCTGACCTTGTGATCCGCCCGTCTCGGCCTCCCAAAGTGCTGGGATTACAGGCTTGAGCCACCGCCCCCGGCTACAATTCTTAAAGAAATTATTCTGTGGAGCTGAGACTCACAACTACTCTGAGGAGTGGGAATCTCTCAGGCCCAGAGAGGTTGGGTGAGCTAACTCGTCACCCAGCATGGGGCACAGAAAAAGGACCTGAGCTTCACTGCTGACCAGCAAGGAACCCTCTGAGCAGAGAAACTAAGGCAGGAGAGGGGCAGTCTCTGAACAAGAGGACCCAGAGGTACCACAGGCCTCATGACCAGAGGCCGGGTCCCTCTCTCCCATAGGAGCTCAGACTTGGGGTCCTGGGCTGTCCACCCAGGAGCAGCCAGACTCAGAATCCATCAAACTCTTCAGACTCAGAGGCCTTACCTTGACCTAGCCCCACAGGCCTCCTCCAGGGGCTGCCACAGGGAAATTTCTGGGGATCTTCAAAGCCTGCAGCCTTGACGCAAGTGCTGTGGGTTTTTCCCTTCCCACACTGTGTGTGGGGAACCCCCAGGCTCTCCTGACACCAGGGAGGCTCCCTCATCCCCCAAGGTGTCTAGGCTGCTTGGGCCCATGGAGCAAGTGCCCCTCTTGGCCCCCAGCAGTGCTATTCCCACTGTTTCTGGATCCCTAAGTGGGAATCCTTCACATCAGTCGGTTCTGGGCACCCACACTCCTTCCTGTCCCGGTCTCACCTAGATTCACCCTCCAGAAAGCAGTGAGCTCCCTGACTGTCCTCCTCCAGGAAGGCAGCGGCCTCGGGCGGACCAGACGCCACTGCCCACTCCCTGCCCTCCATCCTTCACTCTCCCCAAGCAGCGCTCCCCTTCCCTGTTCACTAGGCAAACAGGCTCTCAGGCCCCCCATCTGCATCCTCCTCAGTCGTGCTCCTTCTGTTCCTCCCACCCTTCCCAAGACGCCCCCATCCAGCGAGCTCCTCCTTCCTGCGCCCTCCGCTGGCTGCTTCCCCGGGCGGGCGTCCTCTCACTTAGCCCGGGTGCTCCCCTCCGGCTCCGCGTCCTCCCCTACCCCGAGGAGCCCTGCCCTTCCCACGTCCAGCCCCGCAGCCCCGCCGCGCCCCGTAGGGAGCACCCTCGTCTGCGGCCAGCCAGGCCTCCCCGTCTTGGCAGCCCCGTACCTGAGCCAGAGCCGAACTGGGAAGGCCGCGGCAGCCGGGTCGGCGGAGCCGGCAGATAAAGGGGCGGCTGGGCAGCGGCCCCGCCCCAAGCCGGGGGAGGGCGGGCGGCCTCGGGCGCTCCGGCTGCAGCCGCCTCCCCGGGCCCGGGCGATGCCGAGCGTCCCGCACCCAGCCCGCTGCGCACAAGCAGCTCTGCCCCGGCCGGCCCACGTGTTGCACGCGCGAGAGAGGGGTCGGCCGCGTTGAGGCGGTGTCTCAGGACTTCTTGTGGCGTCACATAGATGGGGAGACCAAGGCCAGGGAGCGGACTCCCGGGGCTCCTCGGCGCGGGGCTGCGGCCGCGCTTCTCGCACTTCGGGACGACGGGAAGCGCAGCTTCCGGCTTCTGGGCCCGGCTGACCCTGGGAGGGTTGAGGAGGGTGGCCGCAGGAGAGTGGCTGAGTTTCCCAGCTACAGCCCGGCCGGCCCCCACGCTCACTCAGCGCACTCCGCACCCCCGCTCCCGAGGCCATTCTGCTCGAGATACGCCCCAGCGTTCGCACCTTCATTTCTCTGCTGGGGCAGCTCCAACCCCTCCTTGGGCACCCCTGGCTTCTTGAAGTTCCCACCCGAAACCCGCCCCTCGGGCAGCTTCCCCAGCTCTGCCCAGCCGAGTGCACCCAGCCTGGACCTGTATTCAAACACCCACTCTCTATCCTCTGGTGTTACACCTTCCCAGCTCTGGGAGCACCTGAAGGGTGAGGAATCCCTCCACATAGCCGGCCCTCCGTAAATACTGGATCAACAATGCCACAGATTGCCCATTGCTCTAGTATGCAAAGACCTGGAACAGGCAGAATGGGGAGACCCCCACTCTCACGGCTCTTGGGAGCACACAGTCTGCCGGATGGGAGGCCAAGAGGAGACAGTCTAGGAGAAGATGCCGCTCTGCCCTTAGGGAATTCTGAGACCGCTGGGAGAGGCGGTTGTGCCTAAGCACGATGCCAAGATCCCAATCCTCGAGCTCCCGTAACTCACCATGGAACCTTGGGACAGTCTCCTTGTTCTCTCTGGGCCACAGGTTTATTAACTGTAAAATAGAAATAATACCACCAATCTGCCAGCACTGTTAGAAGAATTAAATAAAGCAATGGGCATGAAGGGTCTTTGTCCACTGCAAAGCCCTAGAGGAAGATATATTTCTCTATTATATTTGAAATTAATATAGTCAGGCCAGGCAAGGTGGCCCATGCCTGTAATCCCAGCACTTTGGAAGGCCAAGGTGGGAGAATTGGTTGAGCCCAGGAATTCCAGGTTACAGAGAGACATGATTGTAGCACTGCACTCCAGCCTGGTTGACAGACCCCGTGGAAAGGAAAGGAAAGGGAAAGGGAAAAGAAAGGAGGGGAGGAAAGGGAGAGATAAAGAAGGAAAGGAAGGGAGGGAGGCTAGTTATGTAATCTTAATAGCATGAAACCGGTCTCTCCTTCAACAAGTTCAGACAAACCCATAAGAATTAGTTAAATCTGTTACATGCATGAATAGGAAGAATAGCGTAGAACATCTTCATTTAGAGCTGATAGAGAACAGACAATGAAAACAAGACATTATGGAGAAGACATTCTGCATAATAGAATATATTCTGTTATTGTGAATAAAAATTAAAAACTTGGAAGGTGACTTGGACTCAGCTTTCATTTTTGGAACACCTGCTCCATGCTGGGCTCCTTTCGAAAGCTACAGTTTGTTAATTTATTGCCATGTGCCAATTGGTGCACTAAATAGTTACAGTGACTACCTCCTTTGATCCAGACAGCTCTATAAAGTACATACGATAATTAACCCCTTTTACAAATTGGGAAGCTGAGGCTCAGAGAGGTGACAAGAGAGTTTTCTGTTATCTCATTTAACCCTCATGCATTCCTTTGAGGTGAGTGTGATGATCCTGTAGGGGCTCAGAAAATAATACACCAAAGTCCCCAAAGTGAGGGCCTAAGAAGCAGCCTCAGTCTGGTCCAAAAGTAGTGAATTATCTCAGTTTGATTGTTCAGTCAGTTACAGACCAAACTCCTTGTTCGACTCTTCACCCCTTCTCACTACTGCACTTGATGGATGGATGCAAGCAAAGAAAAAAAAAAGGAAAAAGAAGAAAAGAAAAGAAAAAGCAAACTCCTGTAATCCCAGCACTTTGGTAGGCTGAGGTGGGTGGATCACTTGAGGCCAGGTGTTTGAGACCAGCCTGGCCAACATGGTGAAACCCCATTTCTACTAAAAATACAAAAATTAGCTGGGCGTGGTGGCACACACCTGTAATCCCAGCTACTCAGGAGGCTGAGGCAGGAGAATCGCTTGAACCTGGGAGGCGGAGGTTGCAGTGAGCTGAGATAGCGCCACTGCACTCCAGCTTGGGCAAGAAAGTGAGACTCTGTCTCCAAAAAAAAAAAAAAAAAAGAAAAAAGCAGACTCAAAAGTAGTCTCTGTCCTGCCCTCCTGTCTCTGACCCCTAAGCCATAGAAACTAGAATATCTCTTCCCCAGTGCAGGTCATAGAAACTAGAACCCTTTCCCCCCAAAGCCAGGCATTACACCTAAAAATACTGCTCCAGGCCGGGCACAGTGGCTCATACCTGTAATCCCAGCACTTTGGGAGGCCGAGGCGAATGAACCACGAGGTCAAGAGACTGAGATCATCCTGGCCAACATGGTAAAACCCCGTCTCTACTAAAAATACAAAAATTGGGGGCCGGGCGCGGTGGCTCAAGCCTGTAATCCCAGCACTTTGGGAGGCCGAGACGGGCGGATCACGAGGTCAGGAGATCGAGACCATCCTGGCTAACCCGGTGAAACCCCGTCTCTACTAAAAAATACAAAAAACTAGCCGGGCGAGGTGGTGGGCGCCTGTAGTCCCAGCTACTCGGGAGGCTGAGGCAGGAGAATGGCATGAACCCGGGAGGCGGAGCTTGCAGTGAGCTGAAATCTGGCCACTGCACTCCAGCCTGGGCGACAGAGCAAGACTCTGTCTCAAAAATAAATAAATAAATAAAAAATAAAAATAAAAATACAAAAATTAGCTGGGTGTGGTGGCACACACCTGTAGTCCCAGCTACTCAGGAGGCTGAGGCAGGAGAATTGCTTGAACCCAGGAGGTGGAGGTTGCAGTGAGCCTAGATCGCAACACTGCACTCCAGCCTGGTGACAGTGAGACTCCATCTCTAATATATATAATATATATATTTTATATATATGTTTTTAGTACAGATGTATTATTAATATGTTATAAATATACTAAATTTACTCTACTAAATATACTCTACTAAAATATATATTATATAAAATCTATATAATATATATTATATATTATATAAAATCTATATTATATATTATATATTATATAAAATCTATATAATATATATTATATAAAATATATATTATATTATATAAAATATATATTATATATAATATATATTATATATATTGCTCTAACTTTCCTGCCTCCCACCCCTACCCCGCCCCAGTCTTTTTGTGTAACAGGTGGCCAAAAAGAAATTAAGACCCTTGGCCGGGGATGGTGGCTCACACTTGTAATCCCAGCACTTTGGGAGGCTGAGGCGGGTGGATCACAAGGTTAGGAGTTCGAGACCAGCCTGGCCAACATGATGAAACCCCGTCTCTACTAAAAATACAAACATTAGCTGGGCATGGTGGCAGGTGCCTGTAATCCCAGCTACTCAGGAGGCTGAGGCAGGAGAATTGCTTGAATCCAGGAGGTGGAAGTTGCTGTGAGCTGAGATTGTACCACTGCACTCCAGCCTGGGCAACAGAGCTAGACTCCATCAGGAAGGAAGGAAGGGAGGGAGGGAGGGGAATTAAGACCCTTATTCCAGAAGGGTCCTGCCCCATACCCAGGAGGGAGGAATGCTGCACAGAAAGGCCAGGAAGAATCTGGACAGACAGGTCTTGCTGGGCTTCCTCACTCTGTCTCTTATTAGCATTAGAACATGCCCTTTTTGTCCAGTCATATTTCTCCACAGCTGTCCCTACTCCAGTAAACCTAAGCATAAAAATGGACAGTTTCCCCCATGACTTTGGGTCCTCATTCTGAAGGCTCTGTGCCACATACAACTATAATCCATTTGTCATACTTCTTTCTTGTTAACTTGTCTTTGTTACAGGCGTGTTAGCCATGACCCTTATGACAGAGAGGAAAGAGATTACCCTTTCTACCCCTACAATCCCTATTTTATGATAGAAAAACTGAGGCCCAGGCCGGGCGCGGTGGCTCAAGCCTGTAATCCCAGCACTTTGGAAGGCCGAGACGGGCGGATCACGAGGTCAGGAGATCGAGACCATCCTGGCTAACACGGTGAAACCCCGTCTCTACTAAAAATACAAAAACTAGCTGGGCGAGGTGGCGGGCGCCTGTAGTCTCAGCTACTCGGGAGGCTGAGGCAGGAGAATGGCGTAAACCCGGGAGGTGGAGCTTGCAGTGAGCTGAGATCCGGCCACTGCACTCCAGTCCGGGCGACAGAGCAAGACTCCGCCTCAAAAAAAAAAAAAAAAAGAAAAGAAAAACTGAGGCCCAGAGAGGAGATATTTCGTGTCCCAGGTCACACAGCTCCAGAGGTATTCAGGTTCTGGGACGTGGATCTGGAGGTGTGCTTGTGGGAGAGAATTCACTTTGCATGAAACTAGGCTGTGGCTATTTGAGAGCTGAAGGATTAAATAGTAGAAGTAAAGACAGTGGACAGTTATGGCCGGATGCAAAGCCCCTTTTATGTGCTGTAGGTCCATGAGGCTGTTCTGCCAATATGTTCGTCTGTGGATGAGGAAACAGGCCTCGGAGAATGCTACTTGCCCAAGGCCACCCAGTTGGCTAGTGGTGGACCTGGATCCAAGCCTGCTCTTATCTGCTCCACGTTGCTGATATCAAGCAGGGAAGCTGCAGGCAGGGGCACTTCTTTCTCTGTCCTGCTCTGCTCAACTTCTTTCCCCAGTCCAGGTGCCTCCCTGCCCTGCCCTCCCCAGCCCAGTCTGGGCAGTCTGACAGCATTCTGGCCATCTAGGTAAGGACCGATGATACATGGCTCCAGAAGCCTGGACCCCTATAACCCTGTGAGCTCTGAACCCTGAAAGGGAGCCTTGTGGGTAGCCTGCGCATCATCTGGCTGCCCTTCCAGCTACCAGGCTCAGCCCCAAGTAGATCAAACTCTCCAGCGAGCCTGGATTCCTGGGCAGACCTAAGTCCAGTACCTGAAAGGACTCAAAAGGCTCTGAGCTGGGAGACCATCAGCTCTGAGACCAAAAGGAGTCAGGCTCTGAGCTGGGAGAGCATCAGTAAGGGTTTCAGTGGACCTAAAGCAAGAGAAACAATAAATGTGTGGGGCCTGAGCTGTCCCCAACACCTTCTTTTCTTTTCCCCCAAAACAAGGCCACCATTCACTAGAGGCAGCAAAGCAGTGAAGCACATGGGTGTATTCTGCCTGGGTTCACACTTGAACTCTACCGTGTACCAGGTCTTTGTGATCTTGGTAAGTTTTGTAACCTCGCCCGACACTAGTCTCCTCAACTCAAAAGCAGGGTCATGATATCCACCTCATAGAGTTGGCATGAGGAGCAAATGGAATCATAGAAGGAAAGGGCTTACAATGCCTGGCATATAGTAACTGCTCAAGAAATGCCAAGTATTACTCTATTTCAATTCTTTACTCCACAGCGGGAGTACAGGACATCAGGAGCACAGTGCAGTGGGAACACCAAGCAATGGGAGCACAGGGCAGTGGGAGCACAGGGCAATGGGAGTACAGGGCAGTGGGAGCACAGGGCAATGGGAGCATGGTGTAGTAGGAGCACAGGGCAGTGTGAACACAGTGCAGTGGGAGCATGGTGGAGCAGGACTGATTTCCAAAACAGATTCACTGCTTTATGGCCTCCTAGGATGAGTCTCACAGAATGAGGAGGAGTTCACCAAGTCTTGAGGAGGGGAAAGGACTTTCCAGGCAAAGGGAACAGCATGTCCAGGGCACAGTGGTGGGAGGGGAGGGGTAAGCTTAGGGAATGGGGTCTCGTCATGCTCTGGGGCTGGTGCACAGGGGACCTGGTGGTGGCAGATGACATTAGGAAAGCAGGGGTAGAAAGTTGGGTGGGAGGGGGTGGTTTCGCTCTCATTTCAAGCCCAGGGACGGGCCTTCCAGGAGACCAGTCAGAGAGGTGCTGGGTGTGCCCTGGGCCCCTGTGACCTGGTGTCTGACTCTTGCCTGAGAAGCCAAAGAGAAAGGACTGCCTGAAGCCCCCTGAGGCGGTAGAGTAGAGGGCTGCGGCCAGAGGGCACCGCACACACGGGTGGCCACAGGAGAGAGAATCTGCCTGGGGCAGCCTTGGATCCAGATCCCAGGAAGGTCTCCTCTGGTGGCGTGAGGCCTCAGCACGAAGAAGCTGGAGGCATCTGGGATATCCTGGAATTGAGGGTCATCATGAGCACCTGGCTGGTGGAGACCTGTCCACCTTCTACAAGGGTGCAGCCAGGAGACCCCGCAGCGACCACCCCCAGGGCCGTAGGCATAAGAGTGTGCCAGGTCACAGCTTCTCAGTCTAGCTCAGGTCAGCCTCTGCAGTGGGGACTGTGCCACGCATGCTGACACCAGCCCCACCCCACTCGCCCACCTGGCATTCCTCTGCTTTCTGCCTCAGGGCTCCCTCTGAAGTTGGGATGGCTGCTCAGCCCACTAGCTTAGATGTAGACTAGAGGCGCACGCAGCTGACACCCAGTGGGATGTGGGAGCAGTTGAGGAAACCCCGGATTCTGGTCCAAAAGAAGACAACTCGTTCTGTCTGCCCATTGGGTTTTCTGGAATCTGGACTCCATTACCTAAAGCAGCAACCTCCTTCCTGTTTCACTCGACATTCTGGGATCACCTCCCATACAAACTCTGCCACATAAGTCTCTGTCCCAGGCTTTGCGGTGGGAGCCAGACCAGAACTTCCATGAAAGTGCTTCTCCCACCCCCCAAACAAGAAAGAGCATCAGCTTTTTGTTTGTTTGAAACAGAGTCTCACTTTGTCGCCCAGGCTGGAGTGCAGTGGTGCAATTTTGGCTATTCTCCCACCTCAGCCTCGCAAGTAGCTGGGATTACAGCCGCGCACCACCACATCCGGTTAATTTTTTGTACTTATAGTAGAGATGGGGTTTCACCATGTTGGTCAGGTTGGTCTCGAACTCCTGACCTCAGGTGATCCACCCACCTCAGCCTCCCAAATTGCTAGAATTACAGGCTTGAGCCACTGCACAGGGCTGAGCATCAGCTTTAAACCCCTGCCAAGCCCAGAGAGCATCAACGCTTGCTCAAGATAGTACCCAGGAGTCAGACCCTTCTTGACTCCGGAACCTCTTCCCTCTCCCTCCTGCATCAGCCCTGGAGGTGCCAGAACCACAGTGGGCAGCTGGGGAGGAGATGAAAGGGCAAAGGGCAGAAAGACAGGAGAAGCCAACTGTGGCCTCCTTTCCTACTCCAGATGTCAACACCTGCCCACTCTGTGAGCTTTGCACTTGGTGTTCCTTCTGCCTGGAACTCATTTGGCCTCACCAGGACTGGCCACATACCCTGTACACAGTGAAAATGTACACAAAAATTAAGAACTTCAGGCCGGACATGGCGGCTCACACCTGTAATCCCAGCACTTTGGGAGGCCGAGACAGGCGGATCACCTGAGGTCAGGAGTTCGAGATCAGCCTGATCAACATGGAGAAACCCCGTTTCTAATAAAAATACAAAAATAGTCGGGCATGGTGGCACATGCCTGTAATCCCAGCTACTCAGGAGGCTGAGGCAGGAGAATCACTTGAACTCAGGAGGTGGAGGTTGCCAAGAGTCGAGATCGTTCCATTGCATTCCATCCTGGGCAACAAGAGCGAAACTCTGTCAAAAATAAAATAAAATTAAATAAATAAAAATTAAGCACTTCAAGATAGGGACAG
>NC_045434.1:196815998-196870995 GCF_002776525.5 Piliocolobus tephrosceles | reverse complement strand
TCTTTTTTTTTTTTTTTTTTTTTTTGAGACGGAGTCTCGCTCTGTTGCCCAGGCTGGAGTGCAGTGGCCAGATCTCAGCTCACTGCAAGCTCCGCCCCCTGGGTTTACGCCATTCTCCTGCCTCAGCCTCCCAAGTAGCTGGGACTACAGGCGCCCGCCACCTCGCCCGGCTAGTTTTTTGTATTTTTTAGTAGAGACGGGGTTTCACCGTATTAGCCAGGATGGTCTGGATCTCCTGACTTCGTGATCCGCCCGTCTCAGCCTCCCAAAGTGCTGGGATTACAGGCTTGAGCCACCGCGCCCGGCCCCTCAGGTCTATTTAAATGTCACCTTAATTAGCTGGGCATGGTAGTGCAAGCCTGAGGTGGAAGACTTGAGGCGGGAGGACTGCTTGAGCCCAGGAGTTTAAGGCTGCAGTGAGCTATGATTGCACTACTGTGCTCCAGCCTGGGTGACAAAGCCATACTCTGTCTCTAAGAAAAAAATAATAATAATAGGGCCAGGTGCAGTGGCTCACGCCTGTAATTCCAGCACTTTGGGAGGCTGAGGCGAGTGGACCAACTGAGGTCAAGAGTTCGAGACCAGACTGGCCAACATGGCGAAACCCCATCTCTACTAAAAATACAAAAAAATTTTAGCTGGGCATGGTGGCAGGTGCCTGTAATCCCCACTACTTGGGAGGGTGAAGCGGGAGAATCACTTGAACCCGGGAGGCAGAGGTTGCAGGAAGCCGAGATCATGCCATTGCACTCCAGCCTGGGCAACAAGAGTGAAACTCCATCTCAATAGATAGATAGATAGATAGATAAATAAATAAATAAATAAATAAATAAATAAATAAATAAATAAATAAAATAAAATTAGATTGAGGTAATGGTTGCAAAACCCTGTAAATTTGCTAAAAGTCATTGCAATGTACACTTTTTTTGTTGTTTCTTTTTGTTTTGTTTTGAGACGGCGTCTCGCTCTGTCACCCAGGCTGGAGTGCAGTGGCGCGATCTCGGCTCACTGCAAGCTCCGCCTCCCGGGTTCATGCCATTCTCCCGCCTCAGCCTCCAAGTAGCTGGGACTACAGGCGCCCACCACCACACCGGCTAATTTTTTGTATTTTTAGTAGAGACGGGGTTTCACCATGTTAGCCAAGATGGTCTCGATCTCCTGACCTCATGATTAGCCCTCCTCAGCCTCCCAAAGTGCTGGGATTACAGGCGCGAGCCACCGCGCCTGGCGTAACGAACATTTTTAGAAGAGGTAAACTTTATGGTATGTAAGTTGTGCTCTAAAGAAGCTGTTTAACAAAGAACATGGGAGGCTGAGGTCAGAGGATTGCTTAAGCCGGGAGTTGGAGAAGAGCCAGGGCAACAAGGTGAGACACAGTCTCTATAAAACATTTAAATATTAGCTGGGTGTGGTATTATGTGCCTTTAGTCCCAGCTGCTGAGGCTGAGGTGGGAGGTTCACTTGAGCCCAGGAATTTCAGACAGCAGTGAGCTTATAGTAGTGCCACTACACTGCAGCCTGGGCGACAAAGCGACACCCCATCTCTAACAAATAAATAAATAAATAAAGATAACATAGCATGTCATTACCAGGAAATGGAAAAAATAGTAATATAAAAATTAACATAGCAACTGACATTTTCAAACTACAAATTTTGAAATTTTTATTTCCTCCCTATACAGAAGAGATCGTTTTTTGGACTTCACTGGCTGACTTCCTGAGGCTGCCCAGAGTTTGTTGCAGGCTCTGGGCTCAGGATACATTTAATTTTCCTGCTTGGAACTGAGAGGAGAACTCAGGTCTTCTTCCAGACTGCCAAAGTCCGGCAGGGCTCTTTTAGAACAGTCATTTCACAGCTAGAGAAACGGAGACCCAGAGAAATAAAGGGCCTTGCCAAGGCCGCACAGGCATTTGACAGCAATTTCACCGGCACCCAGCACACATGGGCTTCGTAATACAATTGCCAGGGGAGCCAGTTCTTGAATGCAGCCCCTTGATTTTTCTTGCCAGAGCCCCTTGAACTCTGGTTCAAGCTGGTTGTATTCCAGCTTCATTATTTCCCCACCATGCTGGTTCCCCAGGGCTGGTGCCATGAAGGAGGAAGAGATCAGAGAATCTATGCGGAGTGTGGTTGTAGTTGCCATTGCTGCCTCTGGGTACTGAAGGTACCCAAATGTTGATTCTGTCTTCATGGGGTGCTTCTCTGGCTTCCCAGGAAAATTCCCACCAGGGACCTTGCCCTGCATTCCCCAGGAAGGGTGGTGGCACTCTGTAGCTGATCCCCGTGACCCCTGCCCATAGGCTTCTGCCACCCTCTCCATTCACGTGACCTGGGAGGAAACTCCCTTGTGTAGGGTCCTTCTCAGAAGCCTCACAGTTGCCTTCCTTCCTAAGGTCCCACTTGCCATGCACAAAAATAGTTCCCTACCATCAGCGTGAGAGTGGTCTGCTCCCAGAGCAACTGGTCTGCGAGCTGCTGATCTCTCTTACATTGGCAGTGTCTGTCCTTACAACAAACCGCAAGGCAGGCATTTTCATTCCTGCTACCTCCTCTTCACAGATGAGAAACTGAGGCTCAGACACAGCAAGCACAACTGGCTGGTATTAGAATCCAAGTCTGCCTGACCCCAAAGGCTTTTTCTATCTTCTACATCAAGGATCCTCTTGGCCAGACTGTTCATCAGTCTCAAGGTCATTGCCATCATCAACAGCAAATATTTATTAAGTACCTAGTGATGGTGAGATAGGTCAGACCAGGTAATCAATGCAGATTGGAGGCCCAGGGCTGGACAAAGGGCAGGAACAGAGCAGAGACAAGATTGCTCAGCAGAGACCTGTGCTGGGGCCCAGACCCCTGAGTCCAGAAGTACATCTGGAAGAAAAAGAAACATCACCAGGTCATCTGCAACCCAGAGGCCAAGGGACAGGAGGTGGAGGGGCCCTTCATCAAGGCTAAAACAGTGGTTCTCAAACTTTGCTACAGATGGAATCATCCAGGGGTCTTTAAAAATTACTGACACCTGGCCCCCGCCCCCAGACATTCTGATCTTGTTGGTATGGGAAGCAACCTAGGCATCTGGATTTTTTAATGTGTAGGAAAGATCAGGCAGGAACAGGGTGTGGGGAGGAGGTTTGACAGGAGGAGGTGGTGATGACCTAGGCTCCGGAAGCCTAAGATTCTAGGGCAGGGAGCTCAGGGTACTTGGGCTGGTGCAAAGTAGGCACGTGAGAAATATGAATTGGAGGACCGTGGGAGGGAAAGGCAGAGGGAGGGAATCGAAGAAAAAAAAAGAAAATCCAAAACCCAGGCAGTGCAGTGAGTTTGAATCTATTCTCCATCATTAGCTTTCTATGTGACCTTGGAAAAATGGCTTCCCCTCTCTGGGCCTCATTTGGAAAAGGAGGACGTTGGATTTGTTGATGATTAAAGATCCTTCTGGCCCCAGCGTTCTAGGATGCCCAGGCAGGACTCCTTAGTGGGAGATGAGTGTGCCTCCATCCACAGTCCAGCCATGCTCACATGCTGCTATCTCACCTCTCTCCACCCTCCATGTGCTGCTCCCTTTGTCTGGAACACCCCCACTGCTTTTTTTTTTTTTTTTTTTTTGGTGGGGGACGGAGTCTCGCTCTGTTGCCCAGGCTGGAATGCAGTGGTGTGATCTCAGCTCACTGCAATCTCTGTCTCCCAGGTTCAAGAGATTCTCCTGCCTCAGCCTCCTGAGTAGCCGGGACTACAGATGCGCACCACCACGCCCAGCTAATAGTTTTGTATTTTAAGGAGAGGGGTTTCACCATGTTAGACAGAATGGTTTCGATCTCTTGACCTCATGATCCACCTGCCTCGGCCTTCCAAAGTGCTGAGATTATAGGCGTGAGCCACCGTGCCTGGCCCCACTGTTTTTATTTACCTGCTCAACTCCTGCTTCTCATCTGGGACTCAGCTCAGGTGTCAACTCCTCCAGGCAGCTCTCCTTGACTGGTCCCCACCACCCTGGTCTGACTTGGATGCCCTTTCCCATACCAACGAAAGGTTGGTCCCTCTGATTATCCTACCAGACCCATTACACTGTGACACCTATTAATTACCTGTTTCCCTCCCGGGCTGTGTGTCTTGTTCTGTGGCTGGTCTATATTCCCAGCACTCAGCATAGAGAAAGCTTCTTAACAAGTGGGATGGAGGAATGAAGGGTGCCAGGCCTTCACTCAGGTGCCTGGACCACAGGAATGAACAAGATACATTGTCCCTTTCCAAAGCAAGGAGAAAGGGGAAATCAGGAAATGGTTTGTTAAACAATGACAAAAAGGGGCACAGCAAAAGGGGCCAAGAGGTTGTCTAGGAGCCTGCAGCATTTGCCCATAGTTACAGTAAGTCTACGCCTCAATCCCAAAGCTTTCCTCAGTGGGTTAACAGGAAAGCCGGTGATGCTGAAATGAAGTAGGGAATGGAGTACAAGGGCTATCTGGCATCTTAGATGGCTACATGAACATGCAGCTTGCAAATAAGAGGAATACATAGGTGGAGAGCCGTCTGGACGTCTGGGTGAAGTTTTAATACAGTATAAAAATGTCCTTTATAGTAGAGATATGGAAGAAAAGGAAGAAAATGGGGGAAATGAGAGAGCAGCATCTTTTGTGGGGAATTTTGAAAATATAGATTTCTAGACAATAAAGATGTGGTTTTTTGTTTTGTTTTTTTGAGACGGAGTCTCGCTCTGTCGCCAGGCTGGAGTGCAGTGGTGCAATCTCGGCTCACTGCAACCTCCGCCTCCCGGGTTCAAGCAATTCTCCTGCCTCAGCCTCCTGAGTAGCTGGGACTACAGGTGCGTGACACCATGCCCGGCTAATTTTTGTATTTTTAGTAGAGATGGGGTTTCATCATGTTGGCCAGGCTGGTCTCGATCTCTTGACCTCGTGATCCACCCACCTTAGCCTCCCAAAGTGCTGGGATTACAGGTGTGAGCCACCACGCCCGGCCCTTGGTTTTTGTTTTGTTTTTGTTTTTATTTTTTAAAGAGGTTGCCCGGGGGTGGAGGGGGTCAGTGCATTTCTGGAGTCAGAAAGCCCTGGGTTTAAATCTAGCACAACCACTGGTTAGCTGTGTGACTAGAGCCACTGTCTTAACCTTCCTAGAACATGGGGATAATCAGAACACCTCCCTCTGAGGTAGAACACAGCACAGTGCCTGGCTCCTAGAAAACACTGGAGAAATATGTTGACCATTTTGATTTGCTAACACCACGAGTGGGTGAGGAGGGCTGTGGGAATAGACGTGCCATGCCTGACCACCATCACGTGTTCATACCTCAAAACCATCACCCTTGGGATTAAATGAAATGCAATTGCCCAGAAGTCAGGCTGGCTTCTTGATTACAGCAGAATGCAAACTCCTCAAGAGCGGGGATCTTTGCTTTATTTGCTGCTAAATTCTCGGCACCTGGGATAGTTCCTGGTGCATAGTAGGTCTTCA
This sequence comes from Piliocolobus tephrosceles, assembly GCF_002776525.5. Classification (NCBI taxonomy): domain Eukaryota; kingdom Metazoa; phylum Chordata; class Mammalia; order Primates; family Cercopithecidae; genus Piliocolobus; species Piliocolobus tephrosceles. The sequence goes on along the minus strand of NC_045434.1, from coordinate 196,865,528 downwards.
ATAAATATTTCTTGAATGAATAAATGACTGAACTCTGGATTGGCTAGCTCAGTGTATAGGGGTGACTTCCTTCTCCTTCCCTAGACCCACGTCCCTCCTCCAAAAATCTTTTTTTTTTTTTTTTTTTTTTTTTGGGCGGGAGTCTGGCTCTGTCACCCAGGCTGGAGTGCAGTGGCCGGATCTCAGCTCACTGCAAGCTCCTCCTCTCGGGTTTATGCCATTCTCCTCCCTCAGCCTCTGGAGTAGCTGGGACTACAGGCGCCCACCACCTCGCCCGGCTAGTTTTTTGTATTTTTTAGTAGAGACGGGGTTTCACCGGGTTAGCCAGGATGGTCTCGATCTCCTGACCTCGTGATCCGCCCGTCTCGGCCTCCCAAAGTGCTGGGATTACAGGCTTGAGCCACCGCGCCCGGCCCCTCCAAAAATCTTGAACTCAACATGACTCCATCAGCTATGACTTCATTCAGCAGCAAGCAATAAAAAGCCACAAAGGGCCTGATGTGGTGGCTCAAAAACAGTGGCTTAAACAAGTAAAATGACCAACTTGCCTAGACTGGTATGTCAGCTCAATGATATTATCAAGGACCCAGGATCTATCCATTTCCCTGTCCCAGCCATTATGTGACTTTTACCCTGATGATCACAAGATGGCTGCTGTACTTCTAGGTATCACATCTCTGTTCCAGGAAAAAGGAGGATGGGAAAAGGGCAGAAGGTACAAGAAGGAGCCAGACAGGTGAGTACTTAACAACAATAACAATGGCCCCTCTCTTCCTTTCTCTGCCGTCATGGTGTGTGCTTGGCTCCACTTCTTGCCATGTCTTCTCACAAGAATTTCAGGATTAAGTGATTCCTGGCCAAGAAACAAAAGCAAAATCGTTCCATTCCCCCAGTGGATTAGGATGAAAACTGGCAATAAAATCAGGTACAACTCCAAAAGGAGACATCAGAGAAGAACCAAGCTGGGTCTATAAGGAATTGCACGTGAGATGGCACACACATTTATGCTGTCTGAAGGTCACAATCACATTACCGTATCAAGCTGAAAACATCCCCATTATCTGGAGAGTTAGACATTTTATTGGGAATATATTTTTCCTTTCTGAATCTGTTATGAATGCATTGGTTGGCTGGGTTCAGTAATAAATATGTGAGACCTTTCATTTCAAAAACAACAACAACAAAATAAAACACTTTTCAGGTTTCTGTTATAAGGGAGGAGAGACTCAGTCCTGGGAGAGCAGCCAGCAAGGTCTGCCATCATGGCCAAATGAAACCATTGTTCCCCTCTACCCATCCCCCCACACCTACTCCTTCTCCAGGCTTCTTCGTTCGAGTAGATGGCACCTCCCTTCACTCAACTCCCCAAGTGAAAAGTCCAAGAGTCAGCCCTCACTCCATGCCCACATCCAGTCCAACAGTTCCTGTTAGATTCACCATGATCTGGATCCTGAATCTGACCATGATCCTCCACCTCACTGTCCAAGCCACTCTCATCTCTCTCCCTTGTGCACTGCGGCTCTCCTTACCATCCATTCTCCTCCTGGCGGCTGAAGAATTCCTTACACGAGTAATCTGATCACATCACTCCCACCTTAAAGCCCTTTGAAGCTTTGCATCATGCAGACTATAACCAAACCCTCCCCCTGGCCCCAGGCTACACAGCTGGACCCTTAGCACCTCCTTGCATGGGGTCCCCCTTGCCCACCTCATCCAGCCAAGAGGGCCTCGCTTAGGTGCTTTCCTCATACCTGCTAGTTCCTGCCCTCAGGCCTTGGCACTAGCAGTTCCCTTTGCCAGGAACACAATGCCCCTGCCCACAGTCATTGTCTGTTATATTACCCTTTTCATCCTGACAGCACTCATCTGAATCTCTTTTATAGTCTGTCTCCTCCCCCAGGATGTAAACAAGGGCTGAGACCTTGTCTGCCTTGTTCATCGCTATCTCCTCAGGCCCTAACAATGCCTGGTAAGTAGGCCTGTGTATTCATTCAATGAATACATGGATGGAGAGGTTTGTTTTGGGTGGTCTCTTAGGGAAACTTCTAGCTCTTGGAGGTCTAAAGAGAAAGGAGAGGAAGGAGCTTGGGGTAGGGAATGCAACACATGAGGTATGTCAGAAACTGAAACCAACATCCCAACCCTCTTCCCTGATTGCTCAGTGTAGGAGACCAGTCAGAGTGGTGGGAGAAACTATAGGGAAAAGAAACAGGCCCTCTGAAAGATCAGAGGGCTCTGCAAAGCTCCAGGAGAGAACAGCTGAAGGCAGCTGTTCTACAACTCTGAGGCAGAGGGCGAGGAGTAGGTACAAGGGAGTGTGGGGGAATTTATCTTAAACAGGCTTGTTTACTTATGTTGACCAGAAACTGACCTTTAATTATCTGCACATAAAGTTCCCCTAAAGGGGAAGAATAAATGTTAATTACCTACAGGTTGTGTGGGCTCCAGGTTTTCGGCATTGTGCCTGCATGGAGTAAAAGCAAGCAGCTCCAGCTTCTGGGGGCTGCTCTCTGGCCACTAGAGCCAGGCAGTCATCTAGCTGTGGTTACACTGCATACGTGTCTGACTACTCATTTCATCATCAGTTAGCCAGGGTCTGCGGGACAGACCCGGCAGCCCAAGAGATCCTGCTAGGCGAGCATATCCAGGGGCCGAGTCACAGACCACTTGGAAAAAACTGGAAAGAGGTGAGCACAGGCACTGCCATATCGAGCCCCCTGAATTCAGGCCAGAATGGGACCGTGCCATCTGGAAAATGGCATTGAGAGAGCAAGCAGCCTGCTGGCTCTGCCTCTGATTAGCAGTGGATAAGTGACCTAACCCTCTCTGAACCTCAGTTTCCTATCTATAAAATGGGATAAAAAAGAATAGTATTTACTTCCCAAGCTTGTTTTAAGGATTCATTCAGGGCCGGGCCCAAAAATTAGCTGGGCATGGCATGGTGGTGGGGCGCCTGCAATCCCAGCTACTCAGGAGGCTAAGGCAGGAGAATAGCTTAAACCCCAGGAGGCGGAGGCTGCAGTGAGCTGAGATTGCGCCACTGCATTCCAGCCCGGGAGACAGAGCAAGACTCTGTCTTAAAAAAAAAAAAAAAAATTCTCTGCCCTGCTTCTGCCTAGGAACTAAAAGGCCTGTATTTGAGACCATCACTACATCACTAACTGGTTACAACCTCAAACCAGTCCTTTCTCTCTTACCTCAGATTCCTTCTTTAAACAAGGAGGGTAGATGCCACCACGGCTGAGCCGCTGAGGGTTCTCCCAGCTAAAGCTGAGATTTTTGTGATTCTAAACAACCGCCTCCCTACACTGAGTCAGAAGGAAGGCCTGCTGGGCCTCTAAACCAAACGCCCCCAGGGTCTCTCACCCAGCCTTCCTGGCCCAGGCTGTGCAGTGCCTGGCTGGCCTCCCTTCATGGGTGATGCCCGTCTGCCCAGTTTTCTAGCCCGGGAGGGAGCCTGGGCCTCAGCCCACGCCATTCTCTGGGACCTAACTCCACTCCATGATTTGGGGAAAAAAGCCAAGCAATGGACTCAAATTAGGAGCCTCCAAACTGTCAAGGCTTCCCCATGGGTTACCATTTAGACCAGAGCTTCTCAAGCTCAATTTAAGAAAAAAAGTTTAATCTGCTGCTAACTTATGCTTTTGTAAAATTTTAAAAATATGTACTATGTAATACTAGTGGTTACACAATATTGTGAAAGCACTTCTAAATTGTATGCTCAAAAATGGCTAAAATGGTACATTTATGTTATCTATATTTTACTACAATAATTTGTTTAAATAGAAAAAAATGAAAAAGGTGAAATTCTAGCCTCAGCTTCGTTTTAATAGCATTTGACAAGACCTTGTAAAATTGTCATAAAAGTTTCTAAATGCTTCCTTTCAATTTCTGTACTTATCTCGCTGCAGACCAGTAAAAATTTGTGTGCTGGCAGCAATCCCCGAGCCACACTTTGATAGCACTGATCCGACTTGCTACGAGGGACTCTGGCTTTGCAGGGCCTCTCAGGAGATCTTCCAAGAGCACAAGTTTCCTGCACTGTGACTCCCTCCAGCAGGCATTTCTGGACACCAAGCTGGTCAACCCCAAGCAGCCCAGGGCAGGCACGCTGGTCTCATATATGGCTGACACCTCCTTATGCCCCAGCTGTCCCCTAGGGACTTCTTGACGTGCACTGGTTTTTATTTTTTTTTGAGACACAGTCTTGTTCTTGTTGCCCAGGCTGGAGGGCAATGGTGTGAACTTGGCTCACTGCAACCTCCACCTCCCGGATTCAAGCAATTCTCCTGCCTCAGCCTCCCAAGTAGCTGGGATTACAGGCACCCACCACCACGCCTGGCTAATTTTTGTATTTTTAGCTGAGATGGGGTTTCACCATGTTGGCCAGGCTGGTCTCAAACTCCTGACCTCAGGTGATCCACCCACCTCGGCCTCCCAAAGTCCCCGGATGACAGGTGTGAGCCACCGTGCCTGGCCAATGTGTACTGTTATTAAAGTGTCCTTGTCAGTGGCCAGGAGAACGGCGGTGCCCTTGATAACCACAGGGAGTCATGCATGGGGTAGGGTATGGGGTGGGGCAGCCTGGGTTTGGGAAGTAAATAGAGAGGCGCCTTCTTTGCTTCTACTCCCTAAATCAAACTTGGCCCAAGCATTATCTCCTACAGGCAGTCACCCTGGGCCTACATCCTGAGGAGCCCCTGTCTGTGTCCCACAGCAGAGCACAGGTCTCCCTGTATTTATATTGATTAGGTGACATGGTAAATTAGGAAGTGGTGCCTGCTCCTGGGAAGATGAGGGAATGTAATATGTGCCTTGGTTGTGGCGTATGACTGGATTTCAGGCCCCACATCTCCTCGGCGGGATCCCCTGTGCAGGGTACGGTCTGCACACTGTGAGCAGGGGCTGTGACGGGTGCGGCTGCAGGCCCATCTCCACCAGGCTGTCTGGTACTGGAGAGATGGCAATGGTGTTTAGATGTTGCATCCTGAGTAGAGAGGTCTCTGCCTAGGTGAGCAACAGAAACGTTGTTGGCTTAAAAAAAAAAAAAAAAAAAATCTAGGCCAGACACAGTGGCTCATGCCTGTAATCCCAGCAGTCTGGAAGGTTGAGGCTGGTGGATTGCTTGAGCTCAGGAGTTCGAGACCAGCCTGGGCAACATGGTGAAATCTCATCTCTACGAAAAATACAAATATTAGCCAGCCATGGTGGCACACACCTATAGTCCAAGCTACTCTGGAAACTGAGGTTGGAGGATTGCTTGAGCCAAGGAGGCTGAGGCTGCAGTGAGCTGAGTTTGCACCACTACACTCCAGCCTGGGTGACAGAGACCCTGTCTGAAAAAAAAATTCTAGACACTGGGGCTCCAATTTTATTTTTTTATTTACTTTTATTTTTTAATTATTTAGAGACAGTCTTGCTATGTCACCTAATAAGGCTGGTCTCCAACTCCTGGGCTCAAGTGATCCTCCCACCTCGGACTCCCAAAGTGCTGGGATTACAGGTGTGAGCCAACACACCCAGCCACAGGCTGGCTCCAATTTTAGAAATTCTGCCGCCAAAGGTTTGATGAGGGTCCTGAGTCTCATATTTTGAAAAAGTACCATGTGATCCCGATACCCAGCTGATGTCTGGCCCATAGAGGTGCCAGCAAGTGTTTGGTGACTGGACTTAGAGGTACAGCACATCTCTGACATGGGAGACAGCTAGGTGACCTGGGAAGGAGGGAGATTCACTTTTATTACACGTCTTTTTTTTTTTTTTTTTTGAGATGCAGTATCACTCTGTTGCCCAGGCTGGAGTGCGGTGGTGTGATCTATGCTCACTGCAATCTTCGCCTCCGGGTTCCCGCCGTTCTCCTGCCTCAGCCTCCCGAGTAGCTGGGACTACAGGCGCCCACCCCACGCCCGGCTAATTTTGTTTTTGTATTCTTAGTAGAGACGAGGTTTCACCGTGTTAGCCAGGATGGTCTCGATCTCCTGACCTCATGATCCACCCGCCTTGGCCTCCCAAAGTGCTGGGATTACAGGCTATTATACATCCTTTTGTACTGATTGGACTTTTGATCTAAAAAAATGTTTGGCTGACTTGGAGTGATGGAGTTGCTATTCTGTGTCAGGGACTACAAACCCTGGGCCTCCAGCAGGCACAGGGCCCATCCAGCAAAAGACAGAAATGGGTGGGCCCAAGTGGGATGGAGAGCTGCAGAACACAAGTCCTACCTCGAGGGGGCAGCAACTGCCCAGAGTCCGCTGACGGCAGCTGGGAGGGACTGCGAGCCCAGGGTTGCCAGATCTGTTGGCTTTTTTCAAGATAAGCTTGAAATCAGATTTTCACATGGAATTGTCAGCTAATTCAATTTAAAACACAGCATGGGCTGAACGCAACATGCCTATGGTTCAACATTGGCTGCAGGCCACCAGTTTGTGTGTTCAGATCCAGGAGGATTCCATTAAGGATTGTACACCTCAGAGCCATCTGCAAAGAAGGTTGAAGACCCATCATTTGCTTCTAGAAAATAGGGTTGACTCCACATGGGGTCCGCAAAAGATGAGGACAAAGCCAGTGCCCTGAGGTAGACCGTGGGAGTCACCCACCCACTCATCATTATTTAATCCAGCACATTAACCTCCCACCACGAGCCAGGAGATCCAGTAGTGAATGTGACAGGCAGAACCCCTGCTCTCAGGGACCCTATGTTCTAGCTGGGGAGACACTTGAATTAATGAGTAACACTTGTGATACATGAGGAGCTGCCGTACAGCATGGGGGTTAATAGTCTGGGTTTGAGTCCTGAGTCCACTGCTTGCTAGTTGTCAATTTAGGCAAATCCCCTAATCTAGGTCCAGTTGCCCTACTTCTTGCCTGTGGAATGGCCATGATAACCTCCTAAGGTTGTTCTGGGGATTCACTGAGACAATGCAAATAATTATTAGTTGCTGCTATTAAGTAGAGAGCTATGAGAGCAGGGAAGAGGGGAGCCTAGGCTTAGCATGGGGACTTCCCCATTCCAGTGAATACTGGGGCTTTTTGCCAGTGAGGGGAGCAGGAAGCCACAGGGGTTGGAAGCTCCAGGCCCAGCAGAGGCTCAGTCCTCTTCTGCTGAGATGGCTGCAATGAGGCAGCTGGTTCATTTCCTGTCTGTTTCTTCTTCCTGTGGATCCAATTTCAGCAGCCTACTTGTCTCAGCAGGATTTGGTGTCCAAGGACTGGGAAGGTACTGCTCTGCTCTTGGCCATGATGGAAGAAGGCCAGGCCTTTCCAGCTATTAACCAGAGCCCCTCCACGAAGCTGCTGCATTTTGGAGCTCATCAAACCCTACAACTAAGTTTTAAAAATCTAAGCGCATGTAAGAAACAAGTCAGAATCCCTTTCCTATGCCCTTAAGTACAGAATACCAGCTTCTGCTGGCAGAGGCCTCAGCCACAGGGACATTATGGACCTTTCTTTCACCTGGGCAAAAAGTGAAGAGGCAAGTATCAAGAGACTTGACTCACCAACAATGTGTCTGGGGACTTGGAGTTTGGCTCTGTGTTTATGACATGGTCTCTGAGCTCAGGTGGTCTGCAATCCAACCCTGTAGAGAATCAGAGTCTTGGATTTGGAAGGGAACTTCTAGAGCATCTAGTCCAACCTCCACCCAAAGGGGTAAGCTTTTCTATAAGAAACTCAGCCTTGCTGGGTGCGGTGGCTCACGCCTATAATCCCAGCACTTTGGGAGGCTGAGGCAGGCAGATCACGAGGTCAAGAGTGCAAGACCAGCCTGGCCAACATGGTCTCTACTAAGAATACAAAAATTAGCCCGGCATGGTGGCGCATGCCTGTAATCCCAGCTACTTGGGAGGCTGAGGCAGGGGAATCGCTTGAACCTGGAAGGAGGAGGTTGCAGTGAGCCAAGATCGTGCCACTGCACTCCAGCCTGGGCAACAGAGCAAGACTCTGTCTCAGGGGAAAAAAAAAAAAGAAACTTGGTCTTCATCTTCTGTATTCCTAAATGAACCACATTTAACAGTGATTCAAACAAACGAATTCGCAGTAAGGTAGCCAAACTCATCTGGGTGCCCAGCTTTACTGGGAGAGCTAAAACATCGCTGAAAATCAGAATTCTCCACTGGGAGAGTGATACAGAGTAGACAGGAGCACCTTTATAAAAGTGCTGGGGGCAGGGGATGAGACCTCACTCCAAGGCATGCAAAGATAACAAGAGGCCCTGCCTTTTTAAGGAGGTGGGACCAGCTGAATGTAGGACTTTCATTTGCTCACTGAATCTTGTGAACAGGTCTGAGGCAGAGGGGAATTGTTCCAGGCGATGAGGGGACGCTGAGCTGTCAGAGCAGCCCCCCTCCCTGTGCAGGGCCTAGAGCAGGACTGCCTGGGTAAGCTGCTCCTTCTAGCTTAGTACCTTGGGTACGTTACATTGCCTGTTCACTTCTCTGTATGGTGGAGACAATGAACACGATGCCTGGACGTCAAGTGCTCAGTAAATAGTGGCACTGCCATTTTCCCAAGTGGAGTGGTTTGTTTCTCTTCCAGCTTCCCAAGTTTAGAGCACATGTCCCAGTTCTTCAGTGCAGTGTCAGTCACATGGATTGCTTCAGAGCCCAGCAGGCCCTCCCACCTCATCCCTGTGCTGCCCCAACAGCCATGATGACCACCGTAGCCTATATGGCAGCCACTCTCCAGTCAACTCACCCTGCCTCTACTTTCTCTTCCTTAAAATGGCTTTGTTACTAACCACTGCAGTCCCCATGTTCAAAAGCCTTCAAAGAGCCTCCACTGCTTAGAATAAAGAAATGGGGAGAGGGCCTGCCTGGAGGGCCTAACACAGACCATTAACTATGGCAGGTTCTCTGTGCATGCTGTAGTCACAGGCTTACTAAGTGTTTAACAATTAAGTGCTTTATTGGGGTTTGGCTTGGAAGGTTCATCTGACTTCCCAAAGGACAAGCTCAAGTCCTTTCTCCTCTCAAAGCTTCCCAGACCACAAAGCCCTCTGTGATCACTCCTTTTACCAAAGCACTAGAGCACGCTGGTGAGTACAAGTATGTGGTCGAGAGCCTCACCCTCAGGTAAGTAAGCGTTCTACAGCTATCCTTCCCCTCACATGGGCACATGATGTGCTGGCCCCATCCCATTTTTTCTCCATCCCTAGCACACAGGCCAGAGTGGAGCACAATCTAGGTGCTTGTCAAATGTTAACTTAAGGGCCTCCTTCACGTCCTTCAAACCTCTCTCCACTGAGCCCAGTCAATCATAAGGCTCAAGTGCAAAATCCTCAGGAAGCGTCAAGCCTCATCTTCCATTCAAGACAAAAGGAATGGAGTGTGCGCCTTGGTGACAGCCTCGACTGCTTGTGAAACCGCTCTGGCCTTATTAGGCCAACCTATTAGAAGTGCTGCCGGGAGAGGCTGGCCCCACTGGGACAGACGCAGACTCCCATGACGGCACAGAGAACGCTGGGCCCAGGAAAGCATGCCAAGAGACACTTCCCAGAAGCTCCTAGGTGCCACCGCTCCTTCGCTTCACTCCAAGCCAGATGCAAAGAATGTGGGAGTGACAGTTACTTAACTGATGTCCCCCAACTGTCCATTTTATCCAGGAGAAAATGGGGGTCCAGGACTAAGTGCTTCTCCAAAGGTCAAGGTGAAATAGAAAAGCCAGAGCTTCTATTTCTGTGGTAAAATGCATCCCCTTCAGTTTCCTATGACTTAAGCCTGTCACAAGGCAGGGGCTCAGGATCACCCTCAGATAGAAGTCAGAGCCACCGTGGGATTGGTGGCAACTGACGGGGCATCCTTTCAGGCCTATGTTGATCCTTCCCTTGCTTTCTCCTGAGGCCAGTTTCCCTCCCTAAATGTCCTAGATGAACAAAAGCTTACTGCCACTTGTAGGACACCTTGTATCATTATGCCAAGTTTCTACCCTCAGGCCCTCTTTGTATTCCCATCTACTCAGAACTGGCATTTTAAAGATCCCAGGGCACCTACTATGTGCTAGAGACAGGAGCCAAGATGAACTGTGCTGCGCCACTGCACACAAGCCTCATCCGGTCCTCTTGGTTTAGATATTGCTCGGAACCTATTGTTGTATTCAACTACACTTGCACTTGTTCCTATTTGCCCTACATGGGCATAACTCTTAAAACCAAGCTTTGTTCAGAATTCCTCTGATTGATCATTTAAGTAAATTTAAAAGTCAATTCAAGGAATACAAAAACTGCATAATAATTTCCAACTCAAGAGTATAAACTTAGATCACTCATTAGCCTCTGGTTGAAAACAGTAATCGTGATTTATATGGAATGCTAAATACCTATGTTCTAAGTGTGCTCTCTTGCCACAAACCCATTTAATCCTAACAATCTTAGGTAAATTGAGGTAGGCTGCTGTTCTCATAAATAAGTGTGGTAAAACCCCAATCTCAAGATACAGCCCAAGCCACAGAGGCACATGCGTTAGCAACACGTGGACCCCACCGCAGTATTAGCAATCATCTTTTGCTATAAGTGCTTGGCTTCCAAGAGCTTTTATACAGATGTCTAAGAGCCACAAAATATATATAATTAGGCTATTTCCCAAATAGCACAGGAAAGCTGCCAAAGGCGTTCCCTGAATTGAGAGGCAATGCACTGACAATGGGGACTATGACAGCCTCTGGATACAAGATGACGTATCTGTCAAATGCTACTCTAGAAATAATTAAGGTTCCCTTTAGTCATTTCACAGGAGTTGCTACAGCAGCACATAAAGTTTTATTAATATTCTGATTCTCGCGCCATCGTTTTTATGGCAGGAAAGGATGAGGACATGCCCCACCTGTAATGTAGAGCAAGCAAACCACCAAGTAGGACCTTGAGATTCTCTCTAAACTGTTCTCTAGTAACACGCTTGTGCCTTTAATCTGCCTTTTAAAAGGGACACAGAACAAAAAATGCTTGTTTGCAAATAAACATCTGAAAGAATATAGTAACAGCTGACCTGGGCTGAGGCATCCAAACAAAGTGGCCATTGTGGAGGGAGACAATGCAAACCACACTGGGGCAAGAAACTGAGGGCAGAGAACGTGCGGTCATTTGTGCGTTGGTATTTCTACCAGCCCTAAGGCCCCATCTGGAACAAGTATCAACCAGGAGGGTCTCTATGGCTTGATTTATTAACCTAACTCGAAAGAAGTCACTGCCACCAACAGCACTGTGCAGTTTTATTAACCATTCAAGTCCAGTAGCATCTGGTAAGATTGGGACAGAATTGGGATTGAAAAGTGAACAGATATTCAGCATCTAACAGTTCAAAAGAAGCCACTACATACTCTTTTCACAAATATGTTTTCACAGAGCCAATACAGTACTAGCCATTAACCCAGTACACCAAGTGTACTGAAGTAGAAAAGATGCAACAAGAAAAATAGCTACATTAGAAAGACCAACACTTTAGAAAAAGAGTAAAACACTTTTAGTTTCTCCCCTTTAGCCCCTAAAACAACATCTTACAGTCTGAATCTACCTATACAGTCCTACATTAGCTTCTAAAATATTTGTCAGGAGGGAAAAAATAAAATGACACTGGCCAGTACAGTCTTTGGATATTTAGGAAGGGGATGGGGAGAAAGTCAGTTGTCAGAGCAAATTAGTCAGCTTCAGTCTCGTCAGCAGGGTCTTTGGATTCTTTGTTCTTCCGCACTTCTTCAATGTGCTTATCCTGTAAAGGAAGGGTAAGGTGTCATCAGTCAAAAAAAAAAAAAAAAAAAAGCCTGTCAAGTCACGACCCCCAGCCCCCACCTCAAAGAGGCCCAACACAACCTCAGTGCATATATTACAGCCTGTCAGAACCACAAAATTTGAGTTCTGAGACATGATCGAATCTCCTGGGTCCCCTGTAGAACCTAACAAGCCACATACGGTCTTTGAAGGACTGTGCAATTGTGCTGGGAATTACTGAATATTCCATCTTAAAATATACCTTTCATTTAACACGTTAAGCCCCAAATGGATGACAAAAAGACACCAAACATCTTTTATCAAAGCACTTAGTTCAAGCCAACTAATTGGTGCATCAAACTCCAGGCTCAACCCTTTTACAAGGTAAGAAACCAACCTTCTCTCGCAAACGCTCCAGTTTGGCAGCCATTTGTGCCTCTCGGTTCTCTTTGTTAGCTTCCATTTTGTGGGTCAGTTTCTCTTCTGCCATTTTACTGAAGTTGTTGTTCTCTTCTATTGCCTTCTGAAGCACTTCTTTCTCGTGCTCTCGTTTCTCAGCCAGCTGCTTTAAGACCTCAGCTTCATGCGACTGGAAAAAAAAGTTTAATAGGCTAGGCACTTTGAAATGTATTCAGGCTGGGGGTGGTAGCTCACGCCTGTAATCCCAGCACTTTGGGAGGCCAAGGTGGGTGGATCATTTGAGGTTAGGAGTTCAAGACCAGCTTGGCCAACATGGTGAAACCCCACCTATACTAAAAATACAAAAATTAGCCAGGCGTGGTGGCGGGCACCTGTAGTATCCAAGCTACTTGGGAGGCTGAGGCAGGAGAATTGCTTGAACCCAGGAGGTGGAGGTTGCAGTGAGCCAAGATCGCGCCACTGCACTCCACCCTGGGTGACAGACTCTGCCTCAAAAAATAAAATGTATTCAGCATTACTTAAAATTACAATAAAAATCATTTACTAAGGGGACTGAAAAGGGGCAGAAAATAAGGTCCGGTTTAAATAATACCGAAGTTAGGACCTGAATTATCCCTATCATACTGTAAAAATGATATTTTTTCTAGTATTTGTATTTAACTTTGGAAAACTGCTTATCTGTTCAGAAATCTCTTACCCAATTAGTCCTTAAGGAAATCCTTGTAAGATTTACTGCTTAATGGTATCTGGATGACTTGAGGAATATGTACTTGTGAGTGGCACTTTTACTGTAAAGAATTTCACTATTTAACTTCAAAAGAAAACTAGCTCATTGTAAAAATTTTAACCATAACTGATAAAACAATGATAGGAAATGTAAGACTAAGCCTGCAGATTACTATTTAAGACAGAAAAATTTGTTTCAAGGAAAAGTCTTATTAGCTTTTGTCTCAGGAAACTGCATTAATTACCAGACCATCCCTTGGTATGACCCCTTCAACAGAACAGCTTGTTCTCAAAACACATTCAGATGTGTTTGGAACCACTGACTTGCAGGATAACCACAGAGCATCTGCCACTGGTTCTATTGATTCTCTTCTGCCAAATCCTAGTCACGATGGGAGTTTCACTATATTTAGCCAGTTACTATGTAAAGCACAGGCTAATGACTACAGGGCCAGGGTTGATGTCTAAAAAACTTTTAATTTCCATTTATAAATTTCTGTATTTTCCAAATTTTCTACAACTAGCATATTTATTGATTCTTCAAATTAGCTTTTAATGATAGTTACTTTATAATAGAATTGCTTAGATAAGAAAAGCTACCATGATACCAGCTGAGCAACACAATCACACTAGCAATTTAAAATGTTTTTATTGTACAGTTCTCAAAAAACAAAACCAGGCCGGGCGTGGTGGCTCAAGCCTGTAATCCCAGCACTTTGGGAGGCCGAGACGGGCAGATCACGTGGTCAGAAGATCGAGACCATCCTGACTAACACAGTGAAACCCCGTCTCTACTAAAAATACAAAAAATTAGCTGGGCGTGGTGGCGGGCGCCTGTAGTCCCAGCTACTCGGGAGGCTGAGGCAGGAGAATGGCGTGAACCTGGGAGGTGGAGCTTGCAGTGAGCTGAGATCCGGCCACTGCACTCTAGCCTGGGCAACAGAGTGAGACTCTGTCTCAAAAAAAAAAAAAAAACAAAAAAACAAAGTGCCAAAGAATCATCTGGCAACATATCTTTTCAAAGAGGAAGCATGAGCTTCAGTTTAAGATAGACCAGGGCTTGAATTCTGACCCCAACACTTACTAGTTGTATGACTGCAGAAAAAAGACTTAACATTCATGAAACTGTTTCTAATTTCCATTATTTGAGGCAACACCATGTATTAAAGGAGAAAAATATAAACAAAGGAGCTGGCACGTAACAGGAGTTCAATAAGTGAGGACTGGTATTTCCTTCCAGTCACTGGCATATGTAATAATCACAGTGTAGCTACAATTCTGTTTTCTTCTTGTTATAGAAGTAAAACTGATCTGCCCATTACATATATTAATATCCTGCTTTCTGTGAATTGCTTCGTTTACCTTGCGTCTTTCTTCGGCAGCTTCTAATTTCTTCTGAATTTCCTCCAGAGAAAGATCCTTCTTCTTTGGAGGGGAAAGGGGGAATTCTGGAACAGATTCTTTTGACCGAGGGCTGAGAATCAGCTCAAAAGCCTGTCCTGAGGCACGCTTCTCCAGTTCTTTCACCTGGATATCTAGAATTGATTATATTTATAATTCAGAAAACCAAGATTCTCCTATTCTAATAAACAGTACTATAATTTTCTAAAACCCAAATCAATTTAATGTATTAAATTAGGGCTAATGAGGAAAGTTGTGGTTTTTTCCCCTTTTTATTCCTATCAGCCTACTGACACTAGGGGAAGATGTGTTTGCAGCAAGATATTATCTAAATACCATTTCCCAAGGCCAGGTACCATGGCTCATACCTATAATCCCAGCACTTTGAGAGGCCAACATGGGAAGATCCCTTGAGCCCTGAAGTTTTGAGACCAGCCATGGCAACAAAGGGAAAGCCCATCTCTACAAAAAAAAAAAAATTTTTTTAATTAGGTGGGTGTGGTGGCCCATGCCGATAGTCCCGGAGGCTGAGGTGGGAGAATCGCTTGAGCCCACTTGAGCTCCAGAGGTCAAGGCTGCAGTGAGCTATAATTAAGCCACTGCACTCCAGCCTGGGCAACAGAGTGAGACCCTGTCTCAAAAATAAAAAATAAAAACCATCTCCCAGAAAAACAAAGCTCAACATTTTTGGATTAATAAATACTGTTTTGAGACATCAGCGTCTTGACAATTGCTTTCATAAACAAAAGACTTGTGCAAATTCCACAATTTTGCTTCAGACTAAGCCAACCTGTCTAATAAACAATTATGAGCTCTTGGCACATTCAAGTGATAATCATTTTTTAATTCTCCTATTCATAAAATAGGTTTTGGATAAGACCATAAGTGCCAAATCAAAGGTGAAGACCTGAGCCATCTCAATCTAAAATCGTAAGTCCATCACAATTTCAGCTTTTCCAAATAGATTACCTACCAGAAGAAGCCATGGTGAATAGAAGACAAGCGACAGGCAGTGTATTCTGCACAATCAACTGGGATAAGGAAAGCTCTGAAAATGATTTTCAAAAACATGCAATCACTTTCTTTGCCTTTCTACATGTCATCAACCAAAAGAGATCTCACATCACATCTACATACATCGTCAGAAAAATCACTACGTAGAATAAAGACGTCATTAACCACGAAAAAATTTATCAAAATCTAAATAAACATATTAGGAAATATGACCTGAATATGATATTGGTTGCAGAAAATCAAGTTAACTGAGTTTGCTCGTTCATAAAACTCTTGGATTTTTAAAATCAGAGGAAGTCACAAGGGTGAAGGATCTTTCCCCCCATAAACTCTTTAACATTTCCCCGAAACTGTAAGAAGATATTCCAGATTCAACTCAACAGTGCCCCCGGAGCCATCTTAATACTGCCTACAACTCATTGTGTAAATGAAATACCCACCCCTGCTTTGTCTGTGTCTGACGTGGTGGATAAAAAAACGCCCAAGCTAATAGTAACCAATAATGTTGAACTCCTATTGTCCCTCAGGTTTAAGGTCCCTTGCCCAACAGCAAGCAAAATGTTTATGAACCTCTAGATTTTTACTTATAATATTTGCTGCCGTTATGTCATGAAAAATGCTGTATCTCTTCATCTTTTTAAGATTACGATTTTTGTAGACCCCAGCTAGTACCAAAAACGTAGGATGACAGGTTCCCAAAAGCTAGAAATTTAAACCAGAGGCAGCGACAAGATTTAAGCAAAGCAGAAAATTAGACGCAGCACCGGACCCCAGGATGGGCGTGGTCCTGGTCCAGACGAGGAAAAGAGGACCGGTCGCCTCCGGCCAATCAAAGCACGCCCTGCGCTCCGGCCCCTGGCCCCGCCCCCTTCCTCCCCGCGCCTTTTCGAATCTCCCCGAACTCTCAACACCCCAGAGCCCGCGCGCGTGGGAAGGGGAGGGGTGGGCGGGGCTAACGGTCCAATCCGGGTAACTCCGCCCCTGCCTGACTCCCCCCGCGCGGACGCCCCCCCCAACTCCCGCCAAAAACACCTTCAGGCGGCCGCCACCATCCCCGTCACAGTTCACCGGGTGGGGCAGGCCCTGGGAACAGGCCCCCGGGTGGCCCCGCGGTGGGCTCGTCACCGCCTCCCGCCGTCCCTATGCCCAGCCTGCCGCCATCCAAGCTGTCCGCCCGTCCGGCCGCGAAGACATAAGAACCCTCGCGGGGACCGGGAGCGCCGCCCCTCAGTCACCAGCTGCGGTCGCCAGGGGACGGTGGCGGGGAGGGTCGCGTCCCTGGCTGCCCGCAGTTTGGCCCTAAAGCCGCTGGTCACGGGGGGCGCCGCCCCGTCCCTTCAGACAATGGGGACCCCGGCGGGGCCCGCAGGGAAGGGAGGGAGGGAGGTAAATGAGGGCCCACGCCCCCTATTGTCTCCTCGACGGCACCCCGAAGCGGACTCCGGGTGCTCGCCCAGCCCCCTGCCCACGAACAGCCGCGCCCCCAGACAGCGGGGACAAAGGCGAGGCTCCGCCCGAGCCACACACAAAGCGGAGCGACCCCCGCCCACCAGCCCCTCCGGGCCCCGCAGCCCCGCCCGCCGCCCTGCAGCAGGGGGTCGCTGCCACAGCCCAGCCCCTCCCGCCGACCGAATCCCTCTTGCTGGCCGCAGCCAGCAGCCGCCTCCTCCGAGCCCCGCACCCACCTGCTCGGTCCGAGCCGCCTGACCACACTCTGAGCACCAACAGACCCGGGCGCGCACAAAAGCGCCAAACAGCGGCACGTGACCTCCCCGCGGGGCTCCGCATTGGCCGAGAGCGGCGGCACGTGCCGCCCCCGCCCCCAACAACCCGCGTGTAGCCCCGCCCCCCGAGACCCCGAAGCACCCCGGGAAGTGTAGTCCTGGCCCGCAGGGCAGGAGGACAATGCGGGGGGTTGCGGGACGCCTGGGGAGCATTCCCAGGTGTGGGCCTGGGGCTGCGGGGGTGGTCTCGCCGTGGAAGAGGGAGTGGCAGTGGACCCCGGACTAGGTCCGAACCAGCTCCCCCTTCTCGAGAACAAGAGCAGGGCGGAGCAGGCGTGGTGGTGGGGTCCTTCCCTACCTTTCCAGACCTTGGCCTCCTGGACCCCGCCTTGTGGAGCCACGTGCCCGCCTCGCCGCAAGGGCAGCACTCAGAGCAGTGCCCCTTCTAGTGCCCCACCCACATGGGTACCTAAGACACCCGAGCCCCTGTGACAGCACAATGCCACTCCACGCCCCTGCGGGGCCTCCTGCCCCCGGCGCCCTACACCGACACCGGCGTGTCACCCATATTGTGACATCATCGTAATTTCTAATCCACTCAGCCCACAGGTCGCGGGCGTGTCCCTTCCCTCGCTGTGTGCGTTCTTGCCAGCATCCTCAGGTTCCCGAGCCGGTGACCAGGGACCTGTGCGGGAAAGCGTGAGGCTCTGGAATTTGATCGCCTTTGGTCTAACAAAGCCACTCAGCTTAAATGCAGACTCCATCTGTTCTGCCAAGCCTTCTGCGAATGATAGGGGAGGAAGAGCAATAGTCGTTCTAGACTACACAGATTGCAGTTAAGTGTTGCTTTTGTTCTCAGAGCACGTGCTCCCCAGAGCAGCACTGGGTTCCTTTTAAAAATCAAAAAAGGAGTCACAAGGTCGCTGTTCCCCCTGACCTGGATAGCTCAGAACCTCAGCAGAGGCACAAAGGAAATTGGTCTAACCGAGGCTTAGAATAACTGGCCCTTTCTCCCACAAGAAGAGGGAAAAAATAAATGAAATGTACATGGTCCCCGCCTCCTCCCATTATCTGACCAAGACTGTGTCCTCGGTTGGTGGTCAATACACCAAGGCACCTGCTTTGAGATCTTGACTAAACAGAAGAGGTATCTTTATTTTATTAATGGGTTACATCTCCCCAAATCAAGAAACAAATGTGACCAACCTTCCTGAAACAGCAGTTCTAATTTAGAAAGACTCTGATGCCTAGTTAGCCGCTAGGCATGTGCCAGAGATAAAATACAACTAAGAGGTGCCCGAGACAATAAAAACTGGATCATACAAGCAGCAGCACACTACACAAAGCAAACAATTAGCAATGCGCTGTTGCCTGAAATATGCTTGTTGCGGCACTTTTTCCAACAATCGCCCTTGTGTGGGGTCGGCCTCCCCCCGAAGCCAATCTAAGTGGTTTTCACTTAGCCTGTGAGCAGGACCAGGAATAATTCAGATTCTGAGCATTGACAGGCTTCTCAGACCAAACTTGACTTCAAAATGGCTAGGAGCTTCCATCTGTCATTTTTCTGAACAGAGTCTCAGAAATCATTAGAAAAGTTGGAGAGGGATGGGGATGAGACCCCTCAGGAAAGCGACAGATAGGCAGGCAACACAAATGAGCAAGGAACCCAAGCCCAAGAGGTCCTTACCTACTGAACAGGCTTTTTATCTTGAAGTCTTTGTATTTGATCTGGAGGTTCACAGAGGAAAGTCCCACTCATTTAATGCATTTTTTAAGTACAATAAATTGCCACACAAAAATCTCACATTCCTAACTATTAATGTTGTGACAGAAAAAGGAAATAAATCTTTCAAAACACTGATTATTTTAAAGCACTTACACTGCTTACCCCCACCTTTTCTTTCTCCCTAGAGCAGATGTCTATTTCCATGGAAACCATAGCAAGGAACGTAGATGTTAGAACTCATGTCGATTTTTAATCTTTTTTAGCAATGCCACTTGGCTTCTGGGTTTGTTGGGAGATGCCTGGTTCAGCCAGTCTGTGACAATGTCCCGAGCTCCTCACAGCTGCTTGAGGACTGAGAGGGCTAGGTTAAAGTTTCCCCCAAAATGAGCCTGTGAATAAAAAGGTGCTTTTGAGGTCGGATGATTCCTGTTCTTTTATTATTATTATTATTATTATTATTTGACTTTAAAAAATTGAGACAGGGTCTCACTATGTTGCCCAGGTTGACCTCGAACTCCTGGGATCAAGCGATCCTCAGCCTCCCAAAGTGCTGGGATTACAGGCATGAGCCACCACACCCAACCTGATCCCTGTCCTTTAGGGTGGGGCTGCCTTTCCGAGAGCCAGATCACAGCTCATTGTCAGCTTTTGTGGGTATCCTATATAAGCCTTGGAATAGGAAGGGCTTTCAGCTGTAAGGAGAGACAACAGCTTTGCCACTTCACTTTGGAGAGGGGCAGAATCGCCCTTCTCGAAAGCTTCCTAAAATGAACTTCAAGATCCACTCTCTTCTGAAGTGGCAGCAAGGAGTTAATGTTCACATCTTGGAACTGTCTATCTTTACCCATGAGAATTATTTTTGCCTCTGCTCAGATGGTTTGGTTGGATTGTTATGGAGCTGGCTGTG
The DNA here is from genome assembly GCF_002776525.5 of Piliocolobus tephrosceles. NCBI lineage: Eukaryota > Metazoa > Chordata > Mammalia > Primates > Cercopithecidae > Piliocolobus > Piliocolobus tephrosceles. The sequence continues at coordinate 196,845,915 of NC_045434.1, read as the reverse complement.
ACTGTGGAGCCACACAACGAAGTGGAGATATGGCAGTCATCCAGCTTATTTGATCTGTGTAGACAGCTAAAGGAGAGCTCTTCAGGCTTCAAAGTCCAGAAGGAATGTCTACACTGATCGAACGGCGGGCCAGGCCGTTGTCAGATCTCCTCTCCTGCCAGAGAGCCTGGCAGCCTTTGTTCATTGTTGGCCTTGAGGCTGCAGGGTTTGTCTCCCACATGGCGCCTCCAAGTTCCACAGCTGCTTGTGAGGCCTGTCCTTGGCCAAAGGGTGTCGTGGGAGAGAGAGGTTTCCTTGTTGTCCCCAGTCTCTCTGTTCCCTTTGTCCCCTAATCCTCAAGCACTATGCTCTAACACTCCCTTCTCTATTCAAAACCTGTCTATGAGTCTGTTATTTTACATGTCAGTCTCCCTCACTGGACCATTATGTCCTAGAGGGCAGGGTGCTGTCTTTCTCTTGGTATCCCTAGTGCAGTGGCCATCCTCAGGCCTGGCCCAGGATGGTGGCGCCTGAATGTTTGCAGAGAACTTTGGGAAAGAACAACCTCTCAGCCAGGCATGGTGGCTCACACCTCTAATCCCAGCACTTTGGGAGGTCGAGGCGGGCGGATCACAAGGTCAGGAGATCAAGACCATCCTGGCTAACACGATAAAACCCCGTCTCTACTAAAAATACAAAAAATTAGACAGGCATGGTGATGGGTGCCTGTAGTCCCAGCTACGCAGGAGGCTGAGGCAGGAGAATGGCGTGAACCTGGGAGGCGGAGGTTGCGGTGAGCTGAGATAGCACCACTACACTTGAGCCTGGGTGACACAGCGAGACTCCATCTCAAAAAAAAAAAAAAAAAGAACAACCTCTCTCATCCTTCTGTGATCTTCTGTCTCTTCTGTGATATTAGACACCTGAACTCTATGGGACTGGTGAGGGTTAAATGAAATAATGTAAATGAAAACACTTAGCACAATGCCTGGCACATTTAAAGTGCTGAGCACTTGTTAGGTATCATTGCTAGAGATGTTTCCTGATTGCTATAGATTATTTTATTTTTATTTTTATTTTTTGAGATGGAGTTTTGCTCTTGTTGCCCAGGCTGCAGTTCTCCCATGATTCTCCCGCCTCAGTCTCCTGAGTAGCTGGGATTACAGGCACGCGCCACCACGCCCAGCTAATTTTTTGTATTTTTAGTAGACATGGGGTTTCATCATGCTGACCAGGCTGGTCTCGAACTCCTGACCTCAGGTGATCCACCTGCCTTGGCCTCCCAAAGTGCAGGGATTACAGGCGTGAGCCACTGTGCCTGGCCTGCTATAGGTTATTGAATGAGTGAATGACTATTAGACTTTCACCCTTTGATGGAAATTGTAGTTACTGGGTTAACTCTTCCCATGGGGTTAAATTCAATTCATTTAACACTTTAAATAGGTAACACATTCACATGGTTTAAAAATAAAGTATAAGAAGCCCTCCTTATCTTCCAAGTTCTCTACCAACCACTCCCCCACCATAATCTCTGCTAATCAGTTTCCTGTGTATCCAGGAGTTTCTTCATGTGTACACAAGCAAACTTGTAAGTATGCATTCATATCCCCTCTCTTTTTATACACATGATAGCTTCCTATAACTATTCTTTGCTTAGCAGTTTTCACAACAGTACATGTCAGGGTCTTGGTATGGTAGCTCACACCTGTAATCCCAGCACTTTGGGAGCTCAGGGCAGAAGAATCACCTGAGGCCAGGAGTTTGAGACCAGCCTGGGCTACATAGCAAGAACCTGTGTCTACAAATAAATGAAAAAATACAAATAAATAAAGAAAATTAGCTGGCACGGTGGCATGGGTCTGTAGTCCTAGCTAAGGTGGAAAGACTGCCTGCAGTGAGCCAGGATCACCCACTGTTCTGCAGCCTGGGTGACAGAACGAGACCCTGTCTCTTTATTTGTTGAGTCAGAGTCCTACTCTGTCACCCGAGCTGAAAGAGACAGGATCTCATTCTGTCACCCAGGCTGGAGTACAGAGGCACGATCTCGACTCATTACAACCTCCGCCTCCTGGGTTCAAGGGATTCTCCTGCCTCAGCCTCCTGAGTAACTGGAATTACAGGCACATGCCACCACGCCCGGCTAATTTTTTGTATTTTTAGTAGAGATGGGTTTTCACCATGTTGGCCAGACTGTCTTTGAACTATTGACCTCAACTGATCCACCCGCCTTGACTTCCCAAAGTGCTGGGATTACAGACGTGAGCCACCATGCCTGGCCAGAGACCCTGTCTCTTAAACAAACAAACAAAAACCATGTCAGGGGTCTTTTCCCTGTTCATACATCAAGCATTTCTTTGATCTGGTGTCCATGGTATGAATATTCCAAGATGCAGTTAACCAGTGCTCTATCTGTGGCTCTTAGGTTACTCCCAATTATTCAAAATAGCTCACCATGCTGTAATGAATGACCTAGTTCATATGGCATTTCCCATGGGTGTCAGTATATCTGGGAGACATATTCCTAGAAATGGTATTTCAGGGCTAAAAGGCAAGCACATTTGTAATTTGGATAGTGCCAAATTGCCTTCCACGTTGTACCAATTCAACACTCGCCATGTGGCACTTTAATTCATTATCTCAACTCATTCAAAAATGATTTGAAAGGCTTTGTCCCTAGAAATTTCAGGCATTAGAGAAACGGAGGGGGAGGAACTGAAATCCCAAGAAAGACATGGCTATCAATTCTGTCTATATTAATAACTCCTATAAATATTTGACAAGCAACAGGCTGATCTCAGAACAGCTCTGGTGCCTGCACTGTGGCACCCGTCTCAGTCCTGTGACTCACGTGGCTGCAGCGAGATTGGAAGTGCACCTCCATTGGAAGAGATTGGACTGCACTGAGATTGGAAGTGCACTGTGAGACTGGAAGCTTTCTGAAGGCAGGGTCTTTCTCATTGCTGTGTCTCACTCCCCTCCCAATATGCCTGGCACAGATCTTATTTAATTAATTCTAAGATGTATTTTTCCCCACATTTTTTGATCTTTGAAATCAGTTGGTCCTCATAGTCAATAAATAGCATGTCATAATTATTGACAGCCTTTTATCTTTTTTGTTGTTCTTATTTTGAGACAAGTTCTCACTCTGTCACCCTGGTTGGAGTGCAGTGGTATGAACATGGCTCACTGCAGCTTAAACCTCTCAGGCTGTAGTGATCCTCCTGCCTCAGCCTTCTGAGTAGCTGGGACAATAGGTATGTGTCACCATGCTCGGTTAATTTAAAAAAATTTTTTAGAGATGGGGTCTCACCACGTTGCCCAGGCTGGTCTTGAACTCCTGGTCTTAAGTGATCCTCCTGCCTTGGCCTCCCAAGGTGTTGGGGTTATAGGCATGAGCCGGTCCAGGCACACCTGGCCTAGACTGGAATCTTTTAAATGTTAATGGCTCACATAGAATGCTTACCACACAGCAGCCACTGGTCTAAACACTCCACATGTACTAACTCACTTAATTCTCATGACAGTCTTATGAGGTATTATTAGCCTAATTGAAAAGATGAGGCAATGAAGGTGACCAACTGTCCTGGTTTGCCAGGGACTGAAGGGTTTTTCCAGAACTTGAGACTTTCAGTGCTAAAACAGGGAAAGTTCCAGGCAAGCCTGGATGAGTTGGTCATTCTAAATAAAGGAACGGATTTAGAATGCCCTTTTTTAGAGGGAAAAAATAATACAATAAAGGAAACTGAGGCATGGAGAGATAGTACCTTTTTAAAGGTTTTGCTTTTGTTTTTTTTTTTTTAGACAGAGTTTCGCTCTTGTCACCCAGGCTGGAGTGCAAAGGCGCGATCTCGGCTCACCGCAACCTCCACCTCCTGGGTTCAAGCGATTCTCCTGCCTCAGCCTCCCAAGTAGGTGGGATTACAGGCATACACCACCATGCCCGGCTAATGTTGTATTTTTAATAGAGACATTTCTCCATGTTGGTTTCTTTACATTGGTCAGGCTGGTCTCAAACTCCCAACCTCAGGTGATCCACCTGCCTCAGCCTCCCAAAGTGCTGGGATTACAGGCGTGAGCCACCGTACCCGGTCTCCTTTTTTAGACATGTCAAATGGGGTTCCTTGTCCTAGGCCCTACTCTTTAGAGGGCTGAACCCTAATCCTCCTCCAGTTTTGTCCCTCCTCACAGTTCCCTGGGGCCAAAGAGATGTCCCATCTGGAGCCTGTGCACCCCTTCTAGACCCCACCCTCTCAACACGGGACTCCAGAATTCCCTGCCCAAATGGCCCACGTTCACTTTCAGCATCTGTGCCAGCCCCTTCCCTGGTTCCATCCTCCCAAGGGCAAACTTCCTGCCAGTGAGTGCACCCCTGTACTTAGAGCTGGCTATTTGAAAGGGGTGTGGACAGAGCCTGAGCATGTGGGCTGGGGAATGCACACAGGAATGAGAAGAGAAGGGAGCTGGCTCTGCTACATTCCCACATGGAACTCCAGGGAATCCAAGAATTCTCAACTCAAAACCTAGCTTTCTAGGTTGTTATGGAGGTATATTTGTCAAGGTGGGAGGATAGAACATATATTTTTAAAAAATAGTTTGTTAGCTTGATTTATAACTCTTAAATACTTAGCCATATGGTATGTGGGCTTCCCTTCTATACTCCTGCCCTGGGTCTGGCAAACATTAGCAGCAGGTTTGCAGCAAGATTAGATCACTTGTTCGACTAGGCCACACAGAAGTGGCAGAGCTTTTGTAGTCTGGCTCTGACTCTATGCTTTCAGCTATCACTCTAAACTGTTTTATCAGGCTACCCCTATGATTTTACGAATAGGGGAGAAAAGACCAGAGAACTCTAGACATTTGCCCAATGTCACATGGCTAATTTGTGTCATGTCAGGGGGAATTTAAATCCTGTCCTTTATATGATGCAGCAGGTACTGCTCAGTTACTATTCGTATGAGTGTGGGCACGTGACTTCCCCTTTTGGGGCCTGTTTCCATCATCTGTGAAATGGGAAGAATGCCCCTACCTCATAGAGCTGTCAGGACTAAATAAAATAATATATGTAAAGTCCCTAGCATTGTGTCTATACACAATAAACCCTCAGTAAATGACAGCTAAGGTATTAGCTATCAAGCACAACTCTGATCATGTCATTTTCTGCTTGAAAACATTTGACAGATTCAACTTTGGGATACATGACATGAGAGAAGCAAAAATTTCTGAAACCTAAAAGAAAAGACTCCCTTCCCTGGCTTAGAGTCCGAGGATTCCTGGCACGGCAGCTAAAACCGTCTGTGAAGTCACTGCAGGTCTTCATCTCCATGAGGACCTCCAGGTCAGTCTTCCTCAAGGACCTCCCCCTCCTTTTCCCTAAGATTCTTTGATTCTTGATGCATTTGAAAAATCTGTCTTCTTGGGCCGGGCGCGATGGCTCACGCCTGTAATCCCAGCACTTTGGGAGGCTGAGGCGGGTGGATCACGAGGTCAGGAGATCGAGACCATCCTGGCTAACATGCTGAAACCCCGTCTCTACTAAAAAAATACAAAAAAATTAGCCAGGCACGGTGGCAGGAGCCTGTAGTCCCAGCTACTCAGGAGGCTAAGGCAGGAGAATGGCGTGAACCTGGGAGGCGGAGTTTGCAGTGAGATGGGATCGCGCCACTGCACTCCAGCCTGGGTGACAGAGCAAGACTCTGTCTAAAAAAATAATAATAATAAAAAAGAAAATCTGTCTTCTCAACGAGGGATGGTTATAGAGAAGCACAACCAAGATGAACAGAAGAACTCTGTAATCACTGGACTTAGCCAACAACAGAACGGACTGGGACCTCTTCACGAATGAGATTCTTGCTATGAGACGTGTGCAGACAAAGTCAAACATCAGAAATGTTGAACTGGGATTCTTGCATTAGAAGAGAGGTGGACTAAATGACCTGTCTTCCTGCTTTAAGGTCCTTTTTTAATGAGATGGGGAGAGGCTCACTATATTGCACTAAATAGAACAAACAAAGCCTACCCAATTGCACAATATGAGTTCAACTAGGAACAAAATATAATGAAGAAAATGCACCAAATATTAGTTCTGGAAAGAAAATAACAATTGAGTTTGCTTTCCTTCTTTATACTATCCTGGATTTTCCAAACTTAAAATGAACGTGTATTACTTTTATTAATGACAAAAATTGTATATATATATTTTTCTTTTTGAGACAGAGTTTTGCTCTTGTTGCCTAAGCTACAGTGCAATGGCACAATCTCGGCTCACTGCAACCTCTGCCTCCCAGGTTCAAGGCATTCTTCTGCCTCAGCCTCCCAAGTAGCTGGGATCACAGGTGCACGCCACTACGCCTGGCTAATTTTTTGTATTTTTAGTAGAAACGGGGGGGGTCTCACCATGTTGGCCAGCCTGGTCTCGAACTCCTGACCTCAGGTGATCTTCCCGAAAGTGCTGGGATTACATGCATAAGCCGCTGCACCTGGTCCCAACAATTATATTTAAAAAATAAAAGAGACTTTTGTCTTCCTTACCCATCTTATGTCCTGTGTCTCTGAAACCTCTATAACTCACTCTCACTCTTCCCACTGCCCCACCAAGTTTCAGCTTTATTGGACTGTTGGCAGCTCCCTGAAAGGTTACATGTCTATATGCCCCACTGTTTTGCTGACACCAACTGCCTTAGTTCAGGCTGTTATAAAAGAACAACATTGACTGGGTAGCTTAACCAACATTTATATCTCACAGTCCTGGAGGCTGGGAAGTCGAAATTCAAGGCAGCAGCAGATCTGATGGCTGGTGAGGGCTCTTTTCCTGGTTTGCAGAAAGCCATCTTCTTGTTGAGATGGCTGAAAGCATAGAGAGATTCCATGTCTCCTCTTTTTATACAGGCACTAATCCCATTCATGAGGGCTCTAGCCTCATGACCTAATTACCTCCCAAAGGCTCTACTTCCAAATACCATTACAGTAGGCCATAGGCTTCAACATATGAATGTGGGAGAGACACAACATTCAGTCTACAGCACCAACCCTCATAAGGCCTTGAGTCCCTTGGCTTCAGTCTATATTGAAATTCTCTCCACCTTCAAGGTCTTGATTAACCTCTCTGTCCCTCACCACTACGCTGCTATTGCAGCTATCCATATACATGTCTGTCCCTCTCACTAGTGAGTAAACTCCTTCAGGGCAGGATCCTATGTGATTCTGTCTTGCCATCCCTGCAGTGCCACAAACAGACACTCTGTAAGTGTTAAATCATTCAGCCAATGTCTTTTCGGCCATTGAACAACACTTAGGGCTAAGGTCAGATGGCATATCTGAGTGTATATTCTGCAGTCTAGTCCCTTGCAAATTCAAAAAGACTGTTCCAGTGACATCTCTTTCTTTCTTTCGTTCTTTCTCTCTCTTTCTCTCTTTCTTTCTTTCCTTCCTTCCTTCCTTCCTTCCTTCTTCTTTCTTTTTTGACAGTCTCACTTTGTCGCCCAGGCTGGAGTGCAGTGGCACAATCTCAGCTCACTGCAACGTCTGCCTCCTGGGTTCAAGTGATTCTCCTGCCTCGGCCTTCTGAGTAGCTGGGATTACAGGTGCGTGCCACCACACCTGGCTAATTTTTGTATTTTTAGTAGAGACGGAGTTTCACCATGTTGATCAGGCTGGTCTTGAACTCCTGACCTTGTGATCTGCCTGCCTCAGCCTCCCAAAGTGCTGGGATTACAGGTGTGAGCCACCACGCCTAATCTCTTTCTTTAAAAAAAAAAAAAAAAGGAAAATTTTTAATTGTTTTTAAACTTCAATTGAAATCAACCATTTTCGATTTCCAGAGAGTTGCAAAGATGGTACATGAAGTTCCCATATGCCCTTTAGCCAGCTTCATTTGATGTTAACATCTTACATAATCGTGGTACATTTATCCAAACTAACAGATTAACACTGGTACAATACTATTAACTGAATGGCCGAATTTAATAGGATTTAACTCCTGGCCTCAAGCAATCCATGTTTCCACTGGGGTCCCTTTTTGTGTTACAGGATCTAATCCAGGATACCGCCTTGCACGTAGCATCTTGTCTCCTTAGCCAGTGACATTTATTTTAATGAGGAGGCCGGAGTTCGGCTCTTGTCCTCTGCTGGGTTTCAGGTGCTCCTTTTTTTCTTTTTTTGAGACAGAGTCTCGCTCTGTCACCCAAGCTGGAGCGCAGTGGTGCGATCTCGGCTCACTGCAAGCTCCCCCTCCCGGATTCACGCCACTCTCCTGCCTCAGCCTCCTGAGTAGCTGGGACTACAGGTGCCCACTAACACGCCCGGCTAATTTTTTCCATTTTTTAGTAGAGACGGGGTTTCACTGTGTTAGCCAGGATAGTCTCGATCTCCTGACATCGTGATCTGCCCGCCTCGGCCTCCCAAAGTGCTGGGATTACAGGCGTGAGCCACCGCACCCAGCCAGCTTCTGGTGCTTCTGATGGGTAGACGATGGGTAGATTGATGCTTCCTCTTACATGAGGCTAAAATGATTTTCATTTTAGATCTACTCTGTTTCTTGAATGGGCTCTTGTGGGCCTAGAAATGAGGGGGAATTACTAGTTTAATTCACTAAATTTCTGGGCCATTCCGTAGCCCATTTTTCTATGGCTTGGCACGGAGCTTGATCCTAGTCACTTAAAAAGCTTCCAAGCAGTTGGCATCTATCAGCAATCTTAGCAATTCAGTGAGAACAGAGGTTACAGCTGTCACAGGAAGTGGAAACGAAGGCTGCTGATAACACACCCATTCTGAGAGGGTGAAAGTCTACACATTATAGAATTCAAGCTGGGAAGCTGGGGGTGGCTGGGGTGTCAGGTGGCAAAGGGTGGGATGCTGTGCAAGAGAAAATACAGGAGGGGAAGAAAAGCAGATGTGTCATTCATTGGAACTCCACTGATTTTTTTTCTTTTTTGAGATGGAGCCTCACTCTCTCACCCAGGCTGGAATGCAGTGGTGCGATCTTGGTTCACTGCAACCTCCGCCTCCTGGGTTCAAGCGATTTCCCTGCCTCAGCCACCTAAGTGGCTGGGATTAAAGGCGCACGCCACCACACCCAACTAATTTTTCTGTTTTTAGTAGAGACAGGGTTTCACCACGTTGGCTAGGGTGGTCTCAGACTCCTGACCTTAAGTGATTCGCCTACCTCAACTTCCCAAACTGCTGGGATTACAGGCGTGAACCACCAGAGCGGGCCTGGAACTCCATTGATTTGTAGACCTTGGGGGCTTATTGCTCTTAGATACCAAGACCTCTTTCAGCTAAACCCTTGCATGAATGAGAAAGCAGTAATGCCCCAGGGTGGGTGCAGGCCCCATCCCTCTACAGGATTACTAGGCAGCCTCTCAATTGGTCCTCAGTCTGACCCTCCCACCAGAGGAGGTGGCAGAGGGGACAGAGCAGGCAGTACACTGCAGAGTGCAGGCCCCAGCCGAGTGGCAGGAGGAGCATGTTCTGTTGATACCTTTAAAAATTAATAATAATTTCCGGCTGGGCATGGTGGCTCACGCATCTAATCCCAACACTTTGGGAGGCCAAGATGGGCAGATCACTTGAGCCCAGGAGTTCGAGACCAGCCTGGCCAATATGGCGAAACCCCATCTCTACTAAAAATACTGGCCATGGTGGCGCACACCTGCAGTCCCAGCTACTCGGGAGGCTAAGGCAGGAGAATGCTTGAACCCGGGAGGTGGAGGCTGCAGTGATCCGAGATTGCACCACTGCACTCTAGCCTGGACAACAGAGAGAGACTCTGTTTAAAAAAAAAAAAAAAAATCCTACTTTTATTTCAGGATTTCAGGAGGTACATGTTCGGATTTCTTTTTTTTTTTTTTGAGACGGAGTCTCGCTGTGTCACCCAGGCTGGAGTGCAGTGGCCGGATCTCAGCTCACTGCAAGCTCCGCCTCCCAGGTTTACGCCATTCTCCTGCCTCAGCCTCCCAAGTAGCTGGGACTACAGGCGCCCGCCTCGTCGCCCGGCTAGTTTTTTGTATTTTTTAGTAGAGACGGGATTTCACCATGTTAGCCAGGATGGTCTCGATCTCCTGACCTCGTGATCTGCCCACCTCGGCCTCCCAAAGGGCTGGGATTACAGGCTTGAGCCACCGCGCCCAGCCCATGTTCGGATTTCTTAAATGGGTATATTGTGTGATGCTGAGGTTTGGAATACGAATGATCCTGCCACTCAGATGGTGAGCACAGTACCCAACGGTTAGTTTTTCAAGTCTGTTTTCTTCATTACCGTAGAACAGCGCCTGACAAATAGTAGGCTCTCAATACATATTTGGTATATGAACCAGTCAAGTGCATTAGGGGCTCAGAGCACAATGGTTGAGAGTGTGGGCTCTGGACTCAGGGTCTCTGAGTTCAAATCTTGATTCTGCCTCTTATCTTCAGCAGAGTTTTTAGGATAAGTACCAGAAAACTCAGCCCAGAGAAGAATTTGTTGCCTTTGATGCTGATTGTCCATTCATTCAACAGAGGGTTACCGGTGAACCATGAGGTGTCATGTCTTATACTAGGTCCTGGAAGTACAGGAAGAAAGAAGGCATGTCCCTGGCCTCAAGAGCGCATAGTAAGTAGACAATCAGCTCAGAGCACTAAAGGGGCACAGGGGAACAGAGGCTAACCCAGGCAGCGGAGGGGAAACAGGGAAGGCCTCCTAGGGGAAGGGGCAGCTGAGTTGATGAGGCCTGAAGGAAGCTTGCAGGCAAAGAGGAAGGGGGAGAGGGTGCCAGGAAGAGGAAATGGTACAGCCAAATGCGTAGAAGAAGCCAGCCCAGAGCAGTAGGTGAACTGCAAATAGTTTGCCCTGTCCCTCCAGCAAGTTTAAAGTTGAGGGATGTTAAACCTGGATTTGAGACAGGGGAGGGGATCTGGGGCAGCAGCACCAAGGCCCTTCCTTGTGAGGTAGGAGGCAGGACTCCACACTGAACCAGATTCAAGACTAGCTGACACGCCCACCAGTGCCATGACAGTTTACCCATTCCCTAGCAACAACCTGGAAGTTACCACCTTTTTTCTAGAAATTTCTTAATAACTGGCTGGGTGCAGTGACTCACACTTGTAATCCTAGCACTTTGGGAGGCTGAGGCGGGCAGATCACGAGGTCAGGAGTTCAAATCCAGCCTAGCCAGCATGATGAAACCCCATCTGTACTAAAAGTACAAAAGTTAGCCAGACATGATGGCACACGCCTGTATTCCCAGCTACTCTGGAGACTGAGGCAAGAGAATCACTTAAACCCGGGAGGTGGAGGTTTCAGTGAGCCGAGATCGTGCCACTATACTCCAGCCTGGGCAACACAGCAAGACTCTGTCTCAAATAAAAAGAAATTTCTGAATAACCTGCCCCTTAATTTGCATGTAATTAAAAGTGGATATAAATGAAACTGCAGAACTGTCCCTGAGCTACTAGACTCCACTCTTTTCTCAGTGGGAACAGTCACGGAGCTGTAACACTGCTGCCTCAATAAAGCTGTTTTCTTCTGCCACTAGCTCACCCTTGAATTCTTTCCTGGCAGAAGCCAAGAACTTTCCCCAGTGGAGCACCAATGTTGAGGCTCCCCTGCCCTGCAAAGCTTGTAAGCCCTTTGGGGTAGGGCGGGGAGCTAGGACTTTAAGGATGACCATCTAGAATCACAACATTGCAGGTTCTTTGAGCTGAGGGACCTGATGAGTCACACCATCACTCTTGAATCCTTTCCCCGCATGTTGAAAAACTAAAAACCGAAAAAGTACAAAGAAGAAAATAACAATTATTCATATTTCCTATCACCTGGAATTAACCACTGTTTACATTTTGACATATTTGTCTCCAGTATTTCATGAACATGCAGCTTAAAATTCCTAATATATGAATATACTGTCATTTTTATTTTATTTATTTATTTATTTTTTGAGACACAGTCTTGCTGTGTCACCCAGGCTGGTGTGCAGTGGCATGATCTCAGCTCACTGCAACCCCCGTCTCCTGGGTTCAAGTGATTATCCTGCCTCAGCCTCCTGAGTGACTGGGACTACAGACACCCACCACCACGCCCGGCTAATTTTTGTATTTTTAGTAGAGACGGGGTTTCACTGTGTTGTCCAGGCTCGTCTTGAACGCCTGACCTCGTGATCTGTCTGCCTTGGCCGCCCAAAGTGCTGGGATTACAGGCGTGAGCCACTGCACTCGGCTGTCATTTTTAAAAATAAAATTAGAATATTACAAAGAAAGCTGAAGTTGCGTCTCACCTCCACTTGCTATCCCAACTCCCCATCCCTCTCCAGAGACAGCCACTTGGATGAATTAAGAGTGAACTAAAAAGAACTGAACTGAAAAGAACTGAATTGAAAAGAACTTTTCATTTTTTTTAAGATGCTTTTATGTATGTTTGAATGTAATCACAGAATATCCACGGTTCTGCTTAACATGTTACAAAAATTGTATTATATTGTATGCATTATTCTGCAACTTTCTACTTTCACTTAATATATTTTAGAGCCCTATCCATTTCTCTGCATATCTAGGCATATATAGATCTGGCTTATTCCTTCTGTGATGCAGTGACCCATTATGTAGATAGACCCCATTGTATTCATTCATTCCCTATGGATAGCCCTTGAGCTCTTTACAGTGGTTTGTTATTAGATATGGTCCCACAAGAGACAGCCTTCCTGAGTACATGTGCAAATATTTTTCTAGGGTAGAGAGCAAGACATAGGATTATCTGGCACAGGTCATAAATATTTCCAGTTTAAAGACAAATCCGGAGAATACATTTCCCCATAACCTCACCAATATTTGCCGTTCTCTAATTTTATTCCTTCCTTGCATTTTTGTAGCTGAAAAGACTGAGGCCTGAGGCTGGGTCACGGAGCGGGTTAGGTTCAGTGTCAAAACTAGACCCCACATCGCTTGGGGAAAGGAAAGGCCACGGTGTGAGGGGAGTAGGCGGAGAGGGAATGGCTGAAATTAAACATGGTGATTATACCATCAGTGGAAGTTACACACCAGCAGTGGAAATGACTGCGAATCCTCCCAGAAAATGGCTTCGCTGCGTTCCACGGATCTGCTCTCCCACCCTACCTGCGGCTTGCACAGCGACACACAAGCGTTGTGATTGGTTCTTCCTTGGCTGAGACAAGGGTGGGGACCGAAATGGCGTCTCTAGTAGTTGATTTTTCAGGGCAGCACCTCTGTGCTAGGAGAAGGGAAGGCTGGGGCTCACTGGCGGTGCGGAGCCCGCTCGGGCCATTTCGCATCCGGGCGGAGGTGCAAGCCTGACTGCAGCACTGACGCGTGCCGCGACGTCCCCTCCCGGCCGCTCGCGGGGCCCTGGGAGCGGGTGGGGTCTCTGGGTGGCGGGGAGCCAGTGCTGCGGGAAACCGCACGAGGTCGCGTTCGCGAGTGGCAGAGAAGCCCGGATCCCCGGGCGCACGCGGCCGCGCCCACCCAGGTCGCTGGGAGGGGCCCGTCCGGGAGGCGCCTGCGGCCAGTGCCTGCCGTTAGCTTCAGGAAGAACAGGGGTTGAGTAAGAAACGAGTAGGGATGGAAGAACTTGGCATTCCGGGTCTCGGAGCAGGCTGGGGATGCCCGCGGCAGAAACTCGGTCTTCCACTCGGGGTGCGGACCAAAGTCTCATTGGGCTTCACCGAGGTGGATTCAGTGACCCGGGAGAGGGCCCAACCCCTAGGCCCCAGCCCCGGTTAAGGGCCAGTCTTGGTCTGGGTGTTTCTCTCCGGGAGCTGGCTGCAGGTTTCCGTTTTCCTCTCCAAGGGAGGAAAGACCAGCGAGAGCCTTCGGGGGAAAGAACAAAGCCGCCGGCACCGCCCAGCTCACTTTTTGGAGCCTGGGAGGCTCCCTTCCTCTGACCGCTGGGATGACTCGGAGGGCTGGTGCTTTTTCCTTCACCACCATTTCTTCCCAGCGACCACGTTTTGAGCCCTTGCTGTGTGCCAAGCACCTCACTGAGTGTCATATCTCACTTCCTCCCCACGACAATTGTAAGACATGACAGGCTTGGGAAGGAGAAGTCATTTGCCAAGGTCACGCGTGGAAAAAACGAGGGCTAGGAAATTCTCTCAGATCCTGGGTTTTAAATTTTTTTTATTAGAAAGGGTCTAAAAGTTAAATATTTGCAAACCTTTGCTAATCTTTCAGATCCTTTTGAAATAATGACTATTGAGAATAAACCCTGCAGACATCTCCATACCGTTGTGTGTGTGTGTGTGTGTGTGCGCGCGCGTGTGTGTTTTAACTTGTCAGCCAGGCAGGTCCGTGGGAGGAGGGAGCAGCGCGCGGGTGAGAGTGTGAACAGGTAACGAACGCTTTTCTGGAAAGCAGTCGTGCCATTTCTATCGAGAGCTTTAAAAACTCTGCATATCCTCTACTTAGGAAATGGCCACCCTCTGTGGAGATAGCAATAGTTACCCACATATAAAATCCCTGGGACCCAGAATTCCATTTAAGGGAATCCATTGTAGAGATGGGTGTGCTTGCACATGTACAAAATGGCATACACACGTAAGGACGTTCATGACGGCACTGTTCCAGGAGCAAAGGATGAAAAACAACCCAAAAATGCATCAATAGGATTGATTAATTTAATCTGGCACTTCCATTTAAAGGAATTCTATGCAATATTTTAAGAAAATGAGGCAGTTCTCTATTTTATGTATAGAGCAATCATCAAGAAATATTAAGCAAAAAGAGGAAAGTGCAAAGGTATCTGATGTGCTACTGTTTCTATATGAAAAAGGAATCTTTGTTTTAAAATATATGTATTTAAATATATAGATTCCCCCATAAGAAATATACACATGAAGAAAACAGGCAACCACATTGCCTTTAAGAAGAAAAACCTTACTATCACGCTAGCCTTTAAGTGAAAAAAAAAAAAAGAAAAAAGGAAAAAAAGAAGGAACCACTGCTAAATGACCAAGTAGGAGAATTACTATTCTTATTGTGTAACCTTTAGTACCTTTGGAATTGTGTGCCGTGTGTACATAACAACAATTCAAAATTCAACTTAAAAAAATAAATTCTCTGCCTCTAGACCCACTACTTCTACTTTTTGGAATCTAGCTTAAGGAAATTAATGGATTTCAGACAAAGATTTATGCAAGAAGATATTCACTGAGGTGTTATCGTACAGGAAAAAGATGTACGCAACTTAAAAGCCCAACAGAGGAACAGATAAGAAAATTATGGTAGGTACATGTACTGCCTACCATGAAATCATAAAAAGAATGTTTATAAAAATTTTATTGACATGAGAAAATGCTTATAACATTAAGTAATGAAATCCTAGATAGAAAATTGTGTATGCAAGCTGGGCATGGTGGCTCACGCCTACAGTCTCAGTACTTGGGAGGCTGAGGCAGGGGAATCACTTGAGGCCAGGAGTTTGAGACCAGCCTGGGTGACATAGGGAGACCCAGTCTCTGACCACTATAACAGTAGCAGGCATAAAAAAATAATGGGAGAAAACATGCCAGAAAGTAAACAATTGTGGTTGCTGGACAGAGACACTGTGAGTGATTTTTTTCCTCCCTCTGTAGCTTTCTTTTTTCTTCTTCTTCTTTTTTGAGACAGAGTCTTGCTCTGTTGCCAGACTGGAGTACAGTGGCACGATCTCGGCTCAGTGCAACCTCCGCCTCCCGGGTTCAAGCAGTTCTCCTACCTCAGCCTCCTGAGTAGTTGGGATTACAGGGCATGCCACCACACCCAGCTAATTTTTGTATTTTTAGTAGAGACGGGGTTTCACCATGTTGGCCAGGATGGTCTCGATCTCTTGATCTTGTGATCTGCCCGCCCTGGCCTCCCAAAGTGCTGGGATTACAGGCATGAGCCACTGCACCTGGCCCCTCTATAGCTTTCTGTAGTTTTCAATTTTTTTTTTTTTTTTTTGTAATGGGTATCTGTGGCTAAGATTTTTTTTTAACTTAAAAATAAATCCCTACAGTATTTAGGAAAATTAAAGATAATTTTCCTTATTAATTAAATATGGAGTTTCACCATGTTGCCCAGACTGGTGTACAGCTTTTTATGCAGGATTTATTTCTAGAAGTAGAATTGATGGGTTAACATCAATTCTACAAAAACTACAAAAATTACAACCCCATCTCTACAAAAAAATACAAAAATTACCCGGACATGGTGGCGTGTGCCTGTAGTCCCAGCTATTCAAGGGGCTGAGGCAGGAAATAGCTTGAGCCCAGGAGGTTGAGGCTGCAGTGAGCCAAGATTGCACCACTGCACTCCAGCCTGGGAGACAGAGCCAAACCCTGCCTCTTAAGAAAAAAAGAAAAAAAAGCTGTACAAATGTTCAAAGTGTTACTATTAACAAAAGATTGTAAAAAACGTGTGTCTATTGGAGGAGATCATTTAAATAAGTTACAGAATATCCAAAATGTAGAATATTAAGCAGCAGTTAGAGAGAATGGGGTAGGTCTATTACAATGGAAAAAATCTAAGAATTACTATGGTAGGAAAAGCAACTTGCAGAGCCATATGGATGTTATGATTGCATTTATGCTAAAGAAAGAAAACCTGAAAGTGTGTGTTTGTGTTTGTACATAAACATATGAAGGACATTAAACTGTTAATAATAGCTGTCTAGGCTGGGTGCAGTGGCTCACACCTGTAATTCCAGCGCTTTGGGAGGCTGAGGTGGGTGGATCACTTGAGCCAGGAGTTCAAGACCGGCCTGGGTAACACGGTGAAACCGCATCTCTAAAAAATATATATATACAAAAAATTAGCCGGGTGTGGTGCCTCATGCCTATAGTCCCAGCTACTTGGGAGGTTGAGGTGGGAGAATCACTTGAACCCAGGAGGTCAAGGTAGTAGTGAGCCATGATCGCCCCACTGCACTCCAGCCTGGGTAACACAGGGAGACCCCGTCTCAAAAACAAACAAACAAACAAACAAAATAGCTGTCTGGTGAAGGGAATAGACTAAAAGGAGATTTTTAATATTTGCTCTATATTTATCTGTGGTGTTTGCATCTTTGTAGAAATGTGTTTATATCATTTGTATAATTTTAAAGTAATAGTAATATAGTGGGGAAAGTGTAAGAATAGAGGAAGATCTGAAAAGATACACAACAAAATTATCAGTGGTTTCCACCAGGGGAGAGGGATTGGGGCTTGAGGTGATGGGTCATTTTCTCCATTTCCTTTATATTCTTTGGCATTGACTTTTTTCTTTCATAACGCCCACACATGAACTTCCTTCATAATTAAAACAGCAACATCAAAAGCCCAGGCTGGTCAGTAGCAGCCTCTGCTTTTCTCCAGTCCTCTCCTGTCTCTCCACACTAGCTCTCTGTTCTCTTATGTAAGGATCCTACTCACATCCAAACCCCAGAAACTCAAAGCCCTAGATAATACCAGCCTCGTTTCTCCTTTTACCAAAGAGGATGAAACTGAGATGCTGAGACACAACCTCCGGGCTGCGAAAGTGGACTCAGGTGACCTGGATCCTAAGCCCCTCCTCTCCCACCTTCAATTTCCAGAGATAACCCCTAGGAGACGGAG
Source organism: Piliocolobus tephrosceles (assembly GCF_002776525.5). NCBI lineage: Eukaryota > Metazoa > Chordata > Mammalia > Primates > Cercopithecidae > Piliocolobus > Piliocolobus tephrosceles. The sequence continues at coordinate 196,828,399 of NC_045434.1, read as the reverse complement.
AGCCAAGGGCTGTTTCCACCAGTCTAGGGAGGTCAGGACTTGGAGGGCAGCCAGCCAGGCAGCATGGCCGGTAAAGCTGCAAATTAATGTTATCAACGTAGCATCAAATGAGGGAACAATGAACCGCATCATTTGCTGAGTTCCCTCTGGGCTCTGCTTCAAGCTCCCTTCCTAGACAATGGCTGGTCACAGACCCATGCAGACGCTGCCAGGTTTTCCAGAGAGACAGCGACAGAGCGCTGGGCCAAATTGGCCTCTGGTGGCCAACACACTGGGATTCACCTCTAATGACTTATCCCCTCCAAGGAGGCAGCTTGGGAACCCTCTCAGGGCCCAGAAGCGCAGTGCGCTGGAAGATCTTTTGCTCTGAAGCAGGAGGCAACTGTGGTGTAGTAAGGGTGGGGCACTGGCTTAGAAGCAGGAAACTGGGGTTTCAGGATCCAGTACTGCTACCGTCTTGTGTTCGGACCCTGGCAACTCACCAGGGTGAGTTGGGAATCAAGGGGCCAGAGGGGTGGGGGGCAAACAGGGACCTCAGTATCGGGGGGAGAAAGGGTGGTGTTAAGCCCCCTCCCCCATCATGGCTGTCTCAGAATCCTGGATGTTGGTGGAGCTGCTGTTTCCTCTTCCCCAGCAGCTGCTGCCTGCCTGTCTCCATGGCAACCAGGCCAAAAGACTAATTTGCCAGGGTCCAGGCTCTGGAGCTTACCTTGTAGCTGGATTTTCAACTAGTCTTTTCTGGAAGTCAGGCCATTCCCACTCCCTAGAGCCTCTGACAGCATCCCCTAGCCATCACATGGGAACAGCAGGTCCTGGGCCAGCCAGTAAGAACACTCTATTTATCCCTTAGAAACCTTATCTACTCGGGAAGAGAACAAACAGCCTCATACCCAGTGGCCTTGTCATCACTGGTGATTTGTGTTTCAAAGACTCCTGTGCCTCTCTGTAACTGCTCTGGGCTGCTAAGTAGGGATTTGTAAGAGCAGATGGCTTAGGGAATCAGTCACATGCAACGATGTTGCCAGTCTTATCCCCTTTCCATTTTCCCAGGCTTCTCCCTGCTCTCCACTGGCCTATGGCTGAGTCCAGAAGTCCTGCTGTGGCTTGTCTGGTTCTAACCGGGCTAAAACAAAAAATCTTAGCTGAGTTCAGAGGCAAATGCATGTAGTCCCAGCGTCTCGGGAAGCTGAGTTGGGTGGATGGCGAGAGCCCAGGAGTTCGAGGCTGTCATTCATCACGATTGCACCTGTGAATAGCCACTGCACTTCAGCCTAGGCAACATAGGCTTAAAAAAAAAAAAGAAAAAAAAAATCACTAAAATCACCTTTCTTAGAAGGTCATCGAGGATCTGGCAGGCAGAGCCTCACAGATTTTTTTCCTTGGACTTGGTACAATTTGCCTAACTGTGTTGGCTTCCCCCAGGGCCACTGCAAATTGAACAGCTATCTTTTTCTCTGTGTGCTCTGATACCCCCATTATAACCTTCTGGAGGACAGGGATTATGTGGCCTGTCCGTTCTCAGGACATGGCCCGCTGCCTTGTACACAGTACATGGGTTCATGAACATGTCAACAACACAGAAGCACATTTATGCACCAACCAAAAAATCTGACTGGAGTCAGGAGACCTGTTCTACGCCTGGCCCTGCAGTGAACTTGCTGCACAGGTTTGAGCAAGGCTACTGCCTTTTCTGGGCCTTCCTTTCCCACTCTGTGAATGAGTAAATGGGACTGTGATCTCTAAAGGGTTCTACTCAGCCATCTCTCCAAGAGAGAAATCTACAAAGCTCTCTATAGGAGGAACCAGCTCAAGATCCAGAGTTCTCTTCATATAAGGTTGTAGTGCATTATGATTAAAACTAGTCCTGCTTGGACCTGGGACAGGTGGCCTGGTATATGCTGGACCCAGTGGAAACCACCTCCTGCCATGGTGGCTAGGCTGAAGCCCTGCCTGATGGGGAGAGTTACACCAGTCAGCGCAAACCAATGCACCTAGACCCTTCTGCTCTCAGGAACCACCAACAACCAACACCAGGTGCTCACAGAGAAGGTGGGACCCTGGAACTCAGGTCAAAACCTGGATAGCACTGCACTGAGTTGGAGGCCTAAGGTCCTAGCACACGTCCAGCTAGCAGCTGAGATCATTTCCTAAAAATCTTGCTTCCCATGGGGCCTCACAGCAAAGCTCCATCACTGAGTTCATTTACGTGGGCTTCTTCCTTGCAACCCGGAGAGGCAAACCAGAACACACTGATGTACACACCTAAACATGTCCCAAAAAGAACTCCAGGGTGACCAGCAGGCTCCGTTCCCCTAATAAGAAATAGCCATCATGGCCAGGCACAGTGGCTCACGCTTGTAATTCCAGCACTTTGGGAGGCCGAGGCGGGCAGATCACTTGAGGTCAGGAGTTCGAGACCAGCCTGGCCAACTAAAAATACAAAAATTAGCCAGGCACGGTGGCGGGCGCCTGTAATCGCAGCTACTCGGAAGGTTGAGGCAGGATAATTGCTTGAACCTGGGAGGCAGAGGTTGCAGTGAGCTAAGATTGCGCCACTGCACCCCATCCTGGGTGACAGACAGAGACTCTGTCTCAAAAAATAAAAAAGAAATAGCCATCAAACTTCCTTCAAGTAACCCGTGCTCCAGCTGTGAACTTCCTTCAAGTAACCCGTGCCCCAGCTGCACTAAATGACTCACATGCTCTTCAAGGCCATTGTGCCTGATGTTTCCTCTGCCCTTTCCCTCCTCCCTCCCTCTTCCATCAGCCCCCTACTCATCCTCCTCTTGTGGGGTCTTCTCTGGCTCCAACTGTTGCTCACTGCCCCCCAACCCCACATTCCACAGCATCTGTGGACACCTCAATGCAGGGCTCCCTGACTGTGGTCATCTCTTTAAAAGGCCTCACGTCAGCTAGGTGCAATGGCTTATGCCTGCAATCCCAGCACTTTGGAAGGCCAAGGTGGGAAGATCGCTGAAGCCAGGAGTTCAGGACAAGCCTGGGCAACAGAGCGAGACCCTGTTTCTATAAGATATTTAAAAATTAGTTGGGTGCAGTGGTGCGAGCCTGCATTTCTAGCTACTCAGAGGCTGAGGTGGGAGGATTGCTTGAGCCCTGAGCCCAGGAGTTTGAGACCAATCTGAGCAACACAGGGAGACCCCATCTCTACAAATAAATAAATAAATAAATAAATTAGCCAAGCGTGGTGGTGGGCACCCATAGTCCCAGCTGCTCAGGAGGCTGAAGTGGGAAGATCACTTAAGCCTGGAAGGTCAAGGCTGCGGTGAGTTATGATAGCACCACTGCGATTCAGCCTGGGTGATAGAGGGAGACCCTGTCTCAAAACAAAACAGAACAAAACAAAAATAAAAGGCCTCCCATCTATGTGTCATAATTATTGGTTTGAATCTGTCTCTCCTCCCTTTGAATTCCTCAAAGCCTGGGGACTTCCTTGCATCACCAGTACCTAACAGAGAGTCTGGCACAGGAAATGTATTCAACATTTTTCTAGCATTGTGTGAATGAATGAAAGAAATGAAAGAAGCAACCTGAGGGCCATCAGCTCTCAGTTTTGTATGAAGATGTTCAGAATCATGCCTTGGGTTTGTATTGCACTTTCGACATTCTCAAGCTGTGTCTGATATTGCTTGTTTCATTTGATTCGCATCACGCCCAGAAGGTAGGCAGGGAAGGGAACGTGACTCCCTATAGCTGACAAGGACCCCAGACACAGATAGATACAGTGACCTGCTCAAGGTCACAGGAGAGATGGCAGCAGTTGGTGGAGGATTCCTGCCCTTTATCTGAGGCTGGGGCCCCCTCCACTGCTTATACGGTTGGCTGTGTCCCCACCCAAATCTCATCTTGAATTGTAGTTCCCATAATTCTCACATGTTTTGGGAGGGACTGGGTGGGAGATAATTGAACCATGGGGGCAGTTTCCCCATACTGTTCTCATGGTAGTGAATAAGTCTCATGAGATCTGATGGTTTTATAAGGGGAGACCCCTTTTGCTTGACTCTCATTTTCTCTCTTGTTCTCCACCATGTAAGACGTGTCTTTCACTTTCCACCATGATTGTGAGGCCTCCCAAGCCACATGGAACTATGAGTCCATTAAATCTCTTTTACTTTATAAATTACCCAGTCTCGGGTATGTCTTTATCAGCAGCTTGAGAATGGACTAATTAACTGCCTTCATGATGTTCCTGTAAACCTCCCATATAGAAGTTGTATCAGGAAAAGGAAAGAAGCTTTGTCTCCAAGGATCCTTTCTGGGGGAATCACACCTTCTTAGCAAAAGGCCAAATCCACACCCCCAAGGAAGGAAGGAAGCATCTCTAACAGTGGATGCCCTGGTCTCACAGCCAGCAAACTGAGCTCTGGTCTTAAGATTTCTACTTTCTAATCATTTGATCTTGGATAGTTTGCTTACTTTCTCTGAGCCTCAGTTTCCTGAGAAGTGACAAGTGCCTGCCTCACAGGGCTGATGGGACTTTATGCCCTGTAAAGTATCATATGCATGTGAGGGAAAGACAAAAATGACCTGGCACACACAAAGCAAGGTATCCCATCCAGGCTTGGATGTGCCCTAGATGGAGCCCAGTGTGCAGAGATCACTGGCACAGCCACAGGGCAGGCAGCCCTCTGTCACACTCTTCCACCTCTCCTTCCACCGCACTATTTCCAACTAGGGGACAGCAGGGTAGACAGTTTCACTTCCACCTAAACCTGCAAGAAGGCATTTTCCTAAATTCTTTGACATCATAAAAATGATCTGGGCCGGGCACCAGCCTGGCCAACATGGTGAAACCCCATCTCTACTAAAAATACAAAAATTAGCTGGGCGTGGTGGCAGTCACCTGTAATCCCAGCTACTTGGGAGGCTGAGGCAGAATTGCTTGAACACGGGAGGTGGAGGTTGCAGTGAGCCAAGATCATGCCACTGCACTCCAGCCTGGGCAACAGAGCAAGACTTCGTCTCTGGGGGAAAAAAGAAGATCTTCTTACTGGTAGCTTATAGATCCACCAGGCTCTGGCAGCCTGCCCACATTACCCTGTGGCCATTTTGCTACTTAGTTTTCCCTTCATGGGATGGGTAGGGGGCACATAACCCATAGCACTGACCCTGTGGATCTTTATCTTTATCCCTCAGGGCCTGAGGGACAATTACTTGTCTGAAGGCCCCAGAAAAAGTCACACTCCCCTCTTCAGTTACTCATCATCAAATCTTGTAAGGCTTTGAGGAGGATAAAATGAAATCACTGGCTGCCATGACAATTGACACCCTCTCTCTGGAAATGGCCAGCTGCTATACCACAATTATTTTTTATTATGTTCCCGTTATTTAAGGTCATGAGTTCAGTCTCTGTTCTTACACAGTTAACTTTATCCAGAGGTGGGAAGATCTATTCTATAACTATAGACAGACGGCACCACTCCTTTCAGCCAGCACCACTCCCAAAGTACTATGTAGTAAATGTTTGCTCGCCTGTCCTATCCACAAGCCAATAAACTCCTCAAAGGCAAGGAATCTGCCTTATTTATATAAGCATTTCCTGTAACTGGCATAATGCTGGCATACTGTGGACATTTAATAATTAGAGCTACTGTGTACTGCAGAGTGTGCTAAGCACATTTTATATATCATCTTGTTTCTATATCATCCTTGCAATAATGCTGCCAAGTGGAAATACTATTATTCCTATTTTACAGATGAGGAAACTGAGACTCAGAAAGTTGAAGTAACTTGTCCAGGGTAACACGGCTAGGAAGTAGCAGAATCAGGATTGGATAGAGACTGACTAGCTTCAGAATCTCTTTTCTTACCATTTCTTATAGCTGGCTCAATGCCATCCACCTCCGCTGCTGGAAACCAAAAATCCTTTGCTTCAGCTGGGCATGGGTGGCTCACGCCTGTAATCCCAGCACTTTGGGAGGCCAAGGTGGGCAGATTGCCTGAGGTCAGGAGTTCAAGACCAGCATGGCCAACATGGTGAAACCCCGTTTCTACTAAAAAATACAAAAATTAGCCAGGCATGGTGGCGGGCACCTATAATCCCAGCTACTCGGGAGGCTGAGGCAGGAGGATCGCTTGAATCCGGGAGGCGGAGGTTGCAGTGAGCTGAGATCGTGCTACTGCATTGCAGCCTGGGCAACAGAGTGAGAGTTTTTCTCAAAAAAGAAAGAAAAAAAAAATCCTTTGCTTCACAGTGCCATTTCCGAATGGCTCCAGCTAAGAGGCAGAGGGCAGCTCTGAATCTCTATCCTGTATTCCTGACCCTCTCTGAGGCTCTCACCCTGTTTTCCTAGTTAACCTCAGTTATTCTCCTGTTTTCCCAACATCAGAATATAGCATTTTTTTCCCTAGTGTCTTTCCTTACACTCGATGCCTGCAACAGTGGGTGGCAAGGATTTCTTATCACGTGCACAGAGACTAACTGAAAAGGAAAAATTCATAATGATTAAAATAATGAAGCAGATGAGGGACACCTCAGGCTCCAGCCTGTCCTCAGGGGAGCCTCACATCCTAATCTGGACTGTGCCACTGGCTCCCTCCCCAGCGGGGCTCATTTGACTGTCTGTAAAATGATGATAATAATGCTGACCTTTCTCATGGGAAGAAGAAGGAGAGGAGATATGTGGGAGGAGTTAAGGCTTTGGACGGGAGAAGATTACAGATGAAAAGCACGAGTTTCAGGCTGGTTTCTGAGCATGACATCATTCCCTTCAGGAGTCAAGTCTCTTTTAATTCATGTTTGTGAAGCTGCTTTTTGGAGTTCCTTGAATTCCCCATTTTGCTAATTTTCCACATCCTATAAAAAGAGTCAAAGAAGGGGAGACTGAAGTCCAGAGGTTGCTGAGATTCAAGGATTCAAGCCTTTGCCAGGAGATATGAGGGACCCAAAGTCTCACAAAGCTTCCCTAGCCCTCACCAAGCAATGAAGAGTGGGGAAAACAAAAGCAGAAATTGTGGTGACAGCCTGGAAGGTGGCTTCGGCTGGCTAGCTCGTGGCTAGGAGAACGCCCTGTTGGAAGACAAACAGGTCACAGGGAGGGAGGCTCACTGGGAGCTCGGGAGGGGTCTTTTGTCACCTGACTATCCCTCCAAGTCCAGGCATGGACTGCTAAAGCAAACACTGTCGACCGAGGACGTGTGGGCTCGGCGAAGATAAAAATGGTATTTAGCAGAAGAGAGAAAAATGTATTCAACTCTCAGTTATGATTTAGACGCAGCCGTGGGCAGCATAGCAATGAGCTCCTTATTTTAAGCAAGCGGCAGAGAGATGAAAATAGATCAAGTGTGTTGAATCAAGCCAGGTTTTTGCAATCAGTGAACTAGATTTAAGACCACACCTTCATCAGGCAGGGAGTAGAGAGAACTAGGAGGAGTCTTTCTTAAAAACGAAAACCCTCTGTTTTCAGAGAGGGGTGTTCACACTGCTGCAGAGTGAATTTCATCTAAATCATGGCTAGAGAAGTTCAGACTTCATCTTGGGGCTGGACTCAGGAAGGGAAGGAGAGCTCCAGTCCCTCCCCTTGGGCCTGTGGATCCAACTAAGACCCTTCAAGAACGCAGGAACCCTGGCCTGGATGGGCCCTCATGATTATCTAGCAAAAGCTATGACAATGCTTCCCATTTGTATATTTGACACACACACACACACACACACACACACACACACACAAAATTTCATTTGGACCTTACAATACCCTTTTTTTTTTTTTTTTGATACAGAGTTGCTCTGTTGCCCAGGCTGGAGTGCAATGGCATGATCTCTGCTCACTGCAACCTCTGCCTCCCGGGTTCAAGTGATTCTCCTGTCTCAGCCTCTCGAGTAGCTGGGATTACAGGTGCATGCCACCAAGCCCAGCTAATCTTTATATTTTTAGTAGAGACAGGGTTTCGCCATGGCCAGGCTGGTGTCAAACTCCTGACCTTGTGATCCGCCCACCTCAGCCTCCCAAAGTGCTAGGATTACAGGCCTGAGATACCATGCCTGGCAGAACCTGCAGATTTTCTAAGGGATCACTGCGTTGCTTTTTGTCAAAGGCGGCATGTATTTCTGTCAGCTTTCCAACAGAAAATCAGGAGAGAGGTTCTTCAACATTTACTTATTCACTGAATATTCATTTATTCGTTTATTTGCTTATTGTCTGTTTTCGTCCCCTAGAACCCAGGCTCCATTAGGGTAAATGTTTTTTGCCAGTATCCCTGATATCTAGAAGAATGTCTGGAAAATTAGTGAATGTTCCATGAATAAGTGAATGTTGAATAGCCTCTCGCCTGATTTTCTGTTGGAAAGCTGACGGAAACGCATGCCACTTTTGATAAACAGCAACGCAATGATCTTTTAGAAAACCTGCAGGTTCTAGACTCTGATACAGTGAAAGAGAGTAAACAGGCAGCAGGGCTGCTTTTTGGAAGAAGGGCATTTATAGGAGAAGATGGCATCCACGCTGCCAAAGTCAGTGAGATGCAGGCACAAGGTGCCAGTTCACAGGTTAATCTGAATGCATACACAGACCTGTGAGCAAGAAGAGAAAGCAGGTAACTAGAGATGCTGGCACAGACAGCGGAGTTTAGCCTCTGGGAGGCAGCAACAAAGCCATTCCACAGCTCTGTTTGGCGTGGGTTGTGTGCTTGCCACCAATAATTTTTTTTCTTCATCTAGGAAGATAAAAGGGAAATAAGACTCCTCTTAGTACAAACATCGACTATACCAGAGAACAGATTTACAAGTCACTTTATTTATTCATTCATTTATTATTTTTGAGGCAGGGTCTCACTCCGTTGCCCAGGCTGGAGTGCAGTGGCATGATTACAGCACACTATAGCCTCGACCTCCCAGGCTCAAGCTATCCTCCTACCTCAGCCTCCCAAGTAGCTGGGACTACAGGCGTGGCACCACTCCCAACTGATTTTTAAAAATTTTTGTAGAGACAGGTTTTACCACATTGCCTCAAACTCCTGAGCTCAAGCAATCCTCCTGCCTCACCCTCTTAAAGTTCTGGGATTATAGACATGAGCTACCGTGCCAGGGCCAAAGCCACTTTAAAGCAGTATTCTTTAACTTGTCCAAACTGGTAACGTGGGGCAAGATTCTTGACCTCAGTGGGGATTAAATGAGGTAATTAACGCATGTAGTATAATGCTCACACGATGTTCACTATTAAATTGAGACCTTTTTCTGAAAATGTAGTAAACACTATGAACTGTCTCTCCAGAAAATACACATTTGATCATATATTCAAAATTTTGCATACAATACCAGAGGAAGAGCCCTGCAGAGGTCTATTGAACTAGGGGTTAAGAACAAGTGCTGGGCCAGGCACGGTGGTTCCCGCCTGTAATCCCAGCACTTTGGGAGGCCAAGGCATGGTGTGGATCACTTGAGGTCAGGAGTTCAAGACCAGTCTGGTCAACATGGAGAGACCCCATCTCTACAAAAATACAAAAATTAGCAAGGTATGGTGGCATGTGCCTGTAATCCCAGCTACTCGGGAGGCTGAGGCAGAAGAATCACTTGAACCTGGGAGGCAGAGGTTGCAGTGAGCTAAGATCACACCACTGCACTCCAGCCTGGGCGACACAATGAGACTCCATCTCAAAAAAAGAAGAACAAGTGCCATGAGACAGAGCAGCTTCTAGGCCAACAAGATTGATCTGTAACTCATTGGAACATCTTCACACACCTAAAGGAGCAATGCACTGATGGAACACGGGTTGGCAAACCTTGGAAGCCCAGAAATAGTGTTACAGAGGCAAATATAGGCTGTCCCCATTCAAGCAGTGCTAAGGAGGGGTGCCCTGCCTGAGAACCCATGTGCCTGTCTCTGGTGGCAGGGGTTTAAGTCCTGCTATGGAGATGTGCACAGCAGGGCTTACCCTGGTATCTTTTTTTTTTTTTTTTTTTTTGAGACGGAGTCTCGCTCTGTCGCCCGGGCTGGAGTGCAGTGGCCGGATCTCAGCTCACTGCAAGCTCTGCCTTCCGGGTTTACGCCATTCTCCTGCCTCAGCCTCCCGAGTAGCTGGGACTACAGGCGACCGCCACCTCACCCGGCTAGTTTTTTGTATTTTTTAGTAGAGACGGGGTTTCACCGGGTTAGCCAGGATGGTCTCGATCTTCTGACCTCGTGATCCGCCTGTCTCGGCCTCCCAAAGTGCTGGGATTACAGGCTTGAGCCACCGCGCCCGACCCCCTACCCTGGTATCTTTAACACTGGGATCGTGTCACTTAATTTCCCTTGTTTCACATCACAAGTCAATCTTCCAATTAGAATGTGGCTTTGCCTGTGAAGGGCTATAGGGAGAGGAAACTCAGGCTAGGGGCAGGAGTCCTGGACCCTCTGCTTACATTTCTCATTGTACGTTAGTCGGCTGGCACTCCAGGTTTGTGGAAAACTCTGTGAATATGTCTAAGCTCTCTTCCTCAGCAGCATGCATATCAGTTTTCTATGCCTGCAAAGCTCCTTGGGTGATGGCCAGGAAACCCTAATGTGCTGAGATTGAGAGCTCTTACTTCTTATTGAATTTTCTTATGAGTAATTTCTCTCATAGGAATCTACCCAAAGGAAAAACTAGAAGTTCAGAAGTACACATGTACTTACAAAAGATGTCCAGTGTAGTGGTTTTTAAGCACCTATTATTATTATTTGTTTATTTGTTTGTTTTGAGACAAGGCCTCTCTCTGTCGCCCAGGCTGGAGTGCAATGGCTTGATCTCGGCTCACTGCAACCTCCGCCTCCTGGGTTCAAGCGATTCTCCTGCCTCAGCCTCCTGAGTAGCTGGGATTACAGGTGTGCGCTACCACATTTGGCTAATTTTTGTATTTTTAGTAGAGACAGGGTTTTGCCATGTTGGCCAGGCTGGTCTCGAGCTCCTGACCTCAAGTGATCTGCCCGTCTCAGTCTCCCAAAGTGCTAGGATTACAGGCGTGAGCCACCTTGCCCGGCCTATTTTTATTATTTTTGAGACAGGGTCTTGCTTTGTTGTCCAGGCTGGAGCTCAGTGGCATGATCACAGCACACTGCAGCCTCGACCTCCTGGGCTCAAGCAATCCTTCCATTTCAGCCCTCTGAGTAGATGGGACCTGGCTGGGACCACACGCCCATGCCACCATGCCCAGCTAATTTTTAAATTTTTTGTAGAGATGGGGTTTTACTGTGTTGCCCAGGATGGTCTCAAACTCCTGGGCTTAAGCAATCCTCCTGCCTTGGTATCCCAAAGTGCTGAAATTATAGGTATGAGCCACAGCATATGGCCAAAACTTTTTACTTTGAATTAATTTTGTAGATTAACATGCAGTTGTAAGAAATAATATTGGGAGATCCCATATACCCTTCACCCAGTTTTCCTCAAATGTAACATCTTCATAATAATAATCAGATAATTGACATTCATATAATCCACCCACCTTATTCAGGTTTCACCACTGTACAAGTACGCATTTGTGTGTGTGTGTGTGTGTGTGTGTATTTAGTTCAACTAAATTTTATCACATGTAGATTTGTGGAACCACCCCCCCCATAATCATGACAGAGAATAGTTCCATTACAAATAATAATGTTAACTTTTACAGGAAAAAAAAATAACCTCAGCATCCAACATTGGGAAGTTGGTTACATAAATTATGTTACAGTTATAGAGTAAGAAATTTAGTCATATAAATGGTGAATATGTGAACATTAAAAATATTTATAGGCCGGGCCCGGTGGCTCAAGTCTGTAATCCCAGCACTTTGGGAGGCCAAGACGGGCGGATCACGAGGTCAAGAGATTGAGACCATCCTGGCTAACACGGTGAAACCCTGTCTCTACTAAAAAATACAAAAAACTAGCCAGGCATGGTGGCGGGCGCCTGTAGTCCCAGCTACTCGGGAGGCTGAGGCAGGAGAATGGCATAAACCCGGGAGGCGGAGCTTGCAGTGAGCTGAGATCCGGCCACTGCACTCCAGCCTGGGTGACAGAGTGAGACTCTCTCTCAAAAAAAAAAAAAAAAAGAATATTTATAAAGATTGTTTAAGGCCAGGTGCTGTGGCTCAAGCATGTGATCCCAGCACTTTGGGAAGCTGAGGCAGGCGGATCAAGAGGTCAGGAGATCGAGACTATCCTGGCTAACATGGTGAAACCCCATCTCTACCAAAAATACAAAAAAATTAGCTGGGCATAGTGGTGGGCGCCTGTAGTCCCAGCTACTCGGGAGGCTGAGGCAGGAGAATGGCGTGAACCCGGGAGGCAGAGCTTGCAGTGAGTCGAGATCACGCCACTGCACTCCAGCCTGGGCGACAGAGCGAGACTCTGTCTCAAAAAGAAAAAAAAAAAGATTGTTTAATATGGAAAAATGCTCATGAGGTACATACATACACACACACACACACACACACACACACATATATATAT
>NC_045434.1:196768594-196815898 GCF_002776525.5 Piliocolobus tephrosceles | reverse complement strand
AAAAGATTGTTTAATATGGAAAAATGCTCATGAGGTACATACATACATACACACACACACACACACACACACACACATATATATATATATATTTTTTTTTTTTGACATGGAGTCTCGCTTTGTTGCCCAGGCTAGAGTGCAGTGGCACTGTCTTGGCTCACTGCAACCTCTGCTTCCCAGGTTCAAGTAATTCTCCTGCCTCAGCCTCCAGAGTAACTGGGATTACAGATGCCTGCCACCATGCCCAGATAATTTTTGTATTTTTGTAGAGATGGGATTTCACCATGTTGGCCAGGCTGCTCTTGAACTCCTGACCTCAAGTGATCCACCTGCCTCAGCCTCCCAAAGTGCTGGGATTACAGGCATGAGCCACTGTGCCCAGCCTATATATGATGTATAATTTTAAAAGTAAGTGCTTAAAAAGATTTGAAAATATGCTAGAAGTTTCTTTGGATGATAGGATGGCATTTGTGCTTTTCTGTGGTTGTCAGGATAGTTTGTGGTTTTCCTTTGTTTCATATTTTTGTATTTTTCAAAAATTTCTACAATAAGCATCTATTATGACTGAATGTGTTCCCCTAAAATGTATATGTTGAAGCCGTAATGCCTAATGTGATGGTATTCAGAGGTGGGGCCTTTGGGGGGTGATTAGGTTTGGATGAGATCATCAGGCTGGGGACTCTATGATGGGATTCATGTCCTTATAAGAAGAGGAAGAAAGACCAGAGCTCATTCTCTCTCTGCTGTGTGAGGATATAGCAAGAAGGCAGTCATCTGCAAGCCAGGAAGAGGGCAACTCACCAGAAGCTTCATCAGCCGGCACCTTGATCATGAACTTCCCAGTCTCCAGAACTAGGAGAAATAAAAGTCTGTTGTTTAAGGCACCCGGTATTATGTTACCACAGTACAAACAGACTAAGACAGTCTGTTTCCCAAAGAGCAAGGAAATAGGGGGTGTGAGAGTAAACAGAAGTAGGGGAAAGCCCAAGATAAATCAAAACAAAAACAAAAGAAAAGTAGCTACTCAAGGCTGAGATCCTAAAGTGCCAAGGACAGCTCCCTGGGGGAGGTCATCTCCTTGTTTACATGAAGGGTCCAAGCATCCAAGGGCTGTGCCCTAGCTGTCTTCCCAGCCACCTAAAAGAGCTCAGAGGACGTCTTACAGGCTCTGCAGCTCCTGAGTTTTGAACTGCGGAGAGCAAGAAGGTGAGGGTATCTCTTGGGCCTCACCTTTATTTATTGAAGACAAGGAGGCAAGACAGTGGCAAGGCCTGGGATTGGGGACTGGGGACACAGGCAGTCAGGTCACCCTTGCCACTTCCAGATCTGCAATGCAGAAGGGAGAGGAAGGGGGTGTGAAGAGTGAGACAAAGGCTGGGTGGAGCATCTCCTCCATCTAACAACTGCTCAGGCAGCAACCCACGGGAGACAAATAACAGCAGAATCTGGGCCTGGAATCTGTCTTGCCTGCGCCAGGGACCCCTCTGCCAGGAGACTGTGCCCTATCTGATAAAAGTAGTGGCCTAGGAGTCAGCTATGTGAGTCTTAGTCCAACTATGCCTCAAAGAAGCTTAGTTTGGGGAACCCAATTTGATAAAAGGAACATTTTGATATGGGAGACATTTTGTTAGAATCGAGTCAAAATACAAAGTCACTGTTTTAAAAAAAGTTACCAGGCAGGTTATGAAAGACATACTCAATGCTTACTTACTCTGATGTTCACCGTACCCCGAGTTTCACTGGACTGTTGACCTTCACTCCATTCTTGGTTTGAACTATGCCTCTGATTCACTCTCCACTGCCAATCATCCTTGATTTCCAGAGGCGAGAGCTGGCATTGGGGTGGGGTTCAGAAGGGAAGGGAAGATGTCTGCTTAGCATATGCCACTTGATGACTAAAATATGTTATCAATTTAATAATTTGGTTTTAGGGCAAATGTCCTTCTGAATAGTGTTGTGTCAATGCATTCATAATTGAATGGCTTCTTTAATCTGCTAAAGGTATTCGAAATGCTTTCTAAACAAAGTGAGAGATCCCAGTTTAAAAAAAGGAAAAAAAGAGGTCCCAGAAGGTAAAGAAAAAGGCAACTCCATCCCAGAAGAAATACTCTAGAGTCCTTATGGGGAGATGGGTAGTCTGTCTGCCTGGAATTCTGCCCCTTGGGGGGCTTCTGCCATCCCACATGGCTGTGGTAGACAGTCACAGCACCTTGCCTGCCTTGGCTGTAAAAGGTAGGTCATGGCACAGGTATCTCAGTATCTCTCCTGTCCACATGACTGGTCCAACAGGTGTCTACATAATTCCACAAGAGATTGGGCCTGTGTTCGTCTGTTTTCTTTTGCTATAACTGAATACCTGAGACTGGGTAATTTATACATGTCGGGAAGTCCAATGTTTAGGGGCTGCATCCAATGAGGACCTTCTTGCTAGTGGGGACCCTCTGCAGAGTCCCAAAGTGGTGCAGAGCTATCATATGGTGAGAGTGCTCACTAGAAATGGCCACAATGGCTTCTATAACAGACCCATTCTTTTTTTTTTTTTTTTGAGATGAAGTTTCGCTCTCATTGCCCAGGCTGGAATACAATGGCAGAATCTCTGCTTACTCCACCCTCCACCTCCCAGGTTCAAGTGATTCTCCTACTTCAGCCTCCCGAGTAGCTGGGATTACAGGCACAAGCCATGCCCAGCTAATTTTTGTATTTTTAGTAGAGTCGGGGTTTCGCCATGTTGGCTAGGATGGTCTCGATCTCTTGACCTCATGATCCACCTCGGCCTCCCAAAGTGCTGGGATTATGGTGTGAGCCACCACGCCTGGCCCAAATCTTCTATTTCTAAAAGTCTTCCAGTGCAAAAGAGATGTATATCTAGGTACCCGTACCAGTGAAGTATCTGACCTTTAAGGATAAAGGGAACTGGGCTAGGTGGCTCACACCTGTAATCCCAGCACTTTGGGAGGGTGAGGTAGGCAGATCCCCTGAGGTCAGGAGTTTGAGACCAGCCTGGCCAATATGGTGAAACCCAATCTCTACTAAAAATACAAAAATCATCTGGGCGTGGTGGCAGGTGCCTGTAATCCCAGCTACTCAGGAGGCTGAAGCAGGAGAATCACTTGAACCCGGATGGTGGAGGTTGCAGTGAGCCGAGATTGCACCTCTGCACTCCAGCCTGGGGGATCAAGCGAGACTCTGCCCCCTCCCCCCCCAAAAAAGGATAAAGGTCAGCCATCAAAGTTTCCAGAAATAAAGGACTGAGACACAGACTGCATCAGATCTTTAACCGACAGAACTGCATGCTAGAAGACAAAGGAGTGAGGTCTTCAATATTCTGAGGGAAAAAAATAGGAATTTGTACCTAGAATCCTCTACTAAGTCAAATTAGCATGTGCAAGCCATGTTGACTGAAGTGAATTGGCTGGGGAGATGTGTTCCTTAGGAAGTCTTCTATGTTAAGAGGGAACCAGGGTGCACAATGAGGCCTGATAGGTGATACACAAAAGAGAAGTAAAACTAACAAACCTGAGGAATAGATCCAGCTGCTTTCAGCAGGCAGGAGGGAGAGGACACTGGAGGAGCTTGCACAGGCATACAGGGAAGGTTCCTTAGAGGAGAGTCAGCAGCAACGCTGGAACAGAGGGGAAGAACAGACTTGGTGGAGAGAACGGGTGAGAGGGCATTTAAGAGACTGCAGGCAGGACAGGAGGTTCATGTCTGTAATCCCAGCACTTGTGGAGGCTGAGGCTGGAGGATTGCTTGAGGCCAGGAGTTCCAGGCCAGCCTGGGCAACATAGCGAGACCCTATCTCTATCAAAAAAAAAAAAAATAAATAACTGGATGTGGTGGTGCATGCCTATAGTCTTAGCTACTCAAGAGGCTGAGGTGGGAGGATCACCTGAGCCCAGAAGTTCAAGGCTTCAGTGATCAGAAACGAGACTATATGGCAAAAAATAAGTACATTTATCATGAATTAAGACTGTGTGAAAATAAATGTAGATACTGGTCTTGTGTCATTTAGGTTACTAGAATAAAAAAAATGAAAAAATCCTGTCCACCTTCAGCAAAGGAAAAGAGGCCCTTCTTATACCAGTGGTCAGTGTAACCCCTTAGAACTAGTAATAACCAACCCCCTTAATCCTCGCTAGAAAAAAGAGAACGTATAACCCTAAAAATTGATGGAGCTGGACTCAATCTTCAAGTAAATATCGTGGTTTGAGAAAAATTTATAAACACTCTCCTGAGCCAGTATTTCAAACCTTCTATGATGAACTGAATGTGCCAGTACCAGAAATTCCAGGAAAAACAAGAAATTTGTTTTTGCAATTAGCCGAGCATATAGCCCAGTCTCTCAGTGTCACTTTATGTTATGTATCAGCACAAGTGTACTATATGAATCATTATCGGTCTATTGCACAGGAAGACATAAGTAGCGAAAATAAGAATGAGAACTCCCACTAATAAAAAGTGAGAGTCTCAAAGGGGGGAAATGAGAGAAGAGAGACAGACCCTCTCATATTGTTTTATATTGTTTTATACTCAGAAAAGAAAAGAGAAGTGAAACTAAAGGCAGGTAGCCTGGCACCTAGGAACCAGACCTGAAACCAGACCTGAAACCAGACCTGGGCCTGCCTGACCTAATCCTGGTAGTTAAAGATCGACCCCTGACCTAACCGGTTATGTTATCTATAGATTCCAGACATTGTATAGAAAAGACATTGTGAAACTTCCTGGTCTGTTCTGTTTCACTCTGACCACCGGTGCATGCAGCCCCGTCACATACCCTCTGCTTGCTCAATCCATCACATGCAGATCCCCTTAGAGTTGTGAGCCCTTAAAAGGGACAGGAATTGCTCACTCGGGGAGCTCAGCTCTTGAGACAGGAGTCTTACCGACGTTCCCAGCCGAATAAACCCCTTCCTTCTTTAACTCAGTGTCTAAGGAGTTTTGTCTGCGGCTGGTTCTGCTACACTGTGATTGCACCACTGTACTCCAGCCTGGGCAACAGAGCGAGACCCTGTCTCTAAAAAAAAAGAGAATAAGTAAAAATTGAGCTGTGCGAAAATATGCCTGTAATCCCAGCACTTTGGGAGGCTGAGGTGGGATCAGTTGAGCCCAGGAGTTTGAGACCAGCCTGAGCAACATGGCAAAATCCTGTCTCTACAAAAAAAAAAAAAAAAAAATTGGCTGGGTGTGGTGGCACACCCCTGTAGTCCTAGCTACTCAGGGGGCTGAGGTGGGAGGATTGCTTGAGCCCAAGAGGTTGAGGCTGCAGTGAGCTGTGATCTTGCCACTGCACTGCAGCCTGGGTGACAGAGTGAGACCCTGTTTCAAAAAGAAAGAGAGAGAGAGAGAGAGAGAGAGAGACTATGGCCTATTCCAAAGCTCAAAAGCAGGAGAGAATCCTCAAGCACTGGGAGAAGATAGGTATGCATGGCAGAAAATAATGGAAGCTAGACGATGATCAGAGAAAAATAGGCTGCTGGCTGTGAGTGGTGGCTCACGCCTGTAATCCCAGCACTTTGGGAGGCCAAGGCGGGCAGATTACGAGGTCAGGAGTTCAAGACCAGCGTGGTCAACATGGCGAAACCTCATCTCTACTAAAAATACAGAAATTAGCCGGGTATGGTGGCATGCCCCTATAGTCCCAGCTACTTGGGAAGCTGAGGCAGGAGAATCACTTGAATCTGGGAAGTGGAGGTTGCAGTGAGCCGAGACCGTGCCATTGCACTCCAGCCTGCAACAGAGCATGACTCTGTCTCAAAAAAAAAAAAAAAAAAAAAGGCTGCTGAAGTGAAATTGACTCATGCCTAAGTATCTTCAATCCTAAAATCAGGATACTGGTAGTACCTATGTCAGAAAACTGTTAGTAAAATTACATGAAATAATATCTCTAAGGCACTTAGCTTAATACTGGGAACAAGTAAAATTCAGTAAGTATTAGCTCTTGTTAGATAAGTTGTCCCAAATCACAGCTAGTAAGTGTTTAACTAGGATTTGAATAGAATAGCTTTTCTGACTCCAAAGCCCAGCTGGCCTCTTTATGACTGTGCTCTAGTAAGTAATAACCATCGTTTATTGAGCACAGCACTCTGTGCTCTACAATAGTTATCTCATTTAATGCTTATCACTTCCCTGAGCTGAGCACAGCTATCTCACACAACAGGAAATCAAGGGTTGTTTCACTCCCGTGCCCAGGTTCACCTGCCCGGCTCCAGTGCCTTCTTCCCAACAGCACACTGGAGTCAGGAGGTTTGGGTCCCAGCCCCACATCTGCCACAGATCAACCTGCATCACTGAGCCTCAGTTTCCTCATTTTTCAAATAACAGGGGCTGGGTCTGGGGGCTCTCTCTGTTTTTTTTTTTTTTTTTTTTTTTTTTTTTTAGATGGAGTCTCACTCTGTTGCCCAGGCTGGAGTGTAGTGGCAAGATTTCCGCTCACCGCAACCTCTGCCTCCCGAGTTCAAGTGATTCTCCTGCCTCAGCCTCCCGAGTATTTGGGATTACAGGTGTGCGCCACCACACCTGCCTAACTTTTGTATTTTTAGTAGAAAGTCGGGGTTTCGCCATGTTGGGCAGGTGGGTCTTGACCTCCTGACCTCAAGTGGTCCGCCTGACTTGGCCTTCCAAAGTTCTGGAATTACAGGCATGAGCCACTGCACCCAGCCAATTTCTAGGGTCTCTTTAGGCTCTACTGTTCTAGGAGGGTGTATTCAATGAAATCAGACAGTGCTCCAGGTAGGAGAGAGGGATCCTGAGTCAGACAGGATCCCCGTCCCCATCTGACTGCACATCAACCAACAGAGATCCAGAGGCGCTGAGGGTGGAGTCCAGGTCTCTAAAGCATTAGTCATCGTCTGCTCCCACTCCCCAGGGCCCAGCAGAGATGCTGATCCAATTATGCTGAATTGATGAGGGACCTCCATGGTGATGAAAGAGAGAGGAGATGTCAGAGGACACAATGGGAGATCCGAATAATTCAGCCTGGTGAATAGAAGCCAGGAAGGACCTGCCTTCAAGTCTCCAGTGAGTCTGGGGGCTGGCAGGGTGATAACAAGAGACCAAGGCTCAGAGTACTGGGCTCTGGTTCCTAGGCTTGGCTCTAACACTAAAAGCAGTATGATCTTTGTTTGACAAGTTATTTCACTTCTCTAGTCTTTAGTTTCCACATCGAAAAAATCAGGGAAGGCTGGGCGCAGTGGCTTATGTTTGTAATCCCAGCACTTTGGGAGGCCGAGGAGGGCGGATTGCTTGAGGTCAGGAGTTCGAGACCAGCCTTGCCAACATGGCGAAACCCCATCTCTACTAAAAATACAAAAATTAGCCAGGTATGGTGTCGGGTACCTGTAATTCCAGCTACTTGGGAGGCTGAGGTAGGAGAATTAGTTGAACCCAGGAGGCAGAGGTTGCAGTGAGCCGAGATCATGCCACTGTACTCCAGCCTGGGCAACAGAGCCAGACTGTGTCTCAAAAAACAACAACAACAACAACAACAACAAAAAACACCAGGGAAAAATTTTAAAACCCACCAATTTATATAAAGACATGTAATATTATAGCTAAAAACTAGAAATGGGAAGAACTGCTAAGTGGGCTTGGGAGCACGGAGTTAATGCAACAGAATCTTGAAATGCTATTTAGAAAGTGGAATAACTAACATTTACTGAGCACTAACTACATGTCAGGCACTTGGCAGACAGAGAGAGGTCTTTACATGCACAAGCTCGTTTAATATCCTCAAGGGTCTTTTGAGGTAGGTATTATTATCACCATTCTTCCTTTTTTTTCTTTTTGAGACAGAGTCTTGCTCTGTTGCCAAGGCTGCAGCACCGTGGTGAGGTCTCAGCTCACTGCAACCTCTGCCTCCTGGGTTCAAGTTATTCTCCTGTCTCAACTTCCCAAGTAGCTGGGACTACAGGTGTGCGCCACCATGCCCAGCTAATTTTTGTATTTTTAGTAGAGACAGGATTTCATCATGTTGGCCAGGCTGGTCTCGAACTCCTGGCCTCAGGTGATCTGCCTGCCTTGGCCTCCCAAAGTGTTGGGATTACAGGCCTGAGCCACTGTGCCCGGCTCTCACCATTTTTTCAGATGAGTTCACTGAGGCCATGAGAAGTTAAGTCACCTAACTAGTTTATACTTGATGACGTCAGGACTCAAGTTCAAAGGTCCATCTAACTCCAAAGCTCACACTGCGAACCTTTACTTATATACTAGTGTTGAAGACTGTTGGATGTAAGGACTATAAGAAACAGAGATGTAGGCCAGGCATGGTGGCTCATCCCTGTAACCCCAGCACTTTGGGAGGCCGAGGCTGGTGAATTACTTGAGTCCAGGAGTTTGAGACCAGCCTGCACAGCATGGTAAAACCCCATCTCTTACAAAAAATACAAAAATTGGCTGTGTGCGGTGGCTCACACCTGTAATCCCAGCACTTTGGGAGACTGAGGCAGGAGGACTGCTTGAGCCCAGGAGTTACAGACCAGTTTGGGCAACATGGCAAGACCCTGTCTTTAAAAAAACCCATAAAACAAAAAAATACAAAAATTAGCCAGGCATGGTGGCAAGTGCCTGTAGTCCCAGCTACTAGGGAGGCAGAGGAGGTGGAGGGATCAATTAAGCCCATGAGCTCCAGGCTGCAGTGAACTGAGATCGTGCACCACTGCACTGCACTCCAGCCTGGGCCACAGAGCAAGACCCTGTCAAAAAAAAAAAAAAAAAAAAGGGAGCGGCGGATTAGCCTGCGTGGGGCAAAATGGAGCTCGAGGCCATGAGCAGATACAGCAGCCCAGTGAACCCAGCTGTCTTCCCCCATCTGACCGTGGTGCTTTTGGCCATCGGCATGTTCTTCACCGCCTGGTTCTTCATTTACGAGGTCACCTCTACCAAGTACACTCGTGATATCTAAAAGAGCTCCTCATCTCTTTGGTGGCCCCACTCTTCATTGGCTTTGGAGTCCTCTTCCTGCTGCTCTGGGTTGGCATCTACGTGTGAGAGCCCAAGGGTAACGACCAGATGGCTTCACTGAACCCCTGCTTTTGTAAATTACTTTTTTTTACCGTTGTTGGAAGTGTCCCACCTGCTGCTTATAATAAAGGCAGATGTATGGCAAAAGAAAAAAAAAAGAAGGATGGAAATAGAGAAGTGCATATATGTAACAGTGTTAAGTGGAAAATAAATCTCCAGAGTGATTGTGGGCTGGGTGTAGTGGCTCACGCCTGTAATCCCAGCAGTTTGGGAGGCTGAGACAGGCAAATCACTTGAGGCCAAGAGTTCCAGACCAGCCCGGCCAACATGGCAAAACCCCGTCTCTACCAAAAATATAAAAATCAGCCAGGTGTGGTGGTGGGCGCCTGTAATCCCAGCTACTTGGGAGGCTGAGGCGGGAGAATCACTTGAACCCAGGCAGTGGAGGTTGGAGTGAGCCGAGATAGTGCCACTGCACTCCAGCTTGGATGACAGAGGGAGGTTCCATCTCAAAAAAACGACCAATAACAAGAACAAAAATCAGAGTGATTGTGATAACATAAGAATGTTGGTGTCAACATTAGATTTGGACATTTGTAAATAATAGGCAATTTAGGATGCTGGGAACTTATAGCTTAGATATTTATGCTTAACTTTTTTTTTTTTTTTTTTTTTTGAGACGGAGTTCCGCTCTTGTTGCCCAGGCTGGAGTGCAATGGTGTGATCTCAGCTCACTGCAACCTTCACTTCCTGGGTTCTAGCAATTCTCCCGCCTCAGTCTCCTGAGTAGCTGGGATTACAGGCGTGCACCACCACGCCCCACTAATTTTGTATTTTTAGTAGAGACAGGGTTTCACCATGCTGGTGTCGAACTCCTGATCTTAGGTGATCTGCCCGCCTCGGTCTCCCAAAGTACTGGGATTACAGGTGTGAGCCACCCTATGCACGCCCATAGCGCCTGGCCCTATGATTGACTTTTTGGTAGTAGAGATGATGATATCTGAGTAAGTACAGGTGATAGGGCCTTTCTAGTCCTAATACAGAACTTTCTAGATAAGCAGACAAGGAAGGCACAGCTGCCCTTCTTCACTACTGGGAAGACTGGAAATCTGACCACACAGCTCCTGCCTCAAGCTTTTCAGTCACTTCATATTGCCTGCAGCTCTGGTTCTCAACCTTGACCGTAGATTGGAATCACTTGAGAAACTTTACAAATAGCTGATGTCTGAGTTTATTCCCAGCTATGGCCGTAGCTTTGGCATGGGGAGTTTTGAAATCTCTTCAAGAGATTCCAATGTGTAGCAACATTTGAAAGCCA
This sequence comes from Piliocolobus tephrosceles, assembly GCF_002776525.5. Taxonomy (NCBI): domain Eukaryota; kingdom Metazoa; phylum Chordata; class Mammalia; order Primates; family Cercopithecidae; genus Piliocolobus; species Piliocolobus tephrosceles. Next base: position 196,805,622 of record NC_045434.1, on the reverse strand, counting down.
CTGGCCTAGAGGATAAAGGCACAGCTCCTTCACTTAGCATAGAAGGTCCCTTCCGATTTCTTTAGCATGCTCTCCCATGTTTTATTCTACAATCCAGTTACAATGTCCTGAACATGCTGCACCTTGCTTTTTACATGCCTTTACCTTATTTCTTCTGCCTGGATTGCCTTTCTTCCCCCTCATCCATCTGGAAAACTCCATTCATCTTCAATACTGTGGCAAGCCAGCCTCCAAGATGGCCCCAGTCATCCTTACCTCCTGGTTTTCATGTTCCTGTATAATGCTCTACTGCACTGAATAGGGCTGACTTGTGTAATAATATGATATTGTAGAAACGATGATGGAGTATGACTTCTGAGGATGGGTTTTTTAAATTATTTATTTATTTATTTATTTATTTATTTATTTTTTCGATACAGTGTCTCACTCTGTTGCCCAGGCTGAAATGCAGTGGCACGATTTTGGCTCACTGCAACCTCCGCCTCCCAGGTTCAAGCGATTCTCCTGCCTCAGCCTCCTGAGTAGCGCAGGACTACAGGCACATGCCACCATGCCTGGCTAATGTTTTTTGTTTTGTATTTTTTGGTAGAGACGGGGTTTCACCACATTGGCCTGGCTGTTCTTGAATTCCTGACCTTGTGATCCACCTGCCTCAGCCTCCCAAAGTGCTGGGATTACAGGTGTGGGCCACCACGCCCGGCATGAGGATGGATTATTAAAGAAACTGTAGCTTCCATCTGACTCTCTCTTGGATCCTCTGCTTTGGGAGAAGCTATCTGCCAAGTCTTGAGCATCAGCCCTGTGGAGAGCTCCACATGGTGAGGAACTGAGGCCTTTTGCCAACAGCCACGTGAATGCACCATCTTGGAAATGGATCCTCCAGCCCCACTCAAGCCTTCGGATGCCAGCTGATGCCTTGACTGCAGCCTCACAAGAGACCTTCCGGTGGAACCACCCAACTATGCCACTCCCAAATTCCTGAGCCATAGACAATGTGAGATGTTTGTTGTTCTAAGCTGTTAAAATTTTGGAATAATTTCTTAGGCAGTAATAGATAGTAAATAAACAAACCACATTCAAGTATATAACACTCTGTGAAGCCTTCTTAGCCCTCTCCGCTGCTGAACTGAACTGAACACCCTGTGCCACTTATGAGCCATACACATCCCCTATTATAGGGATGGGAATGGCCTTCTTGCCCTTAGGTTCAATTCCACAAGGACAGGGCTGGCCGTAGTGCAGGCATCAGTGTGCTTGTAGAATATAGGAACGCGCGTGAGAACTGCCATCTGAGTCATTTCCTATAGGCCTTCTAGCCCAGGCTGCTTCTTATACAAAAGCTTCAAAAGCTGTGCATGGTGGCACACACCTGTAGTCCCAGCTACTTGGAAGGCTGAGGCAGGAGGACTGCTTGAGCACAGGAGTTTGAGGCTGCGGTGAGCTGTGATTGTGCTCCTGCACTCCAGCCTGGGCAACAGAATAAGATCCCATCTCTTAAAAAAAAAAAAGACCCAAAACTCCATGGTACAGTTGCCAGAAATCATGGATGTCATGGTGAAAGGGTGGGTCCTGAGGATTTTCTTAATAATCCAACAAAATCCTGGCATCCATGGATGTATCTAGAACACTAGACTACAAGTCAGAAGATCTGGATTTTAATTCAAGTCTGCCAACTACCTGCTGAATTTCTTTGAGCTCTGGTTTCCTCATGGACCAAATATTGGGATTACAGGTGTGAGCCACTGTGCCGGGATTACAGGTGTGAGCCACTGTGCTGGGATTACAGGTGTGAGCCACTGTGCCGGGCCCAAAGTCAGTGCTCTTAACTCCTGGTCATTACTATCTCGCAATAGGAGAGAGGTTCTTGACCTTAGGTAGGCTAAAGTAGCCCACAACTTGATATCCAGCTAAATGCACTATGCAGTTAGGTCCAAGAGCTGTTTTAATTGAAGACCAGACTGAGTTCTGACAGTAAAATGTACACCTTGAATTGTTTTTCTAGCAGTAAACATGGGCTCCATTCATTCATATACCTTGTATAAAGTGAACAATTCAGGGGACAAACCCATTAGTACTATACCCTGTAAACCGCAGAGCCAACCAGCTGGCAGAAAAATTTTTTAAATCTCTAGCCTAAATATTGTAGATTAGTGATTCTCAGCTCTAGATGCACATCCAAATCACTTGGGAACTGTATAAAAATACAGGCCAGGCACAGTGGCTCATGCCTGTAATCCCAGCATTTTAGGAAGCCAAGGCGAGTGGATCATTTGAGGTCAGGAGTTTGAAACCAGCCTGGCCAATATGGTAAAACCCCTAAAAATACTACTAAAAATACAAAAATTAGCTGGGTGTGGTGATGCATGCCTGTAATCCCAGCTACTCAGGAGGCTGAGGCAGTAGAATCACTTGACCCCAGGAGATAGAGGTTATAGTGAGCCAAGATCATGCCACTACACTTCAGCCTGGGTCACAGAGCAAGACTCCATCTCAAATAAATAAATAAAATAAAAATAAAGATACAGATACCCTGGCCATGACTCTAGAGATGCAGAGATGCTGATTCAGAAGGTCTGAAGGGGGGCCCAGGTGTGTACGTGTGTGTAAGTTCCAGGAATATTACTTCCTAATACACAGTGAAGTTGAGAATCCTTGCTATGATATAAGCCTACTAGTCTATTTTCTTTTTTTTTTTTTTTTGCCATGGAGTCTCACTCTGTCACCCAGGCTGAAGTTCAATGGCGTGGTCTCAGCTCACTGCAATCTTTGCCCCCCGGGTTCAAGCGATTCTCCTGCCTTAGCCTCCCAAGTAGCTGGGATTACAGGTGTCCACCACCACGCCTGGCTAATTTTTGTATTTTTAGTAGAGACGGGGTTCCACCATGTTGGCCAGGCTGGTCTTGAACTGCTGACTTCGTGATCTGCCCGCCTTGGCCTCCCCAAGTGCTGGGATTACATGCGTGAGCCACTGCGCCTGGCCTACTAGCCTATTTTATGAAATAAGAGTAATCGCTAGCTGAAAATACAGAATCATTAAATTTTAGAATTGGAAGAGGCCTTAAGTTATTTGGTCCATGAGGAAACCAGAGCTCAAAGAAATTCAGCAGGTAGTTGGCAGACTTGAATTAAAATCCAGATCTTCTGACTTGTAGTCTAGTGTTCTAGATACATCCATGGATGCCAGGATTTTGTTGGATTATTAAGAAAATCCTCAGGACCCACCCTTTCACCATGACATCCATGATTTCTGGCAACTGTACCATGGAGTTTTGGGTCTTTTTTTTTTTTAAGAGATGGGATCTTATTCTGTTGCCCAGGCTAGAGTGCAGGAGCACAATCACAGCTCACCGCAGCCTCAAACTCCTGTGCTCAAGCGGTCCTCCTGCCTCAGCCTTCCAAGTAGCTGGGACTACAGGTGTGTGCCACCATGCACAGCTTTGGGAGGCTGAGGCAGGCAAATCACCTAAGGCCAGGAGTTTGAGACCAGACTGGCCAACATGGTGAAACCCCATCTCTACTAAAAATACAAAAATGAGCTTGGCATGGTGGAGTGCACCTGTAGTCCCAGCTACTTGGGAGGCTGAAGCATGAGAATTGCTTGAACCTGGGAGGTGGAGTTTGCAACGAGCAGAGATCACGCCACTGCAATCCTGCCTGGGCAACAGAGTGAGACTCTGTCTCCAAAAAAAAAAAAAAAAAACCCAAAATCCCCACTGACTTTGGAGCCAAACCACTTAGGTTTAAATACTGGTTCTAGCACTTACATGCTGGGTGACTTGGCTAGGCTAGAAATCTTTCTGAACCTCACCTTCATGATCTACAAAACGAGGCTAACACGCACTATCTTACTGGAATGTTGTTAGGATTAAATGATACAATGCAGGGTATCTGGCTAGAATAAGTGCTCATTAAGAAGTAGCACATTAGGACAAAACAAAAATATGGCACTTTTTATACTTAACAGCAACGTATACGTGTCTAGTGCTTTGACATCTTACATTAAGCCCATCCCTAATCCCACCCGAAAAATTCTGAGGTGGGCAAGGTAGACGCCAGTGACCCCATTTTGCAGAAAAAGAAACAAAGGCTCAGAAAGATTCACTGGCTCCAGATCAAACGACAAAAGAAAAATGTCAGAGTCTGGATTCCAACCTGGGTGTGATTCCATGAAGATGAATAATTATATATACACACTTGGCAGGCTAAGCATCTCGGGGCCATCTGGCTTAACAGGCTGAAGAGGACTGTATTTCTGATCAGCTTCTTTTTTTAGATGAAAGCAAGATGGGAAAAATAAGCTGGCAAACTGCGTTCCCTCATTTTCAACACTGGTGTGATTTGTGCTCAGTTCTGCACTCCTTCTAACTCCCAAATGCTACCTGTCCGTGCAACTTAGAAGTTCGCTCCAACTGCCTTGGCTGTGCTGCTGCTGGCTCTGTCCTGGCCCCACAGCTGGGACCTGGGAAAACCAAAAGAAAAGGAAGCAGAGGCAGCTGGAGATGTCAGAGGGCCGGGGGAGCTCCAGCTGTTCCCAAGTCTGTCTGGGGAACGAGAGCTGATGGGGAGCCGGGGCCAGGGATCTCTGTCCCCCATGTCAGTCAACAGGAGGATGCTCTTTCCTGTCCAACAGATGGGCCCTGCTCCTGGAATAATATGATAAAGGGCAATACTAAATCTGGCACAGACTGAATTTCTCTTGGGGAACAGGAGGCCAAGAGATCAAATGTTAGTCAAATTTAATCAAGAAGGCTTTCATGGAAGACGGGGGATTAGAACTGGGCCTACAGCATTAGCAAGATTTGGATGTGCAGAAAGGAGGTGGGGAAGCTCCGCAGGCAAGAAAAACCTCAGGAGAGCTGGGCATGGTGGCTCATGCCTATAATCCCAGCACTTTGGGAAGCCGAGGTAGGCGGATCACTTGACGTCAGGCGTTTGAGACCAGCCTGGCCAACATGGTGAAACCCCATCTCTACTAAAACACAAAAATTAGCAGGGCGTGTTGGTGAGCTCCTGTAATTCCAGCTACTCGGGAGGCTGAGGCAGCAGAATCACTTGAACCTGAGAGGTGGAGGTTGCAGTGAGCTGAGATCGCACTACTGCACTCCAGCCTGCATGACATTTTGTTTGGGGAATGGGTGGGTAAATGAAGGGCACTGTGGGAAGAGTGCACATTAAGAAGTAGAAGACAGGCCGGGTGCAGTGGCTCACACCTGTAATTCCAGCACTTTGGGAGGCTGAGGAGGGCGGATCACGAGGTCAGGAGATCGAGACCATCCTGGCAAATACGGTGAAACTCCATCTCTACTAAAAATACAAAAAAAATTAGCCGGACACGGTGGCGGGCGCCTGTAGTCCCAGCTACTCGGGAGGCTGAGGCAGGAGAATGGCGTGAACCCGGAAGGCAGAGCTTGCAGTGAGCCGAGATCATGCCACTGCACTCCAGCCTGGGCGACAGAGCAAGACTCCGTCTCACTCAAAAAAAAAAAAAATAAAAAAAAATAGTAGAAGACAGGAGAGGAGAGGCAAGGTCAGAAAGAACGAAGAAGTGCAGCGCGATTCTACAGGAAAGGGGAAGCTAGGCGCGGTGGCTCGTGCCTGTAATCTCAGCACTTTGGGAGGCCAAGATGGGGGATCAAATGAGGTCAGATGCTTGAGACCATTCTGGCCAACATGGTGAAACTCCATGTCTACTAAAAATACAAAAATTAGCTGGGTGTGGTGGCGCATGCCCATAATCCCAGCTACTCAGGAGGCTGAGGCAGGAGCACTGCTTGAACACGGAAGGCAGAGGTTGCAGTGAGCTGAGATCGCACTGTTGCACTCCAGCCTGTGCAACAGCGGAAAACTCAAAAAAAAAAAAAAAAAAAAAGGAAAGGGGAGTCCTGGAAATCTGTGACAACTCAATGACAGAGATGCTGAATGCTAGAACTGAAGGGGCCTTAGAGACCGGCCAATTCAACAACCACCAACCCATGTCTCAATTTATAGATAAGGAAACTAAAGCGAAAGTCGAAAGGAAAGCCACACACACTCACACGCACATGCACACGTACACGTCACACAGAGCAAGCAGGTGATAGAGGCAAGAACCCAGGGCTCCAGACAACCGGTCTGGTCCTCTTACCATTAGACCATCTTGCCAGGCTGGTATTTTCATGCAAAGGCGGCATTTCAGGCAGATCTGGCAGCAGAATGCGGTGGGGAAAGAGAGATTACAGTCCAGAAGACTGTGAAACGAGCCCAGGGGTGAGCTGGCAGGACAGCAGGCTCAAACAAGATGGAAAGGATGGGCTGAGTGGGAGAACCACCAAGAGTGAAGAAACAGGAGGACTTGCCAGGAAACTATGAGGAAGGGAGTTGTGCGGAGCCAATTCACCGGCCATCTGCAGGCCTGGGGGTTTCCCCTGAGGAGGTCACCAGGCAGTCTGACCTCACCTGGTATCAAAGGCAGCAGACAAAAATTAACACAACTAGCCTCTGCTACAAAGCCCCTGTCCCCAGCTCCTCCCTTTGGCCAACCTCTCCACAGATCTGTTTCTTCCTTTTGACATTTTAGGATCTTCAGTTTGCAGCTGATGCATAGATGTATGTGTTTGGATGATCTGGTGTGAAATTAAAACCCAAACCAGAACCTAAGAGTGTGGACTCTTCCAGGTGGAAAAGCAAGCAAAGCTAGAACTAAGGTGGGGATTTTGATTTTTCATGTGAGGAGCAGGGATAGCAGAGCAAAGAGAATGGGAAACTATCTCTCCACCTAGCTCCACCCTAACATGAGGACACAATAGTAGTAGGTGGCTGGCAGTTAGGAGGGTCCACTCGAGGAAGGTAACTGTGAGACTATAGAAGCTGGAATAAAAATTTAGACCAATGGTCAGGCATGGTGACTCATGCCTATAATCCTAGCACTTTGGGGAGGCTGTGGTGGGAGGATCATTTATCCCAAGGGTTCGAGACCAGCTTGAGCAACATAGGGAGACCCTATTTTTACAAAAAATTTTTTTGAAATTAGCCAAGCATGGTGGCGCATGCCTGTAATCCCAGTTACTCGGGAGACTGAGGCAGGAGGATAGCTTGAGACTGGGAATTCAAGGCTTCAGTGAGCTATGAACCCACTACTGCACTCCCGCCTGGGTAACAGAGCAAGACTCAGACAAGAAGGAAGGGAAGGGGAGGGGAGGGGAGGGGAGGGAGAAAGAGAAAGAAAGGAGAGAAAGAGAAAGAGAGAGAAAGGAAGGAAGGAGGGAAGGAAGGAGGAAGGAAGGAAGGAAGGAAGGGAGGGAGGGAGGAAAAGAGTGAAAGGAAGGAAGGAAAGAAAGAAAGAGAGAGAAATAAAGGAAGGAAGGAAGAAAAAGAGAAAAAGAAAAAAAGAACTTAGACCAAGACCACTGGGGCCATTGAGCGTAAGGGCCCATTGAACCTAACCTTACAGCTATGTAAGGAGGCCCAAATGAAACAAGACTGGTAATAGCTAATGTTTATTAAGTCCTTAATTTAGCCACCATGCTAAGTGCTTTACCTGCATTATTTCATTTAGTTATCACAACCACCTTATGAGTTAAATACTATTAGAATCCCCATTTTACAAATAAGAACATTAAAGGCCATAGAAGCGAATGGGTTAGCATAAAGCCACAGGGCTAATAGTGTTGAAGCTGTCTGATTTCAAAGACTGTTTTCTTAGTCCCTGAACTGCTCACACCTGTAACCCCAGTCTTTTGGGAAGCTGAGGCAGGAGGATCATTGGAGCCCAGGAGTTTGAGACCAGCCCTGGCAACAAAGACAGACCACTGTCTTTACAAAAAATAAACAAAACATTAGCCGGGTGTGGTGGTATGCACCTGTAGTCCCAGCTACTTGGAAGGCCGAGGTGGGAGGATTGCTTAAGGCTGGGAGGTTGAAGGTACAGTGAGCAGTGATCATGCCACTGCACTCCAGCCTGGGCAACAGAGTGAGACTGTCTCAAAAACAAAGAACAAACAACCTCCTCCACGCCATCAACCAAGTACCTGACCCACAGTTTCTGGTGGAGCCGTTTTTCTCCCCCAACCCATTTCTCAATATCGCTGAGGATATCACTGAAACTCAACACAGGTCATGTAGAAGTTGCTGAAGATCTTGATATTTTTTAGTTAATTGATCACGAGATTAATACATTCCCTATATCCTGAGAGTTTGAAGAAATGGGAGAAACTGCAAAGCCAAGTACGTATATTAGGGTTGACAGTACAGTAATTAAGAGCTCAGATTTTATTAGTCGGGCACGGTGGTGTGCGACTGTGGTCCCAGCTACTCAGGAGGCTGAGGAAGGCAGATGGATTGAGGCTGGGAGGTCGAGGCTGCAGTGAGCTGTGATCACGCCACTGCACTCCAGCCTGGGTGACAAGAGACCATCTCAAGAAAACAAAACAAAACAAAAACCCTTGGCTGGGCACAGTGGCTCGTGCCTGTAATCCCAGCACTTTGGGAGGCTGAGGTGGGTGGATCCCCTGAGGTCAGGAGTTCGAGACCAGCCTGACCAACATGGTGAAACCCCATCTCTACTAAAAATACAAAAATTAGCTGGGCGTGGTGCCTATAATCCCAGCAACTCTGGGAGGCTGAGGCAGGAGAATCGCTTGAACCTGGAAGATGGAGATTGCAGTGAGCCGAGATCATGCTATTGTACTCCAGCCTGGGCAACAAGAGCAAAACTCTGTCTCAAAAAAAGCCCTCAAACTTTGATGCCTACGTCCCAGCTTTGCCAAATTCTTGCTGAGAGCCTGATGAAATCATTTCTTGAAGCCTCTGTTTCCTCTACATAAAATGAGGCCAATGCCACCTGAGCTGGTGGGGTTACCGTGAGAAGTGAAATGATGCATGTCAGCCCAGAGCACAGTCCTGACACACAGCTACAATTATCATCCTTAGCACCCTCATTGTCACTGTGCCCTGCAGCTATGGCCAAGGACAGCTGCCCTCTGCACCAGGTTATGATGAGATAGAAAGTGAGCTTCTTAATGAGGATGAGTCCCAAACATACAGTATGGCCTCTCCTGTCCCTCTGTCATTTTGTGGGCCTAGGGATAAGTGGTGCTCCAGAAAAAAGGGGGGTAGATGAAGGTCCCCACAAGGTCAAGACAGGGAGTTGGAATCCATCATTTGACATTTCAAGAGCCCAGTAGAATTTTTGAGGAAAGACAAGAGGGTGAGCTGTGTCAGAATGCATAGTGGAAAGGGGCTCGGGGATTGTGCTAGGGACACAGCAAGAATCCAACCAGCCTTAGTCTGAGAAGTCCAGAAGTGGAAGGGCTACTTACTTATCTTCCTTCCTAACTGGCTTACTATCCCATGCACAGAAACTTCACATTATACCACTAGGAGGCCTCCATAGGCACAGAGTCCTGCAGTGGGATGGGGAATGAGAAGATGCCAAAGAAACCAAGACATTCTCTTTCTGGAAAACATTCACTAGGATGCAATTTATCAGCACATGTCAGTTACGACCAGGATTTCCTTGCTTATCTAAAGGCCATTTATCAGGTGTCCTTCAGTCCCCTGGAAGCTAACCAAAAACCAGAATGAGGGACCAAAGGCCTTGTGATACCCCTTCTGGAGCAGTCAGAGGACTATGAAGCCCATGCACTAAAGGTGACATACCTTAGCTGCAAGAGAGTCCCTAAAACCCTCGCTCACTGACTGCCTTGTTTCCCCTTAGACACAGTTTTAAATAATGTGGCTGATTTCCCTTAGACACAGTTTTAAATAATGTGGCTGATTTATCAGTCCCTTGCACATCAAGAGTCATAAACTTGAAGTGGCCAGGGAGGGCTGCTAGGGGCTGGTGCACTGAAGAGCGACAGTTGCAGCCTGACCACAAGTGAGACAAGACCAACTCTGAACAGCAATGCAGCACAGGGGGCAACCCCATGCAAGTCAAACAGCTTTCCGCACCTTCCTAGATCAGAGGGCACCACTTCTTTGACATGAGACCTGGTCACAAATATTTTGGCTCTCTTGGGATGGCATGGGATGTTAGGAATGGCCACAGGACGTGCTTTGGCTTATGACACATGAACAGAAATAACGAGAGTCACTCCCGGGCAGAAGCTCTCAGAGCTAGCAGGTGATTCATCAGGTTTTCTTCCCACTCCACCATGGTGAACAGCAACACTTCCTGATAATGGCAGCTCTACTATCCTGGATCCTAGAGTGAGGATAAAAATGATGCAGAGAGGAGCCTACAGCCAATCAAAGAGCATGAGTGGCATGGGCAAGAAATAAACTTTCATTGTTTTTGGTGTTGCCTGTTACCACCATACAACCTAGTCTATCCTGATTGGAATATCCTAAAAGGTTGAATGAGGTCAGCTCACTTTGATTAAAAAGTGTGTGTGTTATCTTTTTGATAGAATTACCATTCAAAATAATCAATATTATATTTTGCTGCCTCTAGGATAATTTTCAATTATATGGAAAATTCACATACTCCAGTGTTTGCTGGATAAATGAGTGATTACCAGAACATGAATTGAATGAAAGAAAGGGATCTAGTTTCTCAAACACTCCCTTCACTAGGGAGGCTCCAGGTCTCTTGTTCACAGTTTTGTAAAAGTTACCTGCGTTATTTATGGAACTAAGGTAGAAGCTGGGTCTCACGTGCTACTGCCAGAACTGGCCTCTCAGCATTTGTGGAACCAGCAGAAGGGTGGCGTATGCTCAGGATTGGCCTACAGTTGGTTCTGCAAGTGCTGAGGGGCTCTGGTGCCCAAGTGGTAGTTGAAAGGCCCCATTATATATGTGTCTATGCTCTTAGAGAAGGAAATCTATGGGCTGGGCATGGTGGCTCATGCCTGTAACCCCAGCACTTTGGGAGGCCGAGGCAGGTGGATCATCTGAGGTCAGGAGTTTGTGACCAGCCTGACCAATATGATGAAACCCCATCTCTACTAAAAAAATTCAAAAATTAGCTGGGTGTGGTGGCATGCACTTGTAGTCCCAGCCAATCAGAAGGCTGAGACAGGAGAATTGCTTGAACCTGGGAGGCGAAGGTTGCAGTAAGCTGAGATCACGCCACTGCATTCCAGCCCGAGTGACAGAGTGAGACTGCATCTCAAAAAAAAAAAAAAAAAAAAAAAGAAATCTATGATGTGTTCTTGAGTAAAAGAGCAAGCCAACAACTTCTTCAGAATATATGGTCTTTTTAAGCATACATGGCACATTTACAACACTGATCTCACACTAGGCCAACTACCAAGTTTCAACAAATTTTGAAGGATGGAAACCATATGGGTCATTTTCTCTGACCACAAAGCAATCAAGCTAGAAAAGAAAAATTATAACTAGAAAAAATCTCATGTTTGGAAGGTAGGAAATATACTTTCCAGGAACCCATAGGTTATACATTCTCTCACTTAATCCCCCTAACTATTCATAATGCAGACCCTCATTTTAGAAACACAGGAGCTGAGATAAGAAAGAGAATACCACTTGCTCAAATTTACCCAGTTGGCAGTGGTGGAGCCAGGACTCAAAACCAGGCTCTGTAACTCTAGAGCCCAGGGCTTTAATGACACCCTGCTTACGCTATGTCTCATGGGAATTCACAGATCGTCCCCCACAGCCTCAACGATCTGCTGTTTCACCTCTTAAAATGGCCAGCCATTGACAGGTGGAGACCTAGGCCCAGTCTGCTCTGGTGGCCCTGACCATGGGCCACTGTGTAGAGATGCATTTCCCTTTTGCTCTTGCCTACTTGGACTGAGGCACGAAGTCTTGAGTAGTGTAGAGGGGAGTTTCAGTTTGATGCCCCCAAATAGCTTTGGAAGTCTAAGAAGTCTAAGAAGTCTAAGAAGACTTCCTTCCTTTTAAAGTTTGTTTCCCATATGGGTCCAAGTAGTAAGCGAACACAGAAGAAAGACAGAAGGAAGTCAATTCCAGATGGCTCTCCATCTTGTTCTCCTGCACATTAAACAGAAAATTCCAACATAACATAAAGCAAACAAGAGTATTAATATCATTCACATTATAAATGGAACAGAATGGAAATTCAGTCTGTATCTGACTTAAATTTGGGGCGAGGTCCTCAGAGCCAGAAAACAGACAATAAAAGCACCCTGATTCTGAGCGAGTTGGAGGTTTATAATATTTGAGGCAAGAAAAATGACCAAGGTACTCCTAGGCCTCTCTGGGAGGTTCCTTCTGGGTTTTCAAATTCTATTTATTTAAAATGTTTCTCTTTCTTTCTTTCTTTCTTTTCTTTCTTTCCTTTTCTTTTCCTCTTTCTCTCTCTTCCCCCGCACCCCCCCTTTCTTTCATTCTTTCTTTTTTAAGACAGAGTTTTGCTCTGTCACCCAGGCTGGAGTGCAGTGGCACAATCCTGACTCACTACAACCTCTGCCTCCTGGGTTCAAGTGATTCTCCTGCCTCAGCCTCCACAGTAGCTGGGATTAGAGGCACCTGCCACCACACCAGGCTAATTTTTCTTATTTTTAATAGAGATAGGGTTTCGCCATGCTGGCCAGGTGGTCTCGAACTCCTGGCCTTAAGTGATCTGCCCACCTTGGCCTCCCAAAGCGCTGGGATTATAGGTATGAGCCACCGCGCCCAGCCTTCTTTATTTTTAAGATGGGGTCTGGCTGTACTGTTAGGCTGTAGCTAAGTTTTAACTGACCAAACTACTTCTCTGTTGTGACAAAGGCCTGTGCAAATGGCCATTTAACACTGTTGTTGAGTCATCTTCACCATCTCAACCTGCTTGTGTTGTTTCCTATCAAGATACGCTTTTAGCAAAACCCCCAAAGAATCCAGAGCTTCTGAGGTACCTCTTTGTACCTCAGTTTTTCTCCCTGTGTTGTGAGAGCCATGCTGTCTGCCTCTCTGTGGGCTCACAAGTACAACTTACTACTGTAAGTATAAGTAGTACTATGTTCCATACAATGAGAAGACTTGGAAATAAACAGAAAACGTGATCACGGCTCATACCCTAGAAATTTACATAAAGTACTCAGACTTCAACAAGTGGCCCTGGGGAGGGAGAGGGCTACGAGATAGGAAGAGATGGTGTTGGGCTGGGCTAGAGTCTCTGAAGGTAGCAATTTTCACTCTATCCTTTGGCTTCATCTCTTCCACTGAAGCAGCAGCACTGACCAGAGGTGAGGGAATGAGCTCGCTGGGATGAGTCTTCTCATCCAGGCCTCAAAGTGCTCAGCCTGGGGCCTGGGTCTCCTCCAGTCCCACTCTACCGCTTGTTCCCCACTCCATTAAGGTCCCAGAAAGTCTGTTTGTCAATCAGCAAGTGATCCCAGTCCCAAAGTGATTTTAAGATCAAAGTACCCAGTTATCCAAGCAGCAGTGTGATTACACCTTTCAATCTGAGAAAACGGGTCACGTTGATCACTTTCTGATAGGAGCTCATGGGTGCCCTTGGGTAGCTCCCAAATGAAAACTTGGCTGAAGTGACTTTACAAACGGCCAGTTGTGCCTACAAGCTGGACAGATGGTGGGGGGCCCCTGGGGTGAGCGACGGTCCAATGCCCTCAATAAGGTTGTTCCATTGATCATAGTCTTCTTTCAGGTCTGAATAGGAAAAAAACAGGAACGTTAGACAAATCATTGTGAGGTTTGGTCAAAGAGTAGCTGACATGCATTGAGGGAATCATCCTAGAGAGAGGAGCGCCTGGGATACCAAAAGGACTGATTTTGGTGGGGTTGTGTGGTGGTGGCGGTAAGGATAACTATGATTTATTCAGTGCCTTTATAAATCACTTACATAATCCATGACAATTCAATAACAATAACAGAGGGTAACATTTATTGATGGAGAATTCATTCTAGGGATTGTACTAAATGCTTTACATTCACGGTTTCATTTAATTTTCACCATATCCCTATGAACTAATGATTACTACTAGTCTTATCATATAATTCAGGAAACTGAGGCTCAGGGAAGCTACCTGAGTTGCCCAAGGTCATTACAGCTGTTAAGTGGTAGAAACAGAATTCAAACCCAGGTCAGAGATGGCTGGGCATGGTGGCTCACGCCTGTAACCCTAGTGCTTTGGGAGGCTGAGGCAGGAGGATCTCTTGAGGCTAGGAACTCCTAGACCAGCTTGGACAACATAGCAAGACCTCAACTCTACAAAAAAATAAAGAAATTAGCTAGGTATGGTGGTGTGTGCTTGAAGTCCTACCTACTCAGGAGGCCAAGATGGGAGGATTCCTTCAGGCAAGGAGTTGGAGGCGGCAGTGAGCTATGATAATGCCACTGCACTCCAACCTGGGCAACAGCAAGACCACGTCTCGAAAAAAAAAAAAGGCAGAGAAAATGAAAAGTCTAGTTCCAGGCTCAAGGAAGTTACTACGCAAAAAGCAGTGTCTGGCAGGTCAGCCTGTGGGTGCAAATCCAGGACCACTTCAGTGAAGGGCAGGAGCAAGAGGACAGCAACACCATGGAGCAGCGTAACCCAGGAATGACTCAAGAGGGGGCCCCGAGCTCACAGCCGATAGGGGTAACTACACAGCAAGAACAGGCACAAAGGGTCCAAGCCCTCAGGCTGAGGGAGCAGGGCAAGCTGAGCAGGTGAATGGTGGCCTTCCTCAAAACAAACAGACTCTGGGACAGAAGGCAGGGACCACTCTCATGCATTTTTGGATTCCCAGCACCCTGCCAGGAACCTGGCATGTAATAGGTCCTAACATATAAACACTACATAGTCATTTATTCAAAAAACAATAAGCACATCTATTATGTGCCACACTCTGTTCTTCGAGCTAAAAATATATCCACAAACAAAACACATGGAAACTGCTGTCCTCACAGAGCTCATCATCTAGCAGGCAGAGACAAACAACAAACATAGTAAATTATATAGGATGTGAAAAGGGGAGGGGTGCCATGGAAAAAAAATAAAGCCCGCTAAGGGAAGCGCTGGTGGTAGCTGGGGGTTGGGGTGAAGGGAGGAAGGAAGGGCCCAATGTTTTTTTTTGCTTTGAGACAGAGTCTTGCTCTGTCACCAGGCTAGAGTGCAGTGGCTCAATCTCGGTTCACCGCAACCTCCGCCTCCCAGGTTCAAGTGATTCTCCTGCCTCAGCCTCCCCAGCCCAAGTAGCTGGGACTACAGGCACGTGCCATCACACCCCGCTAATTTTTGTATTTTTAGTAGAGATGAGGTTTCACCATGTTGGCCAGGATGGTCTCGATCTCTTGACCTTGTGATCCTCCTGCCTTGGTCTCCCAGTGTCGGGATTACAGGTGTGAGCCACAGTGCCCGGCTGGCCCAATGTTTTAAAAAGGGTGGTCAGGGTGGGCCTCATTGAGAAGGTGAGATTTGAGGCAAGGCTTGAAGGAAGTGGGAGTGTGCCATGAGACTATCTGAGAGGAATGTTCTAGACAAAGGGAGCAGCAGTACAAAGGTCCTGAGGCAGCAGCGTGCCTAGTGCATTCCAGGTTCATGTGGTGAGAGTGAAGTGAGCCAAGGGAAGCGTAGCAGGGGAGGAGGCCAGGAGGGACTGGAGGGCCATGTGACATATACCTGGCAGGATAATCGAGTCTGGCTTTGGCTTTTAAGGAGACTGGGAGCCACTGGAGAATTCAAAGCAGAGGAGTGAGAAGATCTCACTAAATTCCTAAAAGGATCACTCTGGCTGCTTTATGAAGAAAAGACTCTTTAGTGCTCGCTCTGGCAGCACATATACTAAAACTGCAACAACACAGAGATGAGCACGGCCCTTGCACAAGGATAACATGCAAATTCGTTAAGCATTCGTCTTTTTCAAAGAGAAATAAATAAATAATAATACCATGATTGAGGAAGCCAAAATAATAAATAAATAAATAAATAAAATGACTCTTCAGTAAAGTTTCAGGATACCAAGCTGGTGTATAAAAATCAGTG
Organism: Piliocolobus tephrosceles; assembly: GCF_002776525.5. NCBI lineage: Eukaryota > Metazoa > Chordata > Mammalia > Primates > Cercopithecidae > Piliocolobus > Piliocolobus tephrosceles. Next base: position 196,789,750 of record NC_045434.1, on the reverse strand, counting down.
GTGGTGATTTTTCTGGGTGCACTGGCTCATGCCTGTTAACACCAGCACTTTGGGAGGCTGAGGCAGGAGGATTGCCTGAGCCCAGGAGTTTGAGAGCAGCCCAGGCAATAAAGTGAGACACTGTCTCTATAAAAAACTAATGAAGAAACAAACAAAAATATCAGTAGCATTTCTATACACCAATAACAATCAAGCTGAGAACCCAATCATGAATTCAATCCCATTTGTAATGGCCACAAAACACACACACATACACACACACAAAACCTAGGAATACCTTTAACCAAGGATGTGAAAGATCTCTACAAAGAGAGCTACAAAATACTGATTAAAGAAATTGTAGATGACACAAACAAATGGAAAAAACATCCTACCCTCATGGAATGGAAGAATCAATGTTGTTAAAAATGACCATAATGCTCAAAGCAATTTACAGATTCAGTGCAATTCCTATTAAACTACCAATGTCATTTTTTACAGAATTAGAAAAAAAGTCCTCAAATTCATACGGAACCAAAAAAGAGCCTGTCAAAGCAATCCTAAGCAAAAAGAACAAAGCTGGAGGCATCACATGACCCAACTTCAAATTATACTACAAGGTTATAGTAACCAAAACAGCATGGTACTTGTATAAACACAGAAAATTAGATAAATGAAACAGAATAGAGAACCCAGAAATAAAGCCCTCATACCTACAACCAACTGATCTTTGTCAAAGTCAACAAAAATATATACATGGGGAAAAGATACCCTATTCAACAAATGGTGCTGGAAAAATTGGATAGCCATATGAAGAAGAATGAAATGGGACCCATATCTTTCAGCATATACAAAAATTAACTCAAGATGGATTAAAGACTTAAACATAAGACTTGAAACTACAAAAATCCTAGAAGAAAAATTCTTCTGGACATTGGCTCAGGTAAAGAATTTGTCCTTAAAAGCAAATGCAACAAAACCAAAAACAGACAAATGAGACTTAATTAAACTAAAAAGCTTCTGTACCACAAAAGAAACAATCAACAGAGTAAATAGACAACCTACAGAATGGAAGAAAATATTTCCGAACTATATATATCCAACAAAGGGCTAATATCCAGAATCTATAAGGAAAGGCTGGGTACGGTGGCTCACGCCTGTAACCCCAGCACTTTGGGAGGCCAAGGCTGGTGGATCACTTGAGGTCAGGAGTTCGAGACCAGTCTGGCCAACATGGGGAAACTCTGTCTCTATTAAAAATACAAAAAAATTAGCCAGGTATGGTGGTGGGCACCCGTAATCCCCAGCTCCTCAGCAGGCTGAGGGAGGAGAGTCACTTGAACCTGGGGAGCAGAGGTCACAGTAAGCCGAGATCACACCACTGTACTCCAGCCTGGGTGGCAGAGCAAGACTTCGTCCCCTAAAAAAAAAAAAAAAATCTACAAGGAACTCAAATAACTCAACAAGAAAAAAAACCACATAATCCCACTAAAAAGTAGGCGTTCTGCAGAAACTGGACTCAAAGAAAAAAGTGAACAAAGGACATGAATAGACATTTTTTTCAAAAGAAGACATACAAGTTTCCCACAAACATATAAAAAAAAGTTCAACATCACTAATCATCAGAGAAATGCAAATTAAAACCACAATGAGATACTACACCAGTCAGAATGGCCATTATTAAAAAGTCCAGAAACAATAAATGTTGGTGAGGATGTGGAGAAAAGGGAACACTTATGCACTGTTGGTAGGAATGTAAATTAGTACAACTTCCATGGAAAACGGTACGGAGATTCCTCAGAGAACTAAAAATAGAACTACCATTTGATCCAGCAATCTCACTACTGGCTATCTACCGAAAGGGAAAGAAATCATTACACCAAAAAGATACCTGCATGCGTATGTTTATCACAGCACTAGTCACAACAGCAAAGATATGGAATCACCCCAAGTGCCCATCAACAGAAGAACTGATAAATAAAATCTGGTGTACAGATATACCACGGGATACGACTCAGTTATAAAAAAAAGGATGAAATCACGTTTTGCAGAAACGCAGGCCATTATCCCAGGTGAAATAACTCAGAAACAGAAAGTCAAATACCGAATGTTGTCACTTATAAGTGGGAGCTAAACGATGGGTACACATGGACATATGGAGCAGAAAAATAAGACACTGGAGACTCCAAAAAGTGGGTGGGTAGGAGAGGGGCGAGGGCTGAAAAATTACCTACTGGGTACAATGTTCACTATTCGGGTGATGGGTACACTAAAAGCCCAGACTTCACCACATGCAACATAGCCATGTAAGAAAATTGCGCTTGTACCCCCTACATTTATACAAATAAAAAAAAGACTGTGAGGGGGAGGGACTGGCAAGGGTGGCAGTGAGGAGACCAGTTAGGAAACCACTGCACTAATTTGGATGAGAGATGATTTGGACAGGATGGTAGCTGTGGGGTGGTGATAAGTGATTTGATTCCATGTGTATTTTGAAGGTAGAGCCAATAGGATTGCTTGAGGGTCTGGGTGGGCAGCATGAGAGAAGAGACAAGGATGAAGACTTAGACCTGAGTAGAAGGATGGAGCTACTATTAACGAAGAAGGGAAAGAGTGCAGTTGAAATTGGTTTTTTTTTGTTACTTCTATTAGATGACTAAGTAGAGATGGGGAGCAGTGGCAGAGGGAGTACCCAGCATGGAGGTGGCATGGAAAGCCATGAGAAGAGGTCCAGGCACGGGGCCCTGCAAGCAGCACAGCTGATGGAAGAGACCCAAACATGGAGATAGGAGAAAGTCCACAGTGTGGATCTCCGAAGTGAAGATGGGGTTTTCCCAGAGGAGGGGGCCATCAACTTCATCAGAAGCTGCAGAGAGTTCCAGAAGATGGGGAATGAGAACTATTGGAGCTAGCGTTGTGAAGGTCACTGGGGACCCTGACAATAGCGGTTTTGATGGAGCACTGTGATGCAAGCCTGGAGTGGGTTAAGAGGGAATGGGAAGAGTGGAATTAGAAAAAGCAAAGGCAGACGTTCTTTTGAGTTTTGCTGTGATGGGGAACAGGGAGATGGGTGGCAACTGCAGGGGATATTGAGGTCAAGAGAAAATTATTTTTTTTCTGTGAGAAACTTCAGCATGAAATGAACCAGGAGAGAGGGAAAAATTGATGATCTAAAGTAAAGAGGGGCTGGGCATGGTGGCTCACGCTTATAATCCCAGCACTTTGGGTGGCCGAGGTGGGTGGATGACTTGAGGTCAGTAGTTTGAGTCCAGGCTGGCCAACATGGCAAAACTCCATCTCTACTAAAAATGCAAAAACTAGCTGGGCATGGTGGCAGGTGCCTGTAATCCCAGCTACTCGGGAAGCTGAGGCAGGAGAATCACTTGAACCTGGGAGCAGAGGTTGCAGTGTGCTGAGATGGCGGCTACTGCCTTCCAGCCTGGGCGACAGAGTGAAACTCTGTCCCAGATAGATAGATAGATAGATAGATAGATAGATAGATAGATAGATAAATAAATAAATAAATAAAAGAAAGAGGGAAGAATCACTGGCGCAATCATGTTGAGCAGACAGAAGAGGATGGAATCTCGTGTTGGGGGGTTGGCCTTCATTAGGCAACTGAGGCGGGAACCCTAGAAACCAAAGGGAAAGCTGATTATATACAGGAAGGTGGGAAGAGGTGGTGTTGGGAGTCTGAGGAAGTGCTGGGTGCTTCCATTTTCTCGGTGAAGTGGGAGGCATAGTTAACTGAGAGACAGGATAAGGGAAGAGGTGTGAGAGGTTTGAGGAGAAAGAAGGTGTGAAATAGTCTTCCAGGAGAGTGGGAGAGGAGAGTAGGTGCAGACAGGAGCTGCATGGAGTTAATATGAAGGAAGCACCAGTCTTCATAGAAGATCATATCCCCAGAGCAGCCAAACAAGTGCTTTCAGAAGGATTTTTTTTCAGAGTGAGAGGTTCAGCTGAGCCACTTACAGCCTATTTTAGTTTCCCATGTGACAATGTACTGTGTGGCTACTAAAAGCTTTTCTCTCTTTGTAAAGCTAATTAGCCCAAGCCCAGGCCCTTGGCCTTTTTCTTTTCTTTTGAGACAGGGTCTCACTGTGTTACCCAGGATGGAGTGCAGTGGCACAATCACAGTTTACTGCAGCTTCAACTTCCTAGGCTCAAGCAATCCTCCTGCCTCGGCCTCCTAAAATGCTGGGATTATAGACATGAGCCACTGCGCCCGACTTTTTCAGACTGCCTTATCTCTTATCACCCAGATTAGTGCAAGAACCTCCTACCTAAAAGCTCCCTGCCTCTCACCTTGCCCCATCCTCCACAATGCACCAGACTGCGAGCACAAGTCTAATCACGACATTCACCTGCTTAAAACCCACCAGGGGCTCCTGACGGCCTGTGGAATAACATTCAAACTCACTTCAGCAAATCCATGGGCATCTTCATCTGGCTTCTGCTCACTTCTTTATCCTTGTCTTTCAACAATTCACTCTCCTGAGCTCCAGATACACTCAGCACAGTTTCCCAATCCTGACCAGGCCCACTCAAGCATTTGTGCCTTCTGTCCAGAAGACCCTCGCCCTTTCCTGCCTGTGAACCCTCTGCTAAGATTAAAGCAAGCATTGTGTTGTCAAGGAAGCCTCCTTTCCTAGCTGTTCTTCCTCTCCTGTCAAAGTTAGGCAACTGTCCTCTGTGTAGACAGTCTACAGACTGAGTGCCTACTGTGGCCATGGAACTTATCACTCAGAGTCACCGCCAGCATAGTGAAGTGACTAAGGGCATGGGCCTTGGAACTGGCCAGTTTAGGTTACATATTGGCTTTGCCACTTGATAACCAGATAAGCTTGAAGAAATCATTTAATTTCCTATGCTTTGGTATCCTCCCCTGTAAAATGGAGTTAAAAATAAAGGTATCTTCTGGAAAGGGCTGTCTCTAGAATTACCACGATAAAGTAGGAGCAGAAGGCCTGGCATAAAGTAAGTCCTCAACAATCTTCCTTCAGTCTAAGTGCCTCCTACCCCATTTCCATGTCTGCTGGTCTCTAACAGTGAGTATCTTAGCTCAACGGGTATTGCTTTTAAAGGGAGCACAACCGTGCCATGGTGGGCTTCCTATCATCTTTCATCTTAAGCTTTTAACATGGTGCCTATGAAGAGACAGGGAAAGAGGGCTGAGGACCAGGCAGTCAGGCACCATCAAAGTCTTGAGACATGGGTCCATTCCCTACTTGCCAGGTGATAAGAATGATGCCCTAAATCTCTTATTGACCCTAAGGTCTCCAAACACAGAATGGAATCAAGGCTCATGATGTGCAAGATGAAACGAACAGGCAGAAATAGAAAAATGAAAATTTACTTCCAAAAAGTCAATAAATGCGTAAGACAGATGTGTTTTCAATGCAAACTCAATCCAGGCTAAGTTTGTTGTGCGCTTGTGAGGAATGTGAATGCACTCAGGTCATCCAACTAAAAGCCTAGTGTCCAGAGCACAGAGGCGGCCAGGTGCGATGGGTCACACCTGTAATCCCAGCACTTTGGGAGGCCGAGGCAGGTGGATCACTGGAGGTCAAGAGTTCAAAACCAGTCTGGCCAACGTGGCAAAACCTTGTCTCTACTAAAAATACAGAAGTAGCTGGGTGTGGTGGTGCATGCCTGTAGTCCCAGCTACTTGGGAGGCTGAGGCAGGAGAATTGCCGGAGAATCGCTTGAAGCTAGGAGGTTGAGGTTGCAGTGAGCTGAGATTGCACCACTGCACTCCAGCCTGAGCAACAGAGTGAGACTCCATCTCAAACAAAACAAAACAGAGCACAGAAGTGACTGTCCAGGACAGCACCGGTCAGACCATATCTAACACATTATAGTCAAGTCAGGGCACCACAGTTTATCTATTTATTTTATTTTTTAGAGACGGTATCACTCTATTGCCCAGGCTGGAGTGCAATGGCACGATCTTGGCGCACTGCAGTCTTGACCTCCCAGGCTCAAGTGATCCTTCCACCCCAGCCTCCCGAGTAGCTGGGACTATAGGCACATCCCACCACACCTGGCTAATTTTATTTATTTTTTTGTTGAGATGGGGTCTCACTATGTTGCCCAGGCTGGTCTCAAACCTATGGCCTCAAGCGATCCTCCCATCTCAGCCTCCCAAAGTAGCTGGGATTACAGATGTGAGCGATGACGCCCAGCTAGGGCACCACACTTCAGAAGGAGCACCAAAAAACAGTGACTCCAAAGGAAGGGGATAACAAATAGCAACACGGGGAACTGAGCAGGGAAAGGTGGAGGTACCATGAACATTTAGCTTAATAAACAGAACACTCAGAGAGGACCAGCATAGGTGACTTCAAATATCTAGGGAACTGCCAGGTGCCGTCTGAGGCTTCTCTGGGTAGCTCTTGAGGGGTTAATCTGGGCAAGTAGAGGGGGGTTACAAAGTGGGAGATCTTGCTCTTAGGTTAAAGGCAAACCTTCGAAATTCAGGCAAGCCTGGTTCCTTTCTCATGGAAACTGCCCTGCACACAGCACCTGCTAAGGGATCAGAAAGGGACCTCTGATGCAGAGAGCGTTGGAGCCTCGCTGGGACAGGGCTACAGTGTGTTCTGGCAGGCAAAGAGGAGCTGATACAATCAAATTGCCTCTCTTGAGAATCTATTCAAAGAAATAAAAAAAAAAAAATACAGCAGTGAGCAGTGGGAGCTGAAGATGAAAGGATACCACAAGCGAGAGGGAACACACTCTGAGTGGTTCAAGCTATGAGGAAGTAGAAACGGAATAAACAGCTGCTATCAGTGAGAGAAAAACCACAGAGCAGAAAAAAAAATGCATAATGGAACAAAGAAAAAGAGATGTCGTGAGAGGAAAACACAGAGACTGACCCCAGGAGACAGATGGAAAGAAAAGTCAGTCCTGTCAGTCACCCTGATTTCTATAACTGTGCTCCCACCCAGTCCAGGTGCACTCTCATAAACAAACTCCCCTTTTTTTCTGAAGCTGAGTTTGTGAGCCTCTAGTCTTTGTAACCAATAAAGCTTAACAAGAGGATGCCTCCTCTGGGTGGAAGCTGGACCACGGACCTCTGCAGGTCTGGCCCTTTAGCTGCTCTGTGACTGATGACATTATTCATAGTCCTTCCATGCTTTGTTTCTTTAAAACACTTCCATGAATTTAGCCCATTATCCTCATAAGCTCCCCTACAATGCAGAAAAGGTGGGTAATAATGAGTCCGAGTAAGGAGAGAGGTGGTGGAGTAGAGAGAGGTGAATACTCCATTTACAGGGAGGAAACCAAGTTTCAGAGAGGTTAAATGACTAGGCCAAAGTCATTCTGCAAGCAAGATAGTCAGAATCTCCAAACTTTCTTTTTTTTTTTTTTGAGACTGGAGTCTCGCTCTGTAGCCCGGGCTGGAGTGCAGTGGCCGGATCTCAGCTCACTGCAAGCTCCGCCTCCTGGGTTTACGCCATTCTCCTGCCTCAGCCTCCCGAGTAACTGGAACTACAGGCGCCCGCCACCACGCCTGGCTAGTTTTTTTGTATTTTTTTAGTAGAGACGGGGTTTCACCGTTTTAGCCAGGATGGTCTCGATCTCCTGACCTCGTGATCCGCCCGTCTCGGCCTCCCAAAGTGCTGGGATCACAGGCTTGAGCCACCGCGCCTGGCCCAAACTTTCAGTTAAGTGTTTTTTCTTATTTATGTGTTTAATTATTTATTTATTTAGAGACAGGGTCTTGCTCTGTTGCTCAGGCTAGAGTTCAGTGGTGCGATCATGGCTCACTGCAGCCTAGACCTCCTGGGCTTCACCAATCCTCCCACCATAGCCTCTCGAGTAGCTGGGACTATAGGTGTGTGCCACCACACCCAGCTAATTTGCTTTTTTTGTTTTCTTTTTTTTTTTGGTAAAGATAGAGTCTCACTATGTTGCTCAGACTGGTCTCGAACTCCTGGCCCCAAGCCATCCTCCCACCTCAACCCCCAAAAGTGCTAGGATTACAGGCGTGAGCCACTGCAACTGGCCTTGTTTTTTCTGTAATTCTATGTAACTCTCTCCTTCACTCAGGTTTTCCACTTGCCATAAATCTCCTTCCCAGATCCCAGACACGTCAGAGATTTCACTCTGCTGCAAGGAAATCTAAGGGACCCCACGGTTGCCCCAAGAGCCCCAGTTTTCTCCTTACCGAGGTGCTTCTGCAGGAAGGCCAACATGGCCCGCACCATAACCTCCTGCCCTTCATAGGGGTCCAGGCTCCCACGGGTTTGAGTGGAGAAGAATTTACCAATCAAGTTGCCAGTCACAAAAGCAAAGTCAGTTTGACTCCGATGAACAGAACCACTAGGGGAAAAGAAAAACAACTTGCAGGGGTCTGGCAGCGAGGGCATACAGATGTGTGTTAGGCACCTACTATGTGCAAGGTGCTTTTCATGCATTATCACAGTTTATTTTCACAGCAACCTTGTAAGGGAAGTATTTTCCCCCTTAACAGAATCCAAGGAAAGAAACAATCTGCTTAGGGTCAGGTCATACAAGTAGTTGGGGGTGGAGTTAGTATTTGAAGCCAGATGTGCCTGGCTTCAAAGGTAGCTTGACCCCTAGACTACAATGCCTGGCAGTGCAGGGAAAAGGCTGAGCTAGCTGGAGCGGGGACAGGAGCAAGGAGGTGGGGTCTGTGGCACGTGGCGTTTCTATGTTACTATAATCTATTAGCTGTGGCTTTTGCCCGGTGAATTTCAAACCATTCACAAACAAATTAAGTTATTCTTCAGAACTGTACCACAGAGTGAAGAGGGAAAAGGAATTACTTGCCTTTATTTAAACAATCAAAAAAGTAAGAGTAAGTGCTTTGTAAAAGGGAGTTCCTGGGTTAGAACTTAAGTCCTATGGCACTAAATACATTTAATTTGCAGGTAAAATCCTCACTAGGTTAATTTTGGGCTAAATTATTCATAACTGAATTCACTAGTAAATTCAGTGAGAGAAAGAGAATTTAAATGCTAAAGTATTTGATATCACAGAAAAACTGACTTTAAAAAATGCATTAGTTAAGGCACACAAAAAGGTATATAGAATAATATATGGGATACTTGAGTATCCAGCACTCGGCTGAATAAATGATACCTTGCCAGGTGTTAAGTCCCCTGAGTGACCCCTTCCCAACTGGCCTCACCTCCCTTCCCTCCTGGTCACAATTATCCTGAATCTGACCTGGGGAAGCATTCAGGCAGTGTCCACTGCCATGCAACCTAACTGAAGGAGGAGGGGTGGCCCTAGGAAAGAGGGCCGGGACCAAGATGAGCAAGGGAAGAAGTCACCGGCCATGCTGCCGGCCCCAGTGCTCAAGGGCTCTAGATTTGGCATTTCAACTACCCAGTGACTCCAAAGGTCCACGGCATGCAGTCACTTGTCATTCTGCTGAAATAGGAACCAGATGGATCCCTGAATCCTGTGTGCTGCTGGGCTTGACTGCAGGGCAAGAGCAGTCCGTGAGATCTCAGCCTGACATCTGTGGCTCAATATCACCTCCCACATGTGGAACATTTCTTAAAGTCACTAAAAATGTTTTTTCCCTGTGAAAAATGGCTCCCAAAAGGAAACCAACTGATAGTGCTGATGATGGAAGTGAAGAAAATGTGGCTTCTCTTGACCAGAATATAGATGGTTTATGGAAGACAACAGATGTTAACAATGATCTGTGATTCTGGTATTCATGAAGGTCTCTAGAAATGTGTCTGGTGAATATCAAAGGTCTACCATATTCACACTCTTCCAATGACCCAATAAAATTCCCAAATGAGACTAGCAATCTCTGGAACTCACCCAAACCCACACCACTTCCTTTCCAACACGCAATCCCATAATGCCCTTTTTCAGAAAGCACTAGGTAAATCCTGTCATAAAGTCAGATAAACTATGGAATAAGTCACTGTAGATGGAGCTTAGTGGAGAAGAAGGACAGACAGAAAATTCTAAATTCTTTGCAATTCAGGAAGTATTCAGGTATCCTACTAATGGGTAGAAAGTTCTGGGTAATTCAGAAGTTAAGGGCGCCACAGCGAATGACAAATGGAGAGGGCACTGGGATCACGACCTTGTGGTTTACTCACAGAACGGTTATGATCCTAGACTGTTCATGCTGGGCACATATCTTCTTCATCAAATTGACACTCTCTATTGTCTGGAATTTCTCAGTATTGATAAAGAACACAGGGCCTCGGGCCTTGGGGTAAAAGTCACGTTCCAGAGGAAACATCCAAGCATCCAGAGCCACTGCACACCTGGAATAGGACCAGACATTTGGAGTTGCCATGGGGAATCCCAGGCAAGAATAGTTAGGGTAGTGGAGGGAAGGGCGGAGTTCCTCCCTCTGGTGGGGTAAAGGCTCAGAAAGCCAGGAAGGGGGTACCAGGGCCCATGGCCTTCAGTTAGAATCTTAGATAGGGATCACTTTTACTTTTCACCAAAGATCCTTCTAGATTTCTTTGTTTTTTTTTGAGACGGAGTCTCGCTCGTCGCCCAGGCTAGAGTGCAGTGGTGAGATCTCGGCTCACTGCAAGCTCCGCCTCCCGGGGTTCACGCCATTCTTCTGCCTCAACCTCCCGAGTAGCTGGGACTACAGGCGCCCGCCACCACGTCAGGCTAATTTTTTGTATTTTTATAGAGACGGGGTTTCACCGTGTTAGCCACGATGGTCTCGATTTCCTGGTCTTGTGATCTGCCCGCCTCGGCCTCCCAAAGTGCTAGGATTACAGGCATGAGCCACCGCACCCAGCCCTTCTAGATTTCAAACTCCCTGAGAACAAGGATCAGATCTCCCTCTTCTCCAGGATCTACTCTCAGGTGACTGACCTGAGTTTCATAGAATGGCACTTCATTCATTTAATTATTCATTCATTCAATATTCATTGAGTGTCTACTATGTGCTTTGGATATAGACATAAATGAGTGTTCTTGCTCTCAAGGAGCTCCCAGTCCAGCAGGGAAGACAGAACAGACAAGGTGGCAAAACAATATAGCTTAGTGCCCCGATTGCACAAGGTTCTATGTGAGGTCAAGCAAAGCCTCCTTGGTGCCAACAGCAAAACCATGTCACCAAGGGCAATATTACGGCCTTAAGATTTAGCCATTTCCCTCCTCAGACCCCTGAAATGCTCCTCTATTCTTCTCCATCTCAATAAAGGACAATCATCTTCCACTCAAATAATAGATACACAAATGAAAAACCTTGGGCTGGGCATGATGGCTCATCCCGGTAATCCCAGCACTTTGGGAGGCTGAGGCAGGAGGATCACTTGAGCCCATGAGTTTAAGACTAGCCTGGGCAATAGAGCAAGACACCATCTCTTAAAAGAAAAATTAAAAAATTAGCAGGGCATGGTAGCATGTACCTGTAGTCCCAGCTATTTGAGAGGCTGAGGCAGGAGAATCACTTGAGCCTAGGAGGTTGAGGCTGCAGGGAGCTGACTGTACCACTGCACTCCAGCATAGGGCAATAGAGCAAGACCCTTCTCAAAGGGAAAAAAATAAAACTAAAAACCTGGATTTCTTCTCTTTCCTTCACCTCCCACATGACCAAGTCCTGAAAACTATAAAACATATCCTGACTCCAGTCACTTCTCTCCATCCCATTATCTCAATCCTGATGTAAATTTATCATCTCTCACGTTGACTCTGAAACAGCATCTCTCTAATGAGCCTCTAGGCTTTCAGTCTTGTCCTGCTACAATCCATTCTTCGCATAGTAGCCAGAAGGATCTTTTAAAATGTAAGATTGATATTTCTCTGTTGAAAATCTTCAACAGTTTCCCATCATACTTAGAATAAAATCTACACCTCCTTACCCTGGCCAAACGACCCCGTGATCTGGTCCCGGCTTCTCTTTCTGATCACAGCCTAAATTGCCTCCCCCTCACTCACTATGCTCCTCCCACCCTAACACAAAAAGCTTCTTTCCACCGCAGGGCCTTTGCATTAGCTATTCCTGCTGGCTGGAAAGATCTTCCTCTAGATCTTCACACAGCTGGCTTCTTTGCCTTTCCAGTCTTGGTTTCACTTTCTCAGAGACATATCAGCCTGTTTTCTTTTCTCTGTTTTTTTTTGAGACAGGGTCTTGCTCTATTGCCCAGGCTGAAAGTGGACGGGGTTTCACCGTGTTAGCCACGATGGTCTCGATTTCCTGGTCTTGTGATCCGCCCGCCTCAGCGCTCACTGTAACCTCGAACTCCTGAGCTCAAGTGATCCCTCTGCCTCAGCCTTCAAAGTAGCTGGAACTACAGGCATGCACTATAACACTTAGCTAAGTTTTGTTTTTCCCTTTTTAAAATTTTTTATAGAGACGGGGTCTTGTGATGTTTCCTAGGCTGATCTCAAACTCTTGGCTTCAAGCAATCCTCCTGCCTCAGCCTCCCAAAGATCTGGGGTTACAGGAGTGAGCCATCATGCTCAGCCTTATTTTTCTTCATTGCACTTTGGTCACGGGGATTTTATTATCTGTTGGCTTTTTCACTAGTCTGTCTCCTCCCACAATAATATAATCCCATGAAATCAGAGATCTTGTTTTCTTGTTTAACCACTGAATCCTCAGTCCCTAAACAGTGCCAAGAATATAGTACTTGTGTAACAAATACTTGCTAAATGAATAAATGGTGTATGGAGCTAAGCACAGGAACACTACTAGGAAACTCACCGAAATTGGATCTCCTTGGCCAAAGCCAGAATAGCAGTGGCCCCTCCAAATGAATGTCCCATCACAGCCACACGGCTCATGTCAATGTTGCCCTGAGGAAAGCGGAGAACTTAGTCAAGTCAGAAACTCAGGACTGCTTCTTTAGGAATTCATCAGGAGCAAGAGGAAGAAATGTGATGCAATGAGGCCAAAGGCACAATACAGCAAGTGAGTCCACCAACACCACACTATCAAGAATCTCTTGCCTATGGAAGGGGCAACAGTCAAGCAATCCTTAGACTGAACAGTCTTGTGTAGGCAGGAATTGTGAAAACCATACTTTTCATGTTTACTTTTGGAATCTCACTACCTAACAATAGTGGACCAGGGTAGACATTCAAATATCTATGAATAGGCCAAGTGTGGTGGCTCATGTCTGTAATCCCAGCACTCTGGGAGGCCAAGGCGGGCGGATTGCTTGAGCTTAGGAGTTTGAGACCAGCCAGGGCTCAAACATGGTAAAACTTTGTCTCTACAAAAAGGTACAAAATTATCTGGGCATGGTGGTGTACACGTATGGTCCCAGCTACTCAGGAGGCTGAGGTGAGAGGACTGCTTGAGCTCAGCAGGTTGAGGCTGCAGTGAGCCATGATTGCACCACTGCATTCCAGCCTGGGTTACAGAGTGAGACCCTGTCCCCCCCCAAAAAAAAAAAAAAAAACCATCTATGAAGAAATGAATGGCTCAAAATGGTCAGATTCCACATTGACCCATTGGTTTATGAGCATGTTCAGAATAAGAGCCTCCTCCATCCTCTAGAATCTCCACCTTATAAACTGGTCCAAGGGTCCATGATACATGGACTGAACTGAGGGTGAAACAGGGATGCTCCTGCTGCCCATCCATTGTGCTCTGGAGCAAAGACTGCTTGTGCAGAAGCCAGTGCAGGTTCTCCTTCCTCTCTGGATATCTGTCGTGATTTTTATCCAAAGTCAAGGGAAGAGCGAATCTGTGCACGCTAACATGCTCCGCACATATCTATTTCTGGTCATCCCCAGAAGCCTTCAGGGTATGGTTATATAAAAAGCCACTGCAGCTGCTTGCTAAGGGGCTCAGGAGGCCTCTCCAGGCTCTACGGCCCAGCCTCTGCTCTGAACTTTTGCTCTGCTCTCCCCAGTGTCTATTCCAAGGCTTTGTACCTAAATCCTCCCGCTTCACTCAGTACCCTCAGATCAGCATCTCGGTTGGATGGCCTCTTCAGCATTTTAAAAAAACAGGTTAATATATTCATATACCTCTAAAATCAGAGGTATACAAAGAAGTCTCCTACTTACCCTGTTTTTCTCTACATGGTTGCCCGCCACCTACCTCCAAACAGGTAACAGTTTCTTATGTGTCCCTGAGGAGATTGCTTATATTCATAAGTCAACATGAATATACACTTTCCCTCTTTTCATACACACGGCGGTGTATCTTTTTGTACATAACAACATTAGTACATAAAGAGTTTCCACATCCTTTTTCACAGCGACTTGGCCATGGGACAGACAGCTAGCCGATCACCAAATCTTTTCCTCTTCTTCCTGGTCTCATAGCTAAACTATTTCCCAGTGATTAGAAAAGGACTTGTGATTGTTCTAGCCAACAGAATGTGAGCAAAAGTGCTATCTCTACTTCCAGACCTGGTCCATAAATTGTCTCATACAAACCTCTATGCCCTTTCCCATTCCGTTGGCTTAATGCAAACAACAAATTTGGGATTCATAAATTTTGTGAGAGGGTAGAGCCATAAGAAAGTATAAAAGAAGCAGGGATCCCTGAGTTGCCTCTTATACAGGAGCACCCATATTGAACTTTATGTAGGAGAGAAATACATTTCTACTGTGTTAAGCCACTGAAATGTGGGGTTTACACACTCTAGCAATTAGCATTAACCAAGCAAACACATCCACTGTCCCATAATTGAACCAGTTCCCTCACTGGTGAACGTTTAGATTACTATCAAACTTTTGCCATAACAAACAACACTGGAATGAATAACACTGTCCATCTATTATGCTGCATGTGTGCAGGTATTTATTTGTAGGATAAATTCCCCAAACTGGAAATTACTGGGTCAAAGAAACATATGCATTTGTACTGCTGATGATATCAATTGCCAGATGCTCTCCATGGGACGATTTGTGTTCTCACCAGCAATGTAGGAGAATATCTACTTGCCCACAACTTTGTTAACAGAGTGAGTAATCAATTTTTGGATCTTACTCAATTTGATAGATGAAAATGTACTTAGCTTTTTTTTTATGCTGTATTTCCCCCAGAAGGCTACCCTCTTAACTGATCTAACTGGAATGTAGCCTGCCATTTCCCTTTTTTTTTTTTTTTTTGAGATAGAGTCTCACTTTGTCACCCAGGCTGCAGTGCAGTGGCACGATCTTGGCTCACTGCAACCTCCACCTCCTAGGCTCAAGGTCAAGCAATTCTCGTGCTTCAGCTTCCCGAGTAGCTGGAACTATAGGCACATGTCACCACGCCCAGCTAAATTTTTTTTTTTTTTTTGAGATGGAGTTTTGCTCTTGTTGCTCACGCTAAGTGGTCTCAGCTCACTGCAATCTCCACCTCCCAGGTACAAGCAAGTCTCCTGCCTCCGCCTCCTGAGTAGCTGGGATCACAGGTGCCGGCCACCACGCCCAGCTAAGTTTTTTGTATTTTTAGTAGAGATGGGGTTTCACCATATTGGCCAGGCTGGTCTCGAACTCCTGACCTCAGGTGGTCAGGCTGCCTCAGCCTCCCAAAGTGCTGGGATTATAGGCATGAGCCACCACGCCCGGCCTGAATTTTGTATTTTTACTAGAGATGGGGTTTCGCCATGTTGACCAGGCTGGTATTGAACTCCTGGGCTCAAGTGATCCACCTGACTCAGCCTCCCAAACTGTTGGGATTACAGACGTAAGCCTGGCTTCCCAGTGCCTTTCTCAGGATCACAAGCATGCAGGCCCGGACCTCAGTGTCCAGGGCACCTCTAACTCTCATGCAGGTTGATGACATGAACACTGTAGTTGGTAAAGCACTCTAGATTCCAGGGTCTGTGTTACCTACTGGGCATGCAGGTATATTGCTTCTTCCTGGAGGATATTACCAAAGCCTTTAAAATATACATTCTAAAGGCCAGGCACGGTGGCTCAAGCCTGTAATCCCAGCACTTTGGGAGGCCGAGACGGGTGGATCACGAGGTCAGGAGATCCAGACCATCCTGGCTAACACGGTGAAACCCTGTCTCTACTAAAAAATACAAAAAACTAGCCGGGTGAGGTGGCGGGCGCCTGTAGTCCCAGCTACTCGGGAGGCTGAGGCAGGAGAATGGTGTGAACCCGGGAGGTGGAGCTTGCAGTGAGCTGAGATCCGGCCACTGCATTCCAGCCTGGGCGATAGAGTGAGACTCCGTCTCAAAAAATAAAAATAAAAAAGAATAAAATATATATTCTAAAATATACATTTGGGGCATACAGCATAGGCTGTAGAATCAAAAAGCCCCAATTTCATGTTTGACTTTACCACTTACTTAGCTGGGTAATCTTGGGTACTTAGCCTTTTTGATCCTTGGTTTCTTTCTAGGTAAAGAGGTACAAATGCTTACTGCATAAGTTTGTGGGAGGAGCTCTTAAAATACCAAAGTCTCATAAAGCAGTAATTGTAAATATATAAGTTTTTTTTTTTTGAGACAGTCTTGCTCTGTCACCAGGTTGGAGTGCAATGGTGCAATCTCAGCTCACTGCAACCTCTGACCCATGGGTTCAAGTGATTCTCCTGCCTCAGCCTGCTGAGTAGCCAGGACTATATGCCTAGTTAATTTTTGTATTTTTAGTAGAGACGGGATTTCGTCATGTTGGCCAGGATGGTCTCAATCTCTTGACCTTGTGATCTGCCCACCTCAGCCTCCCAAAATGCTGGGGTTACAGGTGTGAGCCACTGCACCTGGCCGTATTTTTTATACACACACACACACACACACACACATACCATTCTTATTCATACAATACAATATGACATGGCTATTAAAAATCATGCAGTGGCCGGGCGCGGTGGCTCAAGCCTGTAATCCCAGCACTTTGGGAGGCCGAGACGGGCGGATCACGAGGTCAGGAGATCGTAGACCATCCTGGCTAACACGGTGAAACCCCGTCTCTACTAAAAAATACAAAAAAACTAGCCGGGCGAGGTGGCAGGCGCCTGTAGTCCCAGCTACTCCGGAGGCTGAGGCAGGGGAATAGCGTGAACCCGGGAGGCGGAGCTTGCAGTGAGCTGAGATCCGGCCATTGCACTCCAGCCTGGGCGACAGAGCAAGACTCCGTCTCAAAAAAAAAAAAAAAAAAAAATCATGCAGTTGGGTGTAATCCCAACACTTTGTGAGGCCGAGGCAGGTGGATTGCCTGGGCCCAGGAGTTTGACACCAGCCTGGGAAACATGGTGAAACCCCATCTCTACAAAATACAAAAAATTAGCTGGCGTGGTGGCGGGCGCCTAGTCCCAGCTACATGGGAGACTGCGATAGCTACACTGAGTGGTGATCACACCACTGTACTCCAGCCTCAGTGACAGAGTGAGGTCCTGTCTCAAAAAAATTAAATAAATAAAAATAAATAATAAAAGTCAAGCTATACAGGAGGATTGCTTAAGCCTAAGCGTTTGAGTCCAGCCTGGGCAGATAGCAAGATCCTGTCTCTAAAAAATTTATTTTAAAATCATGCCATAGAAAAATATTAATTGGCATAAGAAGATACTCATACTCTCTTGCTAAATGAAAATAAGGCCACAAAACAGCTTGTATTAAATGATAACATAATTGTGTAAAAAATATATATACACATATTAATACATGTAAAAATAACTGAAAGGAAAAATATCAAAATATCGAAAAAGGTTTTTCATTTTTCTTCATGCTTTTATGAAATTTCTTGGTTCTCTGAATAGAGCCTGAATGACTTTTGAAATTATGGACAAAAAAAGATTGGGTGGGGGTGGGGCATAAAGAATGTATCTTCATAAGCACCAAATTTCATGGCCAGGATGGTTTTATACCCTCCTGGGAGGGTTCTTGGGATTCCCTCAAAGGAAGGACTGAGCCTGCAGTGGATACAGGCTGTTTGCTGCTCAGTAGCCTGAATCTTCTCCCCACCATCCATCTGGCCTTGTGGGTGGTCAATCACCTGACCCAGAAGTGGGAATGTAACCTAGGCAGGCCAATCGGAATACCCTCTCCCTCTGACACAGGCACTGGCCCAGAGGGGCATAAGACCCACATAGGGTCACAGCTTTCCCAGATTAGTGGAAGCTAAGATAGTCTCTTTTCTTTTTAAACTTGGAGCTGAGGCCGGGCGTGGTGGCTCACGCCTGTAATCCCAGCACTTTGGGAGGCCAAGGTGGGCAGATCACCTGAGGTCAGGAGTTTGAAACCAGCCTGGCCAACATGGTGAAACTCTGTCTCTAGTAAAAATACAAAAATTACCCAGGTGTAGTGGCAGGCGCCTGTAATCCCAGTGACTTGGGAGGCTGAGGCAGGAGAATAGCTTGAACCTAGGAGGCGGAGGTTGCAGTAAGCCAAGATTGCGCCATTGCACTCCAGCCTGGGGACAAGAGCGAGACTTTGTCTCAAAAAAAAAAAAGCAAAAAACCTGGAGCTGTAAGTTGAGGTGCAGGCTTGAACTGCTAGCGACCACCTTTCTTGCCTAAAGGAGAGAGTCTGGTGAGAAAACCACATATACACAGAGAAACCAAGCCAGGAGAGGGGAGAGAAGAGTGCCAGGGCTTTGATGATAATGTCTGAGACCCTGGGTCTAACTACACTGGCCTAAAGTTGGCCTTTGGTCTTCTTGGTAGTTATATGAGCCAATCAATTCTCTTTTGGTTTATACCAGTTAGTTAGGTTTCTGTTACTTGTAACCAAGAAAGCCCTGAATACTGGGCTCTAGATCATATCAATTGCTTTCATACCTTCAAAGTCATCAGATCCAAGCCACCAGGCAAGATGTTGAAGACAGTCTGCCCAGCAGTGACCTCCTGCAGGATCTTCAATACCCGTAAACACTCGCTTACCCGTTGATGCACCTGCAACAAAGACAGTCCCAGTGGGACTGGAACACTCTGCAACTGTCCAGCGAGAATCTCCCTCACACACAGAGCCAAGGAAGAATGCACAGATAGTCTGCCCACCCATGCCTCAGCAAGCATCTTGGGCGCCACATCCTGAGAAAGGCTCAGCTACCTTGCAGCTCACATAAGCACTGCCCAACAGCATAACAGACTCGGCCCTGTTGTTCCGACTCTACCTACCTAACCACAGGGCTGTCAGAAGGATCCAATGAGATGATGTACATGAAAGCATTTTAAAAACAAAAGGAATTAAGAGTGCTGTTATTAGCAATCCAGTACTGGATTCCACTGCCCATTTACATCAGACATCTATTGTTTTTGTCTCCCAAGCACTTACCCCGCTTCCTTCTCCTGTTAACCCTGCCTTTTGAGGATGGCCTTCCCACCCCCAATCAAACAATGCATTTCTGGTGGGAACTTCCCATTTTGTTACTTCTCCCCAGGCCTGGAATCCCTCTCCAGGATTTTTCAAACTGCAGTTTGGCACCAGGGTAGGGGACTGAGGGATCAACTCAAACACAGTCCTATTCTCATAGGTGACAAGGCTGAACACACACAAGGTCAGAGCTGTCAAGAGCTGTGGTTCTAACTGGGTGCCATGGCTCACACCTATAACCCCAGCACTTTGGGCGGCCACAGTGGGAGGACAGCTTGAGCTCAGGAGTTTGGGACCAGCCTGGGAAACATAGCAAGACCCCATCTCTACTAAAAAAAAAAAATTGTGTTGTGGTATGTGCCTGTAGTCCTAGCTACTCAGGAGGCTGAGGTGGGAGGGTCACTTGAGCCTAGGAGATGACATTGCTATTGAGCCATGGTGGTGCCACTGCACTCTTGCCTGGGTGATAGAGTAAGAGTGTGTCTCAAAAAAATAAAAATTAAAACAAAGTAGCTGGGCATAGTGGTGCATGCCTGTAGTCCCAGCTACTCAAGATGCTGAGGTAGGAAGATCTCTTGAGCCCAGAAGATTGAGACTGTAGTGAGCCATGATCATGCCACTGCACTCCAATCTGGGTGACAAAGCAAGACCCCATCTCAAAAAAAAAAAAAAAAAAAACTTACGGTTCTAACCTTGGAAAGTAGGCCAGTTTGAAGATGAGACCCACCAACCAAGAGAGAGACAGAAATGAGGATGAAGAACAAATCCTGACGGCATTCAAGTCTGGTTCCAATTGTCCTGCTCTTCCTCATATAAGTCTACTTATATGAGCCCATCATTCCCTTTTTTTGCCTAAGTAAACCTAAGTTGGGTTTCTGTCACAGCAATTGCAAGAGTCCTGATTAATATCCTATGTATTTCCACTGATGTGGCAAACTCAGACCCACTATGACTGACGTTTGAAAAGAGGGTTAACTAAAAGTCTTGCTATCAAATATAGTAGGGAGAGGACAGACTCATTAACTCTCCTTCCCCAACTGGCACAAACTTACCTGGGGATTCCGAACATGAAATTCCTTCTCCCCTTCCTCAACTCGACGGAAAGGGATCCATTCCTCCTCCAGCGGTTCATTGGTGGGCTGGTTCTCTTCTGGGGCCTGCTTGCAGAAATAGGTGGTTGCTGCTGACCGGTCCCTGAAATACACACATCATCAGAGAGAAACCAGAAAACATTCTTGAGCTTATTTTTCCCCTTTACCAAAGCCTAAAGCCTCCCTTTCATCTAGAAGGCTCTAGATCACCCTTTGGCTAGTAGGGAAGGAGATCTGGGGCATGCATAGGAAAGTGGAAAAAATACAGATTTTAGAGACAGACCTGGGTTTGAATTCCAATTCAGCTGTGTCACTTTTGGCAAATTATTTAACACCTTTAAACCCTGGTTTTCTCTTCTTTAAAAGGGGTATAATGCTGGCTTGCATGGTTGTCGAAAGGGTTAGAAATAATATATTATAGGGGACTAGCCTCTATCCTAGCTCACTGCAGGCACCCAATCCATGACGGCTTATCCCTCACCTGTGCTCTGGCACAGCAACCACAAAGCCACGTGAGGCCAGCTCCATGCAGAAGGCTGAATACAAAGTCCTGGAGATTCAGAAAGGAACAAGGAAAAAGGATCAAAAGAACAGGCGAGTCTTTACCCTTATTCCAACCATGCTCTGCTAGCAGCCATCTTATGGAACTACCATATCAACCTCAACTGTTTACCTCTGGCTTCCTTTCACTTGAGAGAGAAATAAACATTACCGTATTTAAGTCACTATTACTTGGGAGTTTTCTGTTAAATACAACTTGCCCAATTTCTAACTGATACAGGGAATCAGGTTCTTAAGTTCCTTTTCACCTTCTCCTACTTTTCCAGGGAAGGCAATGATCTGGACTTCAGAGCCAGAGAGATTTCTTCTTTTTTTTTTTTTTTTTTTTGAGACAGAGTCTCGCTCTG
>NC_045434.1:196752927-196768494 GCF_002776525.5 Piliocolobus tephrosceles | reverse complement strand
GTCCACCTCGGCCTCCCAAAATGCTGGGATTACAGGCATGAGCCACGGTGCCTGGCCAGCCAGAGAGGTTTCTGATCCTTTCCCAGTTCAAACTGTCACCTTGGGCAAGTCTGCCTTCCAGAGCCTGTTTGCCCAGTTGAAAAATAGGCATCCCTGCCTATGCACCTCACAGGGCTATGTGGGAATCAAATGAGACAATGGCACACTGAGAATGGTTAGGTATTTAACCGCACATATTCCTCCCTAGGATAGGAAACCATAGGTCCATGACCCATGGGAAGGATTTCACCTGAATTAACCACAGGTGCAATGAAAGGAAATAATGTTCCTTATCCTCCCTTTCTTTCTCCTTGGAATTTCACTCTGGTTAATGAGAGTATTTATAACTGACTTGCCCAGGTCTAATGAAGTGTGAAGTCTCAATACAGATTCTTAGACCAAAAGGACCACCTCCAAAGTGCTCACCGGCTCTCTCCTGTTTGCCTAGGAGGAGAAGGTTTCTTTGCTTCTTTTCCCTGTGAGACTATAATCTTCCTGAAGGTAGGAACTCTCTCGTCTTCACTACTGAATGCCCAGCCCTGGCACACAGCACGTACTCAATTTATTGAACAAGAAAGCAGCATCAAAAACCACCTACTTGCAGGCCGGGTGCGGTGGCTCAAGCCTGTAATACCAGCACTTTGGGAGGCCGAGACGGGCGGATCACAAGGTCAGGAGATCGAGACCATCCTGGCTAACACGGTGAAACCCCGTCTCTACTAAAAATACAAAAAAACTAGCTGGGTGAGGTGGCGGGTGCCTGTAGTCCCAGCTGCTCAGGAGGCTGAGGCAGGAGAATGGCGTGAGCCCGGGAGGCGGAGATTGCAGTGAGCTGAGATCCGGCCACTGCACTCCAGCCTGGGCGACAGAGCGAGACTCCATCTCAAAAACAAAAAAAAAAAACACACAAAAAACACAAAAAACCACCTACTTGCCTTTCTAACCTCATCTCCATGTTTACTCTCCACTTTCTGCCATGGGCTACAGTTACGGGAGTCTTTGTTCCTGCTCCTCGAGCAGATGCAATTTCCTCGATTTGTTAATCTTGGTATGTCCCACCTTCCTCTCATGCCAACAGGCTGGCACAGAGCAGGTGCTCCACAGATGTCTGCTGAATGAATGAGAACCTAGCACAGTACGCCCTTGTATTCATTCAATAAATACTTATGGGTAAACAACTACTTTCCAGGCACTGTCCTAGAAGCCGGAGCAATAGAGGATAGATGTGGTCTCTGCCTTCAGAAGGCTTACAATCTAGTGAAGAAGACAGGCATTAAAGAATAATTACAGCCAGGCGCGGTGGCTCAAGCCTGTAATCCCAGCACTTTGGGAGGCTGAGACGGGCGGATCACAAGGTCAGGAGATCGAGACCATCCTGGCTAACACGGTGAAACCCCGTCTCTACTAAAAATACAAAAAACTAGCCAGGCAAGGTGGCGGGCGCCTGTAGTCCCAGCTACTCCGGAGGCTGAGGCAGGAGAATGGCGTAAACCCGGGAGGTGGAGCTTGCAGTGAGCTGAGATCCGGCCACTGCACTCCAGCCTGGGCGACAGAGCAAGACTCCGTCTCAAAAAAAAAAAAAAAAAAAAAGAATAATTACACAAGTAATTAATTCATTGCAATTATGTTAAATGCTGAGAAGTACAGATTGTCTTTTGAAAGCACATTCTGGAAAAATTAACCTAATATAATATAGGTGTCAGGATGGGTGTTCCTAGGACAATGACATCCAAACTAAGATCTTAAAGGTAATCTGGAATTAGCAGGAAAAGACAGAAAGGGGGAAGAGGAAGAGAACAGCAGAACAGTGAATAGTCCAGGCAAAAAGATCAGCCACAAAGCACAGCACAGATGAAGACAGCGAGGCAGGAAATAATGCAGTGCCTTTCAGTAAGTGAAAGAAGGCCATTTTGTCTGGAGAGCTACAGTGGGACAAAGACCAAAAACAGGCCTGGAAACTTTGTCTTGCACCTACATCGAGGTAAGACCATGAAAAGAACTAAATTAAGTTCAAAGAGCTATTAATTTTTTTTCTTTTTTTGAAATGGAGTTTTGATCTTGTTGCCCAGGCTGGAGTGCAATGGCACAATCTCGGCTCACTGCAACCTCCACCTCCCAAGTTCAAGCAATTCTCCTGCCTCAGCCTCCCAAGTAGCTGGGATTACAGGTGTGTGCCACCACACCCAGCTAATTTTTTGTATTTTTAGTAGAGACAGGGTTTCTCCATGTTGGTCAGGCTAGTCCCGAACTCCCAACCTCAGGTGATCCACCCGCCTCGGCCTCCCAAAGTGCTGGGATTACAGGCATGAGCCACCATGCCCAGCCAAAAACTTTTAAGTGGGAAGACACATTCATTCATTCACTCAACAAATATTTATTGAGTACCTATTATATGCTGGGCACTGCTTTGAGTGCTAGAATGACAAGATCATATTTTGTTTTAAAATAGATCTCCCTGCCAGGCATGGTGGCTCACGCCTGTAATCCCAGCACTTTGGGAGGCTGAGGCAGGTGGATCACGAGGTCGGGAGATCGAAACCATCCTGGCTAACATGGTGAAACCCTGTCTCTACTAAAAATACAAAAAACTAGCTGGGAAGGCCGGGCGCGGTGGCTCAAGCCTGTAATCCGAGCACTTTAGGAGGCTGAGACGGGCGGATCACGAGGTCAGGAGATCGAGACCATCCTGGCTAATACGGTGAAACCCCGTCTCTACTAAAAATACAAAAAATTAGCCGGGTGTGGTGGTGGGTGCCTGTAGTCCCAGCTACTCGGGAGGCTGAGGCAGGAGAATGGCATGAACCAGGGAGGCAGAGCTTTCAGTGAGCTGAGATCCGGCCACTGCACTCCAGCCTGGGTGACAGAGCGAGACTCCGTCTCAAAAAAAAAAAAAAAACTAGCTGGGCATGGTGGCAGGCGCCTGTAGTCCCAGCTACTCAGGAGGTTGAGGCAGGAGAATGGCGTGAACCTGGGAAGTGGAGCTTGCAGTGAGCTGAGATCACACCACTACACTCCAGCCTGGGCGACAGAGTGAGACTCCGTCTCAAAAAAAAAAAAAATAGATCTCCCTGCCGGGCGCGGTGGCTCATGCCTTTAATCCTAGTACTTTGGGAGGCTGAGGCAGATGGATTGCCTGAGCTCAGGAGTTTAAGACCAGTCTGGCTAACATGGTGAAGCCCCGTCTCTACAAAAATTAGCCAGGCATGGTGGTGGGTGCCTGTAATCCCAGTTACTCGGAGGCTGAGGCAGGAGAATTGCTTGAACCCAGAAGGCTGAGGTTGCAGTGAGCAGAGATCATGCCACTTCATGACTGGGCGTGATCCATGGCTCAAGCAATGCTCCTACCTCAGCAACTGAGGCGACTGAGCAAGACTCCGTCTCAGAAAAAAAAAAAAAAAGATCTCCGTGGCTACAGTGTGGACAATGGTTTGGGGGCTAGGAGGCAAAAACAGACGCCTTTGAGATGTGCAACATTCTGGGACCTAAACTAGACATATATGTTGATGGATGAACAGACAGAGAGAAAATTCAAAAGCTTAAATAGGAACACATGTACTACAGTTATTAAGCTGTATAACATACCAAGGTGCAGAAATCAGAATTCATGGGAAGAATTCTAAATGAATAATGAAACTTAGGCCAAAGTTTCCCCAGGTCTGGTAAAAGAGATCCTACAGTTCACCACCATCATATCCCTCCATGTAGAGAAAATGAGAGGAGAACCGACAAGGATGGGAACCTAGTAGGTGTCAATCGAACTGAATCCTCACAAACCGCCCTGTGGGAGCAGCATTCGTCTTTGACAGGTGACGGAATCTAAGTTCAGAGAATTATACAACCTTCCCAGGCTCACATAGCACACAAGGGATATGGCTGAGATTTGCAAGTTAGGCTGCTGGCTCCACAAGTGCAGGGAGCAAGTCTGTCTTATTCGCTACTACGCCAGTGCCACACACAGAGTGGACTCTCATGTTAAATAAATTACTCTTGGTGGGGCACAATGGCTCATGCCTATAATCTCAGCACTTTTGGGAGGCTGGGGCGGGAGGATGACTTGAGCTCAGGAATTCGAGATCAGCATGGGCAACACAGTGAGATCTCGTCTCTGCAAAAAAAAAAAAAAATTAAAAATAGCCAGGCATGGTGGTACATGCCAGCTACTTGGTGGCTGAGGCAGGAGCATTGCTTGAGCCCAGGAGGTTGAGGCTGCAGTGAGCTGTGATCATGCCACTACACTCCAGCCTGGGCAACAGAGTGAGACTCTGTCTGAAAAAATAAAAATAAAATAAATAAAAGATGCTCTGATCACAAAGCTCATGCTCCTTCTAGCATTTCTGGGCTATTACATAGGAGGAAAGCTAAAAGTGTATATTTATATAAATACTGGACCATGAGAAGTGAAGCATATGAAGGCTGCCGAAAGGCTCCACAAGGTGAAAAGGACTTGAAAAAGGCCTTCTGGAGAAGGTGAACCCAATGCTATGGGACAAAGCAGATGGGAGAGAAGACAGCTAGTAGATGGAAATGTCTTTTTTTTTGCCCTTTGAAATAAGCTAAGACTCAGCAGCTGTCACCAGGCAAGGAGCATGGCATGGTCTGGGGGAAAGAAGTTCTTACCTGAAGGCTCCTAGGCCATGGGAGAAGATGATCAAGGGGTATCCAGAGTCCTTTGTCTTAAAGGGGCCATTCCAGCTAACAGGCAGGCGACAAGATCCTAACAGAGACATGGGCTATAGCATATCTGGCTGCCCCAAAGCTGTTATCCCAAGGGTAACCTGAGTATAAGTATGGGTGGGGACATGTGTTTCTCCCCTCTGGACAATCACCATCGGCCCCTGAGCAGCTCAGGGCAGTCAATCACCTATTTTTTCTCCCTTTCTTCCATAGGAAGAGTGAACACAATAGAAAATGGGAAACTAAGCCAGGCGCAGTGGCTCATGCCTATATTCCCAGCACTTTGGGAGGCCAAGGTGGGTGGATCACAAGGGCAAGAGATCGAGACCAGCCTGGCCAAGCAAAATCCTGTCTCTACTAAAAACACAAAAATTAGGCCGGGCGCGGTGGCTCAAGCCTGTAATCCCAGCACTTTGGGAGGCCGAGACGGGCGGATCACGAGGTCAGGAGATCGAGACCATCCTGGCTAACACGGTGAAACCCCGTCTCTACTAAAAAAATACAAAAAACTAGCTGGGCGAGGTGGCAGGCGCCTGTAGTCCCAGCCACTCGGGAGGCTGAGGCAGGAGAATGGCGTAAACCCGGGAGGCGGAGCTTGCAGTGAGCTGAGGTCCGGCCACTGCATTCCAGCCTGGGCGACGGAGCGAGACTCCGTCTCAAAAAAAAAAAAAAAAAAAAAAAATTAGCTGGGCGTGGTGGCGGGCTCCTATAATCCCAGCTACTTGGGAGGCTGAGGCAGGAGAATCACTTGAACCTGGGAGGCGGAAGTTGCAGTGAGCTGAGATCGTGCCATTGCACTCCAGCCTGGGTGACAAGAGCAAGATTCCATCTCACAAAAAAAAAAAAAAAAAAAGAAAGAAAGAAAGAAAATGGGAAGCTAAGTCCAAAGTGGCAGTACTGAATTCTGGGGTAAATTGCTGAGATGCCAAGGCACTGGGTGGAATTCCTAGGTGTGGGGCCTTTGGGCCTTTGGGGGAAGTGGATGACTCAATGTTACCCTACTCAGAAGAGGGGTGACTGGAGGGAAAACTGCAGGATACTGTATGCTCCTTGATAGTTAAGAACCTTTCTTTGATACACACAATAGCTGGCACAGAGTAGGAATTGATACATGCCGAATAAATGAGGAATCGGTGCCATTTATGGAACACATTCTATGTCCCAAACACTGCACTAGAGGCTTTACGTACATCCCGTACTACAAACCCCCAAAGGCAGGTATTTAGACAGATTCAGTAACTTGCCCAAACCCCATGGCTAGTAAATTGTAAAGTCTGGATTTGAATCCAGGGAAGTCTAACTCAATCACCAAAGCTCTTTCATATGTAATTCTCTCCCAGTTCTCCACACTACACTAGCTAATGGATGCCCCTTACAAAAGGCTGGACACTGTAGGCTATAAGGTACTGTGTCCACCTGGGGATCTCCCAGGAACAAAACCAAGCAACTGGGAAAGCATGCAGAGGTCAGGCCAGCCCTTACCCACAGCCAGGTTGAACAGCAAGCCCCCCCAGCGCTTATTGAACTGCAGGTACTCGGCCAGGCCAGTGCAGTACTCATAGCGGGGAATCCACAGGGGCTGCTCCATGGTCTCCTCTGCCTTTTGGCAGGGGTAGAAGAGTCGAAAGAAGCTCCCCTGTAGGAAAGAAGAGAGCAGCTGCTCAGAGCAAGGAGTCCAGGCTAGATTTCCCAACAGCCACACTCAGCAGGTGTTTGGGGCACCAGCAAAACAGGGAACCTTAAGTTTCAATTAGCATACCTGAATTTTACATTCAGAAATCTGGAAAGAAGCAATTTGATTTTTAGAATACATGTAAACCTTACATTATTTCAAATAGCCAACTGTATTTTGAATTACATTGTGGGAGGGGGCATCAAAAATATTTGAGTGTTTGGGACAATGAAAGATTTAAATCTGGCACTGAGCCTAAGCCTGCAGGAGCCCCAGGAGTTAGAGATTAGTTCTTGTGCTGAACAGGGTGGCCATGGTAGCTCATCCAGGCCACTCTGCTAGGACAGCCATTGGGAAGCAACAGCACACTCATTTTACATGGGAGTAGGTGAGGGGTTACTAGGAAGTGTGTGCCTCTCAAGGGAGACAGGAAGTCGAGGGCTAGCAGAGAAAGGGCTAGGAACTAAGCCAGGCACAGTGGCTCACCCCTGTAATCCCAGCACTTTGGGAAGCCGAGGTAGGAGGGTCGCTTGAGGCCAGGAGTTAGACATCAGCCTGGGCAACATAGCAAGACCTCGTCTCTACTATATATACATATATATAAGTTAATTAATTAAAAAGTCCTAGGACCTGATAGAGGACCAGTCCAGAAGTCAAAGCAGGAGAGGAAAACAGATCAAGGCAGGAGAGAGAAAAGGAAGCTGTCCCCCTACCCAGGTCAGGGAGTCCAAGACCAAAGGCACACACCCATGGCTCTTTCTCTCACACACTCGGATTCTGATATGATTAAAACCCTTCCAAGATCAGGCATCTGCCCTCAAGAAAGGTGAGAGGATCTGCGAGCTCCCTCTAAAGCTAGAGTCCCCCCTTTCCTCTAGGTGGAAAACGAACACACTATCTCTGTCTATTGGGATGTTTCTAATGTTTGGAAAGAGGAAGAAAAAGCTCAGGGAAGACAGAGCTGGGGGCTTGATAACCAAATCCAGACCCGCTCTGATTCAGCTTCCCCACCGTGGGAGTGCAGGATCAGACTTGTGATCAGTAAGTCACGGTGCCGGCAGAAGCAGTGCAAATGGAAGGGAGCTGGGGACACTTACCTGGAGATTCTGACCCTCCATCACATCCCCACAGCCTACGAGGTGGGGTCCTGTGACAGGTGGAAAGCCCACAGACTGGCTGACCCCCATTTCATCACCGGGTGAATCAAATGACTTGCCGGAGCTGAACTTGCTGGCTGGATGGGGGAACATAGAACAGCCGCTTGCTGACTTCCTCTTGGCTTCCTGTTGCTGATATGTGTTATCTGCTACCCTGTCCACCCCTCCTTAGCACCTCATCCTCCCTGCTGTCACTTACTGAATCTTGCACCTACTACTTTGCTACATTGCCTTTGCCAAGACTGGGGGTTGTTTTTTATTTATTTTGCTAGCGTGATGAGATGGCTGTGAAGAGGAAAGAGAGCCATCCATGCTCCTCACAGCCCATTAACAAAGGTTTATCCAGCAGCTACTATGTGCGCAGCACAGCAGTAACTGCTGCAGAGACTGTCACACAGACCTTGCTCTCCTGAGGCTAATAGTAACCACTAAGATCCGTTATTTACAGTTAGCACTGTACTGACCTCTTTATAGACATTATATACGTTACATCATTTCATTGTCTCAACAACTCTCTGAGGTATGTACTTTTTTTTTTTTTTGAGACAGAGTCTCGCTCTGTTGCTAGGCTGGAGGGCAGTGGCATGATCTCGGCTTGCTGCAACCTCCAACTCCCTGGTTCAAGTGATTCTCTTGCCTCAGTCTCCTGAGTAGCTGGGATTACAGGCATGTGCCACCACACCCAGCTAATTTTCTTTTTTATTTTTAGTAGAGACGGGGTTTCAGCATGTTGGCCAGGATGGTCTCGATCTCCTGACTTCATGATCTACCCACCTCGGCCTCCCAAAGTGCTGGGGTTACAGGCGTGAGTCACCGCGCCCGGCCTGAAGTAGGTACTTTTAAGACCCTGTTTTGGCCGGGCGTGGTGGCTTACGCCTGTAATCCCAGCACTTTGGGAGGCTGAGGTGGGCAGATCACCTGAGGTCAGGAGTTCAAGACCAGCCTGGCCAACATGGTGAAACCCCATCTCTACTAAAAATACAAAAATTAGCTGGGTGCAGTGGCAGGCACCTATAGTCCCAGCTACTCAGGAAGCTGAGGCAGGAGAATCCTTGAAGATGGGAGGCGGAGGTTGCAGTGAGCTGAAATCGCACCACTGCACTCCGGCTTGGGTGACAGAGTGAGACCCTGTCTCAAAAAACAAACAAACAAAAAGACCCTGTTTTACAGATGAGGAAACTAAGGCATAAAGAGGTTGAATAACATTCCCAAGTTACCCAATGGCAAACCCATCTCTGCCTAATCCAGAAGCTAAGTTCTTAACCATTACTGATCCTGCTCAGGGGGGGATTCGGTTATATATATGCAAAGTCACTGAACTAAGCTTTTTCTTAAAACTGTTTATTTTTTTTGAGAGACAGGGTCTTGCTATGTTGTCCAGGCTGGTCTCAAACTCCGGGGCTCACACAATCCTCCTGCCTAGGCCTCCCAAGTAGCTGGGATTGCAGGTAAGATCCACCACACCCAGCTTTAAACTACTGAATATACGATGGCACTTATGCTGGGCCTTTAAAGATGAGGAAGTTGAGAGGCAGGGGAGGAGGAAGAAAGCACTTAAAGAAAAAAACATAGGAGGAAAAAGAGCAGGGGTAGGGAAAAGTATGATGTGGGCAGTAGATCAAACAGAAGCTTTCAGCATGACAGGCGTGCACGCTCCTGACTAGATAACATTCCTACGGCTCATCTGCTTCCTAAACTGGGGCCAGTGCTCCCCTTAACCCTCTTCAATTTCATCATCTCCAACATCATCATCACCGTCACACTTACTATGTTTAGGAACTATGTTTAGTGCTTTTCATATATTATTTTATTTAATTCTTTCAACAGTCCTCTGAGATACATATTATTATCTCACTTTACAGATGAGGAAGTGGATGCTTGACAAAGGCAATTTACCCAATAATATACAGCAAGCAGAGCCAGAATTCGATCATGGGCAATGTGGTTGTAACATGAGAACATCAAACTTTCCAGTATCCCTTGCCTTGTGATTTGGGTGGGGCTGACCCCTCTTAACCTCCAGAGTTGAGCCTTAATTAACTGGAGCCAATCAGTCCTTCTTATTCTCTGGTCAGTATTTGGATGAAGAGTGGGCGTATGGCATTAGGCTGGTCCAACAGGAGTAAAGCCTGGGACTTTGGTTTGATGGTTGAGGGGAGAAAAGTTCTTCCTTGTTTTGAACTAGTGTGATGTGCAGATGTCACCTGTCAAGTGGCCTTGAAGCACAGGATGAAGATACCCATGGTGGATGGCAAAACCGAGAGAATCACAGAGAAATAGAGGCCCATTTGTGAAGACATTAAGAATCCACAGATATAGGCCGGGCGCGGTGGCTCAAGCCTGTAATCCCAGCACTTTGGGAGGCCGAGACGGGTGGATCCCAAGGTCAGGAGATTGAGACCATCCTGGCTAACACTGTGAAACCCCGTCTCTACTAAAAAATACAAAAAACTAGCTGGGCGAGGTGGTGGGCGCCTGTAGTCCCAGCTACTCAGGAGGCTGAGGCAGGAGAATGGTGTAAACCCGGGAGGCGGAGCTTGCAGTGAGCTGAGGTCCGGCCACTGCACTCCAGCTTGGGCGACAGAGCGAGACTCCGTCTCAAAAAACAAAAATAAAAGAACCCACAGATTAGACCATACCTGAAACCTGACCCACTCCTAGACTTTCTAGTTACATAAGTCAGTAAGTTCCCTTTCTTGTTTAAACCAATTGAAGTTAGATTTCTTTTGGTTGCAACCAAAAGCATCTAAATGGATACACACTGTGTCTGGGGTCCACATGTTCATGATTAAATTATTCTGCTTCTTTTAAGATGCTCTGGGAGAGATAAGGGAGTTCCAGTCAAAGCATGTCTAGGTAAGAAGAGGCCTAAGAGAGCATTTCTGTCAATCCTCCCCACAGTTGTCTTCCCCTTCTCCCAGTACATACACGTGCTTTACCAGGGAAGACACCAAGGTCCAGAGAGATTAAGTGAGCTGCTCAGAGTCACAAGCAGAATGATGATAACAACACACAGTCTCCTGGTTGTCAGCTGCCACTTGTCTGGTCTTAATAATCCTAACATCATTCTATTTAACTTTGAAAGATAAGAAATTATTTTCTTTCTACTACAGATAGCGTCTTCTTTTTGTTTCTCTTTAGCAAATTTAAAAAACAAACCCAAATCTTTTGAAAGAGAAACTAAGCTCCTGATGTCAGTGGGTTGTTCAGCCAGAGTGAAGGGGGATGAGTTCTGCTTAGCCTCAGACCCTGACCTTTCTCCATCACTTGTTGTTGAGGTCTACACATAGAAGACCTACTGCTGGGGCCACAAGACACATGTCACTCACATGACAATGAGCCAGCTGCAAGTTCAACTGTCATAAAAGAGAGGCAGATAAAAAACCACAGGAGTTCTGAGAAGAAACAGTGCTCCTTTAGCTTGGAAGTAGAGAGCAGGGGAAGATGGGAAAGGCTCTTTCAAGCAGGAGAGAGCGAGTAAAAGCACGGTAAGAAGGAAGCTTGTGTGGAAACAATGCAAGGTGAGAAGAGAAAGTTGTGACCAGATTTGGGGAGGAGCAGTCCCTCAAGTGCTAAGCTAAAAAGTTGTTTCTCTTTAGCATTTCTGTTTCTCTGGAAATGAGGTCATGTCCATGAGAGATAGCCTGAAAGAACTACATTGGAGGCCCAGCTCATTTGGTGCCTAGTTTTTTTTTTTTTTTTTTTTTTTTTTTTGCTTTCTAACATCTTTTACTTCTTGACCTTTCGAAACATCCAAAAATTAGTAATATTATAATCTATGCCACAATCTTAACAGTTAAGAAAAAAACATAAAATGAAGGCCTAGAAATATCTTTGTTACTCATCTAGAATTATTTGGTATAACAGTATTTTCCAATGGAGGAAGACTATTGGATTTCAGGCAACATAAAATATGGGGCCAAAGAAAAGGGAGAAGGTCTTCAAGGAGAATTTGTGCCTTTAAGTTTTTACTGGTACAACAGTCCTTCAGCCTGGAGGTACTCAAAGACAAATCATGAAACAGAAAAAAAACTTTATTTCAAGCAGGTTCAGTGATATATGTGTGTGCTACAGCAAAGGCTGGTTGTGGCTAAGTTTCATTTCAAACTGTATGATGTGGGCTGGGCAAGGTGGCTCACGCCTGTAATCCCAACACTTTGTGAGGCCGAGGTGGGCTGATCACCCTGAGGTCAGGAGAGAATGGCCTGGCCAACATGCCGAAACGCCATCTCTACTAATAATACAAAAATTAGCTAGGTATGATGGCGCGCACCTGTAATCTCAGCTACTCGGGAGGCTGAGGCAGGAGAATCGCATGAACCCAGGAGGCAGAGGTTGTGGATCACGCCACTGCACTCCAGCCTGGGTGACAGAGCCAGACTCAAAAACAAAACAAAATAAACAAAAAGGCCGGGCGCAGTGTCTCAAGCCTGTAATCCCAGCACTTTGGGAGGCCGAGACGGGCGGATCACAAGGTCAGCAGATCGAGACCATCCTGGCTAACACGGTGAAACCCTGTCTCTACTAAAAAATACAAAAAACTAGCCGGGCGAGGTGGCGGGCGCCTGCAGTCCCAGCTACTTGGGAGGCTGAGGCAGGAGAATGGCTTAAACCCGGGAGGCGGAGATTGCAGTGAGCTGAGATCCGGCCACTGCACTCCAGCCTGCGCGACAGAGCGAGAGACTCCGTCTCAAAAAATAAATAAATAAATAAACAAAAAAACCAAAACTGCATGATGTATAATTTTGACATTATGTGGGAACGCTTAACTTCTGCCAAAATGTAGATTCAATCCAACATTATGCCAATTTTTATATTGATTGTAGTCCCTAAGTTTTCATAACCAAAAAAAAAGAGAATAACCTTACAGTTACCTACTAAGGAAACAAACTGTGAAATCAATTCCCCAATATTGCTTTGAAAATAAATCCCTTGGTTGTTAAGAGAAATTCCAACTTCCAACTCCATCCGAATGTATTATTTCACCAGTATTCTTCAGTCATCATCTACTGTTGGCTTGATTGTCACTCCTCTTATCTGACCCCAAGCAATTAAATGCCAGTGTTTTTCAACTCTTCGGCTAAGGGCAATTTTTTCTTCTACCTCTGTGCACACTGGATTGGTCAAAACAATTTTACCCAAATCAGCCTTGACAGCACTAACTCTCCCTCCTGTCGACAGGGATCCTATGTTCACCATGAGCACTTCATTCTTAGACAGCTTTTGAACCTTTGCTGCTTTCTTGTCTCCTTCAGTGCGTACACCTAGAAGCCGTCTAAGCAGGAAATAGGAAATTTCCAATTCTGTGAATATCTCAGGTAAAGCTCCGACTGTACCAAGTACTTGCCCCACCATTCTGTCAGCCCGGCACAAAGTGGGGTCAATTTTTGTTCCAACTCCAATAAGACCGCCTGGAGCAGCATACTGCAGATCATTATGCTCTGCAAAAAGTGATACAATTTTGGAAAAGATTGGTTTACACATGAGTTTTCCTTCACTATCTTTGGAAACAATACCAGGTCTTACTTCTATTTCCTGGCCCACCGTTAATACTCCTTTTAGGATACTACACCTCCGTTAAGGTCATCAACTTCACAGCCAGGTTTGTTGACATCAAAAGATCTAATAACAATAAGCCCGGGCTCTGAAGTAATGTCTCTTGGGGGTACTGGAATTTTCTTTACTATGTACTCACAAACAACTTCAATATTGTATTTCAGCTGAGCCAAAATTGGAATGGGAGCTAACTCTGCTACTGTACCTTAGACAAATGCAAGGATCTGCTCGTATTGTTCTTTAGCCTGACTTTCTTTTACCAAATCAATTTTATTTTGTAGAATCAAAATATGCTTCAGTTTCATGATCTCTATAGCAGCCAGGTGTTCAGACGTCTGAGGCTGAGGACAAGAGTCATTACCAGCTATCAACAGAAGAGCTGCATCCATCACTGCTGCACCATTCAGCATAGTAGCCATCAAAACATCGTAGCCAGGACAGTCAACAAAGGAAACATGTCTGACCGATTTGAAGTTCCCTTTGGTCCCTGCAATGTCTGCAGGAAACTCATCAGGTGTACTGCTCCCATAAGATCTGTAACATTCTGGCCGAGGGCAACTTGGGTCATCAAGTTTATAAATCTTAGCATTAGCATATCCAAGCTTGATTGTAATATTTCTTTCTAGTTCATTTTTGAACCTGACGGTGCGAACTCCAGAAACAGCTTTGACGACTGTGGATTTCCCATGAGCTACATGACCAATTGTATCTATTGTGGCTTGTATAATTGTATAATTGTGGCTTGTCTGCTGATAACTTCGTGTGAAAGTGGCGTCAACTTGGTAACATCCAACGTGGTGAGATCCTGACGTGAAAGATACGGCTGCCCCAGAGTCACTCTAGCTTCTCTGCCTGCCATGTTGCCAGACTTTTTTTTTTTTTTTTGAGACAGGGTCTTGCTCTGGCTCCCAGGCTGGAGTGCAGTGGCTCACTGTGGCCTCACCCTCCCAGCTCAAGTGATCCTCCCACCTCAGCCTCCTGGGTGGCTGGGACTATAGGCACTTGCCACCACGCCCGGCTAATTTTTGTATTTATTTGTAGAGATGGAGTTTCATCATGTTGCCCAGGCTGGTCTCAACCTTTTGGGCTCAAGCGAATCCTTGCGCCTTAGCCTCCCAAAGTGACTAGGATTACAGGAGTGAGCCACTGTGCCAGCCCTGCCTAGCTTTCTTATCTTATGCAAGTTATCTGATCTTTCTAAGCTTGATTCCCCATCTGTACAATGGGAACACTATCTAGCCTCACAGGGTTGCTATGGAAATAAAATGAAATAATTCATTCAAAGCACCTGGTGTGGTACCTGACTCTTAGGAAGCATCCAAGAAACGTGTTGATTGAGTGAAAAGTAGAAACACTAGGATTTGGCCAGAGTGAATCTGGAGAGTCAAGAGCCAATAAGTCAGCTTTTAAGATTGGAGAACCAGCACAATAGTCCTTAAGCTTCTTACGGGAAGAGATTTTTGTCTCACCCTGCATAGAGAAGAGCACTTGGGACAGGAATCAGGATAAAGGGACTTGGAAATGGCCAAAACAGAAGACAGCAGAACTCTGTGCTCCTGGAAAGTTTCTGGGAGGATCATCAACTAAACTGTTTGGAAATAAAAACTACAGAAGCTAATAGGCCAGAGTGAAGCTAACATGCAAATGAATCTTTGTTTCCTAGGCTCACATTGACTGATGTCCAAATAGGATAGAGAGATGGAAAAATCCAATCTGACTTGCAAATTTTGCCAGAGACATTCACACAAAGCATCCAGAGTCATTTTTAATAAAAGTCACGGAATTTTCCAAGGAAATCAGTCTATGTGTCTCTACCTTCTTTTGCTCCCTGTCTAAATGGTTCATGGTGGTGCCTGTCCAGAAGCCTCTCCATCCAGCGAGGCCCAGTGAAATCTCTAGTCCTCTGTGGAGCTTTCCCATGTCCTTCCAACCTTTCCTCCTCTCATCTCTGCTCACTGTCCACATCTGTTATCTGGTAACCAATCTTAGGCTACCTTAGGGCAGCTCTTGGATTAACACTTATTCTAGCAATTTTCAATCAGTGACTTGCCTGCAACAGTGGTCCCTGGAGAATCTAGATCTTAGGTTCCTGAACCTATTGTCACAATCACCTGGGAAACTTTAAAAAATGTGTATTCTGGGCCGGGCGCGGTGGCTCAAGCCTGTAATCCCAGCACTTTGGGAGGCCGAGGCGGACGGATCACGAGGTCAGGAGATCGAGACCATCCTGGCTAACACGGTGAAACCCTGTCTCTACTAAAAAATACAAAAAACTAGCCGGGCGAGGTGGCAGGCGCCTGTAGTCCCAGTTACTTGGGAGGCTGAGGCAGGAGAATGGCGTGAATCCGGGAGGCAGAGCTTGCAGTGAGCTGAGATCCGGCCACTGCACTCCAGCCCAGGTGACAGAGCGAGACTCCGTCTCAAAAAAAAAAAAAAAAAAAAAGAGTATTTTATAGGCTGGGCTTGGTG
>NC_045434.1:196709938-196752827 GCF_002776525.5 Piliocolobus tephrosceles | reverse complement strand
ATTTCACTTGGTATAATCCCCAAGGCCACCCAGAAGCATGTTCTTATCACTAGACTTAATGTAGTGCCCTGCATACAGCTGGTCTCAATAATTAATTTATCCAATGAATACTATTTAATTTTTGGCACACTTATGCCTCACCTCTTCAGATCTACTCCAGGAGTAAAGACTGGGTTTTATATGCTTTTCTAGGCCAAACTGTTTATCTGCATGCTTTCCCCGCATAGTTGGGACTCAACAAATGTTCCTTCATTTGGCTTTGATTTAAACCCATCTCAAGTCTTCTTTAATCTTTGTTTTTGATTTAAAAATAAGGCTATATGGTATAATGAGGGAAAAAGGTTTTGATGACTCTGAATTCTACCCGTCACTTATTAGCTATGTGATCTTGAACAAGTTCCTCAAACTCTAAGCTTCTGATAATTTATTCTCACAACAGAAATAATAACTACAGCCAGACACGGTGTCTCATGCCTATAATCCCAGCACTTTGGGAGATCAAGTGGGAAGGATTGCTTGAGTCCAGGAGTTCAAGACCAGCCTGGGCAATATGGCAAAATCCTGTGTCTACAAAAAATTAAAAAAAGAAAAAAATTAGCTGGATGTGGTGGCATGCAACTGTAGTCCCAGTTACTCAGGAGGCTGAGGTAGGAGGATTGCTGGGGCTTGGGAGCCAGAGGCCACAGTAAGCCAAGATTGTGCCACTGCACTTCAGCCCAGGTGACAGAGTGAGGCCCTGTCTCAAAAAGAAATAGTAACTAAGGGCCAGGTGCAGTGGCTCACACCTGTAATCCCAGTACTTTGGGAGGCCAAGGCAGGCGGATCACCTGATCAGGAGATCGAGACCATCCTGGCTAATGTGGTGAAACCCTGTCTCTCCAAAAAAAAAATACAAAAAATTACCCGGGCGTGGTGGCAAGCGCCTGTAGTCCCAGCTACTTGGGAGGCTGAGGCAGGAGAATGGCATGAACCCGGGAGGTGGAGCTTGCAGTGAGCCGAGATCACGCCACTGCACTCTAGCCTGGGCGACAGAGCGAGACTCCATCTCAAAAAAAAAAAAAAAAAAAAGAAATAGTAACTGCTCATGAGATTGTTGATGAGGATTAAATAATACATGTAAAGCACTCGATGGATAGAAGGTACTATAACCATAGGAGGCAACTATAATTATTTTAAGTGCATGGCCTCTCAAGTTCCTTATATGTAAAATGGATACTTCGTAAGTGAAAATATTGCCTAGGGCCTGGTGCATTTTGAGTGCTTATAAAATGTTAGGAACTAATTAACAATGTTATGTCTCTCTTTCCTAGCCAAGGTCTCTCATTTTTCCTGGATTAAGCCTTTTGGCAAAACGGATTCTTTCCCAGCAGCCTTTTCAGGCCTCAGACACCCCTACCAAAGCCAGTGTCTACTGAACAGGCCCAGAAGAGCCCAGAGGGAATGGATGGGGCTTAGGTTGCAGCTGTCCTCTCCTGCTGGGGCCCTGTTTCTGGTGAACAGAGGACTGCTGCTCTGCCAGCTGTGTAACCCTTTCATCAGTGGATATTTCAAGATACAGTCCAAGATAAGCACTTCTCTGGTGCTTCCTTTCAGATAAAGCTCTCTGAAGACTAAAAGCTCATTGGCCTGACCTTTGGTCTCTGGAGGAAGTGAAGAAATATCATCCAGCTGGTAGACAATGAAGACACCAAGCACTGGAGGGATGGGTTTGAGCAACAAGGTGGCAGAGCTAGAGAAGAGCCCCCGATAGGAGTGTTTCAGAGCATTAATAATTGTGATAAAAATAATCTGTCTCTCGTGAGGGTCTTACAGTTTACAAGGCATCTTCACACATACTAGCTTATTGGCTCCTCAACACTCCTCACCTGAGACTGATGGAGCAACAGTCATCTCCGTTTTAGAGAGGAAGAAACTGAGTCCCAGACTTGTATGATTTGCCCAAGGTCACAGAGGGCAGGAGGCAGAGCTGGCCTAGAACTGGGTCTGCTTACTTCGACACCAGGGTAATCGCGGATCGGAAAGAAGGAATGAGGACCCTTCTTCCACCACCGTGAAAAACAGAAAATTGAGAGTAAGAGTAAAGTACACAAAGGGTGGATGAGCATAAAGAAGCCCGGGGAGGCCGGGCACGGTGGCTCACGCCTATAATCCCAGCACTCTGGGAGGCTGAGACGGGCGGATCACGAGGTCAGGAGATCGAGACCATCCTGGCTAACACAGTGAAACCCCGTTTCTACTAAAAATACAAAAAATGTGGCGGGCGCCTGTAGTCCCAGCTACTCGGGAGGCTGAGGCAGGAGAATGGCGTGAACCGGGGAGGCGGAGCTTGCAGTGAGCCGAGATCGCGCCACTGCACTCCAGCCTGGGCGACAGAGCGAGACTCCGTCTCAAAAAAAAAAAAAAAGCAGCAGCCCGGGATTCAGGGAGGTGAGGCTGCAGGGTCAGGGTAAGGCCGAGGAATCAGGGTAGGGCTGTGAGATCCAAGGTGGGGCTGCGGGGGCTGGGTCCTGGGACGGGAGCTCAGTGGGGATTCCAGGGGGGCTGGCCGTTAAAAGTGCGACGCGACCGTGGCAGGGTCAAGAAGGTGGGTGGCTACAGGTGTCTGAATAGGAAACGTAAAGGACGAAGATTAATGTGCAATTCCTACGATTGAGAGACGCCGAGGCCCCAAACCGGGCCAGAATACGAAAGTCTGCAGGGAGCTCAATTAACATATAGGTGTTTTCTTCAATTAAACTTACCCAGTCAAGCTGATTCCTCAGAAGCAGCCCCAGACGTTGAACTCAACGGAAATGAGAAACGGCCCAGGAACCCGTGGCCCTTTGGTCGTTGTAGTTTCCAGGGACACTTGGAATCACTTCCCGTTCCTCAACCTAGAACTACAACTCCCGATGTGCAGTGGGCGAGATTGCGCATTACAACCCTAAGACTACAACTCCCAGGGTTCTACGCGACCTCCCCGCTCCGCGTGGTCGTGCGAAACCGCCCAAGGCCCGGAATGCGGTGTGATTCCTCCCCCTGGTGGCCTGAAAAGGCGCCGCCGCGATTTCTGCTCTCGAGCGGAGGGTTTTTCTTGTAGTTCCGTGCGTAACCCTCCGCCTCATCCTCCTCAAATAGTCCTCAGGCGTGCCTAGAAATGGCACCAGCTTCGCTTTATTCTCAAGGAGGTGGGAGGAGGTCGGCGTTTGTTTTGTGTCTTCTGCACACTTTGCTTCCTGTAAGAATAACAGACTGATCATTCAAATTAAGGGGACATTCCCTACCAGCCTGCACCTGTTGACACCTGTGATTTTCTATTGTCCTCAAAAGACTCCCTGGCCGAGAAAGGGGAGGAACCCGAGTGATCTGCTGGGCCGCATCCACCCCACATTACTGTCTTTTGCTCGTTCTTAGCGACACTGGTGGACAAGATACCGCCCCTAGCCTCGACAGAATCACAGTCTAGCAGAGAATGCAGACCAATGAATAATGACAGCACAGAGCCGTGATCTCATGGGGAGACACAGCAAGCGTTGGAGCCTTGAAAAGGGGCCTCTGGCCAGGCTTGGGGGAAAGGGGCGGTGTCCGCAAGGCTTCTTGGAGGAATGTTAACATTGAGACCCGATATAAGGAAAGAACGTAGCCAGGAGTACAGAGACTGTGAAGAACGTTTCAGAGTATGGCATTAAGTTCAGCGCTGGCTGCAGCTGAGTGTGAGGGATGGAAGGAGATTATTTTTGGGGCAGTGGGAGTTGGGGCAGTGGGGGTCAGGCAGAGCCCATCCTTAGGAGTCCTGTAAACTTCTATAAGAAATTTGGAGCCGGGCACGGTGGCTCACGCCTGTAATCCCAGCACTTTGGGAGACTGAGGTGGGCGGATCACGAGGTCAGGAAATCGAGACCATCCTGGCTAACACGGTGAAATCCCATCTCTACTGAAAATACAAAAAATTAGCCGGGCGTGGTGGCGGGCGCCTGTAGTCCCAGCTACTCGGGAGGCTGAGGCAGGAGAATGGCGTGAACCCAGGAGGCGGAGCTTGCAGTGAGCCGGGATCACGCCACTGCACTCCAGCCTGGGCCATAGAGCGAGACTCTGTCTCAAAAAAAAAAAAGAAGAAGAAATTTGGATCGTTCAGGCAGCTCAAAAACGTTCAACGGCCCTCTACTACCTATGAAATGAAGTCCCAACTGCTTAGCCTGGCATTCAAGGTCTTCCCCAGCTTACATGCCCCCCACGCGGCACGCGCCACCCTCCAGCCCTCCTCTTCTAGGAGCTTTGTTCGTGCCTCCAAAGTTTCCGCCGACATTTGTGTGTGCCTCTCACATGTGAGTTGACTCACACTGCCTTGGATATCTCCTGGATTAGAGGTCTTAACTCTTGACATATTATGAGCTCTTTGAGGTCAGGTACTGAGTCCTGCAGTTGCCCCCGCCACTCACTCTTGCAGCACACATCCCCCTAAATCACCAGGGTCCAGAGTCCCTGCTTTAGGCCCTCCTCTCTTGCCAACACACTGTTGTCACCCCCATCCTTCCAGCAGCCAAGATAAAGTCATCAGGAGAGAGTGTTGGCAGCCCTGCACTGTGGTAATTAAGCCCGGATCTCATTAAATCTGTGGCTGATGGCGGCGGCCACAGAACCTGAAAAGCTTAGTGCAGATCAGAGAGCGGCTCCCTTTGGCCCGTTAATCCGTGCTGTGCAGCTGGCCAGAACACTCAGGACAAGCCAGAAGTCCTGGTCATGAGATCGACAGCTGGAGGTCATTTCTTTCAGTCTCCTACTCCCAGACCAGGCCATGCTGGAGCCATTTACTGGCCAGCTGAGTTAAAAATTTCCCAGGGATGGGCATGTCACCGCCTCCTTTACGTCCTTTGTCACAGTTAGGAAGATCCTCCTTGGGCACAATCTGACTCTTCCCTGTTGCAAAATAAAACAGTTGAGTTTAACTACACTTCCTTCCAATCCGGTCTTTTCTAGGATAAACAACCCAAATGCCTTTACCTTTTAAGCAAATGGTTGATTTTCCAGCATTTTCATCATAGATCTCATCCTCCAGTAGCCCAAAATTCTCTTCAAATCTGCTGTCTGCTACCATCCTAACTCTGGCCTTTACTTTGGTGGTAAATTGCTTCAGGTTGGTATTTGGGTGACCAACTTTGGATTTCCTTTTTTTTTTTTTTTTTTTTTTGGTGGAGGAACAGGGACAGAATCTCACTCTGTGGTCCAGTGGTGGGATCACGGCTCACCGCAGCCTCTGCCTCCTGGGTTCAAGCAGTTCTCCTATCTCAGCCTCCCTAGTAGCTGGGATTACAGGCACATTACCACTAATTTTTGTATTTTGAGTAGAGATGGGTTTTCACCATGTTGGTCAGGCTGATCTTGAACTCTTGACCTCAAGTGATCTGCCCACCTTGGCCTTCCAAAGTGCTGGAATTACAGGTGTGAGCCACCACGCGCCACCAGTGGACAAAACTTTTAAAATAAAGGTAGAACAGGTATACAGTAGAGTATGTAATGTGCACTAATCTTACATATACACTTTAACTTCTTAAAAACATTTGCTATAACTACCATTTACTTCAAAATGTAGAACATTTCCAATATCCTAAAAGGTTGGCTTCTCGGTTTGTAATCAATCACCCCCACCCATTGTCCAGAAGGAACAACTACTTTCCTTCTCTTATCATCAACTAGTTTTGAGAAGCAACATTTTTAAACGTTGACAATAACATTTTATGCTCACTGATAGGTGATACTTGTGTCGATGCCATTCCAGTCAAAGACCACTGGAAACATACCTGTAATTAAACAAGTTGTATTAATTACTCATTGCAGCAAGGGAGAATGCAAGCAATGGGGAAATATGGGTACGGGGGTGCATCTCAGTAGGAGGATGGAAGAAAGAACTTACAGAATTTGGGCTTTTGTTAGATAATCTGGGGAGAGTTTAAGGAAGCAGGGCTTGGCTTTGGATTGGATGCTGTTAAGAGCAAGGGTAATTCTATGACTGGGGGTCTGGATAAAACGTATCTAGAAGGAGGGGAGGCTAGACCAAGGCTGAAGCTGTCATAGGTAAGAAGCAGCAGTCTCTCATTTTAGCAGAGACGCGGGGATGGTTGGTCTTTTTTGTGGTTTGGACATACCCATTTTTTGTTTGTGTTCAGACATGATGACAGAGTGGTCCTGTTTGTGTTTTGATCCATCACAGTCACAGAGTGGCCTTGTCTGCTGTTGACGGTCTGTGAAGTTGTTTATGTTCAACAGGACAAGGCCAAGGCCTGGCTGTGAGTGTTAGGCTGCCCCTGGCCTTTGGGGGCTACTTTCCTCTTTCTTACATCCCAACATATGGTGACATCTCTTCTGGGCTGCATGCTTGACATGTAGAAATGATTTGTCTTGGTCGGGTACGGTGGCTCACGCCTGTAACCCCAGCACTTTGGGAGGCCGAGGAGGGCAGATCACGAGGTCAGGAGATTGAGACCATCCTGGACAACATGGTGAAACCCCATCTCTACTAAAAATACAAAAATTAGCTGGGTGTGGTGGCGCGCACC
This sequence comes from Piliocolobus tephrosceles, assembly GCF_002776525.5. Lineage (NCBI taxonomy): Eukaryota > Metazoa > Chordata > Mammalia > Primates > Cercopithecidae > Piliocolobus > Piliocolobus tephrosceles. The sequence continues at coordinate 196,746,294 of NC_045434.1, read as the reverse complement.
TGTAATCCCAGCTACTCAGGAGGCCAAGGCAGGAGAATCGCTTGAACCCAGGAGGCAGAGATTGCAGTGAGCCGAAATCTCGCCACTGCACTCCAGCCTGGCAACAGAATGAGACTCCAACTCAGAAAAAGAAAAAGAAATGATTTGCCTTTGTGTCCTTTGGGACTTCCCAGTTAGTGGGGAAAATGGACAAGAAAACAAATAGACACCATTATCAAGCACTAAGGGTCTGGTCTCTGGAGACAGGCTGCTGAATTTAAATCCCAGCTCTACCACTTACTAACTGTGAGAACTTGGGCAATGACTATTCTCCAAGCCTCAGTTTCCTCATCTGTAAATTGGAATGACAATAGTATTTATATTATGGAATTGTTGCAAGGGTTAATGAGCTAAACATGGATCACTGGTTACTTAAGCAGCTTGAACTTGGAAGGGGGCCGAGATGGATCCAGGTTTTGGGGCTTGAAACTTATACAGTTTTGGGGGGCTCTCTTTAAAAAAAAGAATTGTAGGCCGGGTGCGGTGGCTCATGCCTGTAATCCCAGCACTTTGGGAGGCCGAGGTGGGTGGATCACCTGAGGTTAGGAGTTCGAAACCAAACTGACCAACATGATGAAACCCCATCTCTACTAAAAATACAAAAATTAGCTGGGTGTGGAGGCGTGTGCCTGCAGTCCCAGCTACTGGGGAGGTGGAGCCTGTAGTGAGCTGAGATCTCGCCCCTGCACTCCAGCTTGGGTGACAGAGTGAGATCTGTCTAAAAAAAAAAAGGAAAGAAAGAAAGATAATTTAAAAACATATTTTTCAAAATTTGCAAAACATATGACCTGGGAACACATTGCTAGGTCTCCTTCCAGGGCCTGAGAAGAGGTTCTGGAGCTAAAACTTCATTAGTTTCTCAATAACTCTGACTGTGGGAAGAGACAAAGAGGCAAAATTATACAATAGCTTTATTCTTTTCAAATCACTGTCTTCAAATAAGCACTCCCAAAATGTCCTTGCCCTTAGCTGGAAACCAGTACTCTTAGCTCTTTCTTGCATTATAGCCTACATGTCAGTGGGCCATGCACTAGTGACAGAGAAACTGACTTAGGTCTGGTTCTGCATATAGCTACACCTTGTCGTTATCAGCATTGGGACCCAGGTGGAGTTCAAATGAATCCTTTTTAACACCTTGTTAACAAGAATTGCTTAACAAAGGTCAAGAACAGGAACTGTCCTTCTTTCCTTTGCTATTGTAATCATTTTTCCATTCAAAAAATATGTATTGAGGCCGGGGTGCGGTGGCTCATGCCTGTAATCCCAGTACTTTGGGGGGCCGAGGCAGGCAGATCAGTTGAGGTCAGGATTTCAAGGCCAGCCTGGCCAACATGGCGAAACCCCGTCTCTACTAAAAATACAAAAATTAGCCAGGCACGATGGTGGGCACCTGTAATCCCAGCTACTGGGGAGGTTAAGGCAGGAGAATTGCTTGAACCTGGGAGGCGGAGGTTGCAGTGAGCTGAGGTCGCATCACTGCATTCCAGCCTGGGCAACAGAGTGAGACCCTTTCTCAAAAAAAAAAAAAAAAAAAGTATTGAGCACTTAGTATGTCCCAGGCATTTTGCGTGGCGCTGCATATAAAGCAGTGAATAAGAGGGATCAATTCCCCGCTCACATGGTGCTTTCATTCTAGTGAAGAGAGACAGATTTCAACAAATACACACAGGTGGAGCACGGTGGCTCACGCCTGGAATCCCAGCACTTTGGGAAGCTGAGGCAGGTGGATCACTTGAGGCCTGGAGTTTGAGACTGGCCTGGGCAACATAGTGAGACCCTGTCTTATAAAAAATTTAAAAATAAAATAGCTGGGTGTGGTAGTGCGTGCCTAGGCTGAAGTGGAAGGACAATTTGAGCCTAGGAGTTTGAAGCTGTAGTGAGCTATGATTGCAACACTGCATTGCAGCCTGGGTGACAGAGTGAGGCCTTGTCTCTAAAACAAAAACAAAAAACCCCAAACACACACATAACCAAGATAATTACATACTATGTTAAATGCTCCACAGGAAATAGGATGCTGCTTTGATGGAGAATGAAGGGAGTGAGCTACTCTCAATAGGGTGGGAGGGAAGGATTCTCTGAGGAGCTGGCGTCTGAGCTGAGCCCAAGCATACCTACCATTTATTGATTATCTCCTAGGCGTCAGCCGTGTCATTAGGTAACTTTCAAATACTTTACATTTAATCTTCTTATGAAGTATGTCATATCCTTTCCATTTTTCAGATGAGAAAGCAGAGGCTCAAAGAGGTAACAGCAGACAGTGTTGACACCTGCCTCATAGCCCCTCATCCCTTCTCTAAGTTCCCTTGCCAGTGTGGTAGTTTTCAGCATGCTCAGGGCTCTGCCACACAAAAGCCTGCTTCTCTTGGCTTCCTTGCCTCAGAGCTTTCTTAGGTATTTATGAACCAGGAGGAATAGGCGTGTTATGTACCCCAAGGGCAACTTTCAACCATCAAGAGAGTTGGTGCCTAAATGCCCAACCTCCTCGTCTTCATATAGAAGAGTTTTTCTTTCTTTTCCTCCCTCCCTCCCTCCCTTCCTTCTTTCCTTCCTTCCTTCCTTCCTTCCTTCCTTCCTTTCTCTCTTTTTTTCCCTCCCCTCCCCTTCCCCTCTTCTCTCCTCCCCTTCCCCTCCCCTCCCTTTCCTTCCCTACCCCTCACTTCCCTTTCCTTCCCTTTAAATTAAGAAACAGAGTCTGGCTCTGTCACCCAGGCTGGAGTGCAGTGGCACAAACAGAGCTCACTGCAGCCTCAAACTCCTGGGCTCAAGCAATGTCCCCATCAAATAGGATGATTTCACACTGTCTCTCAGAGGGTCTCCAGCAGAACTGCGCCCGGGTGCTCCTGGCAGCAACCCACACATTTATGCACCCTTTATTACCTTTTCTCTTCCCGGTCTTACTTTCTCCATGCCCCACTTCTGCTTCCTGAAATTACCTCTGCAATTTAGTTCCAGCACCTCCTGAGTCTCAGGATCTGCTGATGGGAGAACTCAAGCTAAGACTAAGTGACTTGCCCGAGGCCACCCAACCTAGTGGCAGAACTGAAATTTGCAGCTAGGTCTGCCTGGATCACATTCCACAATCCTCACTGCATACCCCATGACAGCAAGCCTGAGATGGAGCCTAAGCCTTTTATTTTTTACATATATATATATAGTTTCTTCTTTCCAACTTTTTTTTTTTAAGATGAAGTCTCGCTCTGTTGCCCAGGCTGGAATGCAGTGGTGCGATCTCGGCTCACTGCAAGCTCCGCCTTCTGGGTTCCTGCCATTCTCCTGCATCAGCCTCCCGAGTAGCTGGGACTACAGGCGCCTGCCACCACGCCTGGCTATTTTTTTGTATTTTTAGTAGAGACAGGGTTTCACCGTGTTTGCCAGGGTGGTCTCGATCTCCTGACCTTGTGATCCGCCCGCCTCGGCCTCCCACAGTGCTGGAATTACATTCTTTCCAACTTTTAAGTTTGAGGGGTACATGTGGAGCTAAGCTTTTTAGTCTGGCTCAAGCCCTTCATGTCCTGACCCTAGCTATCTTTTTTGACTTATCTCCCACCTCCTCATTCTTGGTCACCCCTTGCTCCAGGGACAGCAAACTGCTTGGGAACATAATGTTCTCCAACCCTGCCATGGCCTGTCACCCCTGCATACCTTTGCAAGTGCTGTCTTCTCTGCCAAAATATGGGTTGACTCTGTGTGGTCCAGACAATAACCACCCTGGCCCCACTCCACCCAAAGAATGCCAAACGCCAGTGTCCAGCATTCATGTTGGGAAGGAACATGTTTGTGCTAAGCACTCAGCACACCTGAGCTCATTCAGTTGGCACAATGATTCTGAGAGGTCAGTAGCTCCACCCCCAGTTTGCAGGTTCAGAAACCAAGGTACGCAGAGGCCAGGTGACTTACCCAAGGTCTTACAATTAATGGCTGGCAAAACCAGGATTGAACTCGGATTTCCCTGTTCTGCTACCATACCTTGATGCCTGGCTGGAGGGAAGGGACGGAAACTGAGTTCTCTGAGGCTGCTGTCACATTCCCTGTCTGCCAAGCCTAAGTGTAGAGATGGGGGGCATCTGCCAAGGCAGCTGCCAGAGCCCTGGCTGGGAGGAAAAGGGACTACGGAGCCCAGAAGGAAGCCAGGTTGAGGAGGCTTCCTGCAAGGAAAGGAGTTGGTCATCCTGCTCACTCCCACCTGGGAAGGGGAAGCATTACCCTTTCTGCTTTCTGGCTCCTTCCAGGCCTTTGGGAGTTTACTTGGCCTCAACACCGTCCTGCTTCCGAGAATCTCTCATCAAAAATGATTCTTGGAAACTGGGCCAGTTCAGGGATGCCTAGAGGCCAAGGCAGGCCTGAATTCCTGCTCTTAATGTTCTCTTCCTGGCCCCCAGCCTTGTTATCATCAAGCCTATCAAATGCCTGGTAAAGGCTTGCCAGCCTGCAGAACATAAGCTGATTTGGTGAGCACCAAGTTCTCAGTAGCTTTGGAGAAATTGGATGGGGTTAGAATGGGAGTGGGGGTGGAAACCTTGCTAGTAATATCGTGCCAATCTCTGCTTAAAATTTCTAGGGAGACGGCTTAGCCTGACATAGCACTGGTTTTGGGTACGGGGCAGGGCAGAAGGGTTGGCAGCAGATGGGGTGCAGCATGTGTAGCAGGGTAGGGCATTCTTAGGTCCCCAGGGGAGTGTTTTCCTTCCATGATCAGATCCCATTGTAGGTGGCAATGCGTGCTGGGAGCCTGAGAAAATTATACAAATATGGCAGGTAAAGTGGAGTCAGGGACCCGGGATGGGGGCAGGAGAGGCGAGGGGCAGCTGGCGAGGCTGGAGGGGAGAGAAGTATAGAGACACCTTTGCTGCAATAACTGTGAGCCCTGGCCAGTGATGAAGTCACCATTGTGCAGTCTGAGTTCTGGGAACCAGGTGACGGAGGGTGTTCTAAAAACCGACTGAGGGCCGGGTGCAGTGGCTCATGCCTGTAATCCTAGCACTTTGGGAGGCTGAGGTGGGCGGATCACCTGAGGTCAGGAGTTGGAGACCAGCCTGGCCAACGTGCTGAAATCCCATCTCTACTAAAAATACAAAAAAATTAGTTGAGCGTGTTGGCACCTACCTGTAATCCCAGCTACTCAGGAGGCTGAGGCAAGAGAATTGCTTGAACGCAGGAGGTGGAGGTTGCAGTGAGCCGAGATCATGCCATTGCACTCCAGCCTGGGCGACAGAGTGAGACTCCATCTCAAAAAAAAAAAAACAGAATGAACTGAGGCCAGGCAAAATAAGATAAGATAAAATAAAATCCCTCTGGGATTGCTTGCAGCCTCCACAACAGACGTTGCAGGCCTTACAGAAGCCATTCAAGATCTGGATCAATTTCCCTCAGCCAGGCAGATTCACACCCCCTTCACATCCAACGTGACCAGCCGGTCCCTCGACACACGTGTGCTCAGCCACCTCCATGCATTTCACACCCAACATGATCAGCTGGTCCCTTGACACGCGTGCACTCAGCCACCTCCATGCATTTCACACCCAACGTGACTGGCTTGTTCCTAGACACATTTCACACCCGACGTGATCAGCCAGTCCCTAGACACCCGAGCGCTCAACCCCTTTCGTGCATTTGTTTGTGCTGCCCTTCTCCCGGCTGCTTCCTGTCTCGTTCTTCAAACCCAGTAGAGATGTTACTTTCTCTGGGATGTCCTCTTTGGGTGATTGTTCTGTACTCCCAGGTTCTTCTCTAGCACTTGTTGGCATCCCCAGGACAGCACACATAACCCTGCAATGAAGTGACCAGGGTGCAGGTCTCCCTCTGCATGTGACCGTGGGCTCCTGGAGGGCGAGGGTACCTTCTTATTCATTTCTGTGGGCCTAGCACAGCACCTGGCATGGTGGGTATTGGTTAAAAGATGAGGGGCCAGCCCAGGTAACATGGCGACACCATGTCTCTACAGAAATTTTTTTTTTGAAACAGAGCCTCACTCTGTTGTTCAGGCTGGAGTGCAATGTCCTCCTGGGTTCAAGTGATTCTCCTGCCTCAGCCTCTTGAGTAACTGGGACTACAGGCATGCACCACCACACCACAGCTGGATAATTTTTGTATTTTTAGTGGAGACAGGGTTTCACCATGTTGGCCAAGCTGGTCTCAAACTTCTGACCTCAAGTGATCCGCCCACCTCAGCCTCCCAAGTGCTGGGATTACAGGCGTGAGCTGCCAAGCCCGGCTCTACAAAACTGGAAAAAAAAAAAAAAAAAAAAAATTAGCCACGTGTGGTGGTGCGCGTCTATAGTCCCAGCTACTCGGGAAGCTGAGGTGGGAGGATCGCTTGAGCCCAGGAGGTAGAGGCTGCAGTGAGCCATGATTGCTCCATTGCACTCCAGCCTTGGTGACAGAGCAAAAGTCTGCCTCAAAAACAACAACGACAACAACAAAAGAATGAGGGGCTGAGTAAGAGGCATAAATGTCTTCAAGGTTCAACCAAGTTAGTTAAATTGGCCTGAGACAATAGGGAGCAGGTGGGACAAACTGGACAGTGAGTGACTTCTGTGAAGGGATTCAAACTCAATGAAAGAACATTAGGGAGAGGGTGGCAGCCTGTGCCTCTAATCCTGGCTATTCAGGAGGCTGAGGCAGGAGGATCGCTTCAGACCAGGAGGAAAAGGATGAGTGAGCTATGATCACAACTATGAATAGCTATGGTACTCCAGCCTGGGCACCAGAGTGAGACCCAGCCTCTACATTAAAAAATAATGGGACTGAGAGCAGTGGCTCACGCCTGTAATCCCAGCACTTTGGGAGGCCAAGGCGAGTGGATCACCTGAGGTCAGGAGTTCAAGACCACCCTGACCAACATTGCAAAACGCCATCTCTACTAAAAATACAAAAATTAGCTGGGCGTGGTGGCGAGCACCTGTAGTACCCGCTACTCGGGAGGCTAAGGTATGAGAATTGCTTGAACCCAGGAGGCGGAGGTTGCAGTGAGCCAAGATTGTGCCACTGCACTCCAGCCTGGGCAACAGAGTGAGATTCTGTCTAATAATAATAATAATAATAATAATAATAATAATAAAATAAAAAATAATGTCAGCCACATGTGATGACTTACACCTGTAATCCCAGCACTTTGGGAGGCCAAGGTGGGTGGATCACCTGAGGTCAGGAGTTCGAGACCAGCCTGGCCAACATGGTGAAACCCCGTCTCTACTAAAAATACAAAATTAGCTGAGTGTCGTGGTGCATGCCTGTAATCCCAGCTACTTGGGAGGCTGAGGCAGGAGAATCGCTTGAACCCAGGAGGTAGAGGTTGCAGTGAGCCAAAGTCATGCCATTGCACCCCAGCCTGGGCGACAAGAGTGAAACTCCATCTCAAAATAAATAAATAAATAAAAAGTCATCAGGCTACTGCCCTTAGGGTCCTACAGTCTAGATAGATAGATAGATAGATAGATAGATAGATAGATAGATAGATAGATAGACAGACATATGTATTTTTTTTATATATACGGAGTCTTGCTCTGTCACCCAGGCTGGAGTGCAGTGGTGTGATCTCGGCTCACTGCAAGCTCTGCCTCCCAGGTTCACGCCATTCTCCTGCCTCAGCCTCCCGAGCAGCTGGGACTACAGGCGCCCACCACGCCCGGCTAATTTTTGTATTCTTAGTAGAGACGAGGTTTCACCATGTTAGCCAGGATGGTCTCGATCTCCTGACCTTGTGATCTGCCCGCCTCGGCCTCCCAAAGTGCTGGGATTACAGGCATGAGCCACCGCACCTGGCCAAGATATTTTTTTTTTTTTTTAAAACAGAAAGAAAATTGGTGGGTGAAACATAGTCTCTGATAAAACAACAATGTGCTAGTATTTATTGTGTGCTTACTCTGTGTTGAGAAATACAGCTTTGTGGTTCCAAGCATGGACTCTAGAAACAGGCCGCCGGGTTTGAGTCTCGGCTTTCCTCCCTGTTAGCTGTGACACTTTGGTCATGTTATTTAACCTCTCTGAGCCTCAGTTTCCTCATCTGCAAAATAGAAAGTGTAACAATATCTACCTTAGAGGGTTGTGAGGATTCAAAGAGTGAATAGTAAGCAGAAAGTACATAAAATAGTGCCTGGCCCATGGAAAACCTCCAGGAAGTGTTGGCTGTTATTGTTCCTTGATGATGAGTGTTCATGGAAGGCCTGGCTGAGAAGGTGACTGTAAACTGAGCCCTGGACATGGGAAAGGAGCCACCCCAGCTAAGCTCTGAGCGAAGACGTTCCAGGCAGAGGGAAGAGCAGAGGAAGGCCCCCAAGGCTCAACTGCATGTGAGGGCAGGAAGAAGGCAGTGAGGCTGGAGCCCCGAGGAAGAGAGGGCAGAGGCAAGGGCCTGGAGGGCAGGGAGGGGCCAGTGCTTGGTGGGCCTTCTAGGTCATGGAAAGAAGTCTGGATTTTATTCTAAGTATGATGGAAGCCATCAGGGACTGGCTTATGGTGAGGCCAGCATATCACGAGATTACTGCCATTGAAGAGATTGTAGGCTCGTGCCTATAATCCCAGCACTTTGGGAGGCCGAGGTGGGCGGATCATGAGGTCAAGAGATAGAGACCATCCTGGCCAACATTGTGAAACTCCATCTCTACTAAAAATAAAAAAATTAGCTGGGCATGGTGGTGGGTGCCTGTAATCCTAGCTACTCGGGAGGCTGAGGAAGGAAAATCACTTGAACCCCGGAGGCGGAGGTTGCAGTGAGCCGAGATCACGCCACTGCACTCCAGCCTGGGTGAGACACAGCGAGACTCTGTCTCAACCAAGAAAAAAAAAGAAAAAGAAAAAGCAAAAGCAAAAGAATGTCTCAAAAAAAAAAAAAAAAAAAAAGAAGAAGAAGTTTGTTACCCTCACAGATCCCAAAGGGGGCATGGGAGACACATGAGGGAACACCAGGGTCTGTCAGGTGGCCGAGGGGAAAACAGGTGGGCAAGAGCCTTTAGTGTGGTTTTGATACCAACCACAGGTTCTTGGGCTGCCAATGCAATCGAAATTGACATGAGGCCAAAAGAGTTTAACCAGACAAGGCTTCATTGGAGCTTATGCCTTGGCATAAGGGAGGCAGCACAAGAGAGCGAGAGAATTCCCTGGCTGACTCCCTGAAAAGAACTGGCTGGGATTTTTTATTAGGCAAAGCATGGGAATTGATGGTGGGTAGGTTATGCAGGCTGGGCTGGGCAAAGCGTTTGAGAGGTAGGAGATGCAGGTCAGCACATTTGGTTGGATGGTTTTCTTGAGTAATGGGCCACATCTGGTTGGATGGTTTTCTTGAGTAATGGGCCACCTGGTGGTCTGGCCAGCATCAACAAGCCTGTAAATCAGATATTCCACAACCATTGGATCTCCTAAGGCCAGTTCCTGGATTTCTTTAAGTAAAAGACATGGTTACACATTATGAGTGCACAGAACAATATAGAATGGTGATTTTCTTTGTTTGGCCAAAGCCTTGGGGTTAGCGGGTATGGTGTCAGCGAGGTAATGGTGTGGGTTTTATGATCAGCAGATGTATGAAAGAATGCTCTAGTGAGGGTGAGCTGAAGCCAAACCCCATCCCCACTCTGTCTAGGTTCCTTGGAAAGGAACGGGCAAGGCAGGGTAAGCAGGCTTAGCATTTTCTAGTTTGAATACTGTCAGCTCAGGGGATAGGGGCTGCCCCTAGTAGTCTGGTACCTGGCTCTGGGGTGATGAGGGCAGGAGAATCGTTGCCCTGAGTGTGAGAGCCCAATAAAGGAGGTGGCGTGGGGTGTGGGCTCTTGATTGGTTGGTTTGCACTTGAAAGGCATACTCCAGGGCCCTTTGCTTGCTGTCACTAGGAACTGGCTAGCTCTGAGAGCGGCAGTCTTTCCAGGGTCAGCAAGGTCCCTGTGACAAAGCATTAAAATACAGGCAATAAAAAGACATGGTTAATACAGGGTCAAAGCCAAGAAGGGAGTGGGCTTATATTTTACCAAGATCCTCTGGCTGCTGGAAGGAGAAAGTACTTTAGTAAGAAGAGAGGAAAGCAGGGACCAGAGACCAATGCAGTGATCCTGGGTGAGCAAGGGTGGCTTAGCTTAGGGTGAGGGCAGGGGAGGTGGAAGCGAGGCTGGTTTCAAGGTTTGTTTGGAGATGAAGCTGATGACCATCCAACAAGCAGCCTTTCAGATTACAGGAAGCAACCTGAGGCTCATTCTCTTCTTATTTCTGAGATTCACATTTATGCTTCCTCCCCTAGTTATGAACTACACCCTGAGGCTCATTCTCTTCTTATTTCTGAGATTCACATTTATGCTTCCTCCCCTAGTTATGAACTACACTATCTCACTCTTCTTTTTTTTTTTTTAGCTCTGTCACCCATGTTGGGGTGCAAGGGTACAATCACAGCTCACTGCAGCCTCAACTTCCCGGGCTCAAGTGATTCTGACACCTCAGCCTTCCAAGTAGCTGAGACCACAGGCACGTGCCACCATGCCAGGCTAGTTTTTCTTTTTGGTTCTTTTTTTTTTTAGAAATGGGGGGGGTCTCACTATGTTGCCCAGGTTGGTCTTGAACTCCTGGGCTCAAGTGACTATCTCACTCTTCTGATGCTAATAGCTTATTAAAGCAATTTAAGGAAATGACACCTCCAGGATTAGAGGTAAACATAAAGTGTCCAACATAGTGTCCAGTACATAGTAGGTACTAAACAAATCCACTGCTTTTTCTTCCATAAGGAAAAGTTAAAAAATCCAGCAGATCTCATGCCAGATAGACTATGGTTCAAGTATGGGCTTTACCCCACACTGGTTGGGTGACCCTAGACAAGTGATTTCTTTTTTATTTTTTTGAGATGGAGTCTCACTCTTGTTGCCCAGACTGGAATGCAGTGGCATGATCTTTGCTCACTGCAACCTCCGCCTCCTGGATTCAAGCGATTCTCCTGCCTTAGCTTCTCGAGTAGCTGGGATTACAGGCGCCTGCCACCAGGCCTGGTTAATTTTTTTTTTTTTTTTTTAGTAGAGACGGGGTTTCACCACGTTGGCCAGGCTGGTCTCGAACTCCTGACCTCATGATCCACCTGTCTTGGCCTCCCAAAGTGCTGGGATTACAGGCGTGAGCCACTGAGCCCAGCCTAGACAAGTGATTTAATCGCTCTGTATCTCCTTTCCTTAATCTGAAAGCAGAGATAAGAGGGCCTTGCTCTTCTAGTAGTGGTGAAAGTTAAGTGAGGCAAAGTATGTAAGGGTCTCAGCCTTTGCAGGGGCTCCACCAATTATAGCAGTAATTATCACATACTCAAGAATGGCAGTCTGGGGCCAGGTTCCCAAGATGGGGCCAAGACTCAGAGAGAAATGGGACAAAGCCCCCTTCCTCTCCTCCTTGGTGCCTAGTTCTGGGCCTGCTTCCCTCCAGGCCTGATCCCTGCCCTCACCTCCCATCTCTACTGGGCATCTTCTCAAAGAGCCAACAGAAAGCTGCGTTCACTCCGCCAAGAGGCATCCCTGGAAAAGGAGGAGAGGAGAAAGAAACCTTCTTGTCTGGGCTTTGGAAAGCAGACTGTTAATTACCTGGGGTTCGCTGCAGCCTGCCTGTTAGGTAAACATTTGCCAAGCTGGCTCCATGCATTAACCCCTTGTTACCCAGAGCTGAAGTGTTCAGAGGTGGGCTGCTCTAGAAGGGTCCAGAAACTAACTTGAGAGAGGCTGAGCACGGCTTCTGTAGCCTTCAAATGGGTCCAATTCAGGTGAGACATTCAGGAGGATGGCACAGAATGACTTCAGGATCAGGGTTTGAAATTTACTTCACTTGACTTGTTCCGAGACCCCTGCCCCGGCAATATGGGATGCTCCCCAGACCCCTGTCCCAGGAATACAACCCCCAAAGGAGTGGCCAGGACTAAAATCTCAACCTGCAACTTGAGGTATGAACAAGGTCCTGTGTGTGAGGGGATGGACCAGGGATACCTGGTCACCTTAATCCCCCCTGGCTTTCTCTGGATAACAGAAGCTCACTCTAGAGGAAGCAGAGACCCACCTCCCAGAGGGAGAGACCCTGGGTGGTGTTTAGGGGTGGCTGGTGTATGGTTGATGCACCTGACAGCAATAACTGAAGAAACGAGAGCAGCCACGTGAAGAATGCTGAGGGAGGGTGCTACGTGAGGATACCATATATGTGTGTGCGTGTGTGTGTGTGTGTGTGTGTTTTGAGACAGAGTCTTGCCCTGCCACCCAGGTTAGAGTACAATGGCACAATCTTGGCTCACTGCAACCTCCGCCTCCCAGGTTCAAACAATTCTCCTGCCTCAGCCTCCAAAGTAGCTGGGATTACAGGCACCTGTCACCACGCCCAGCAAATTTTTGTGTTTTTAGTAGAGATGGGGTTTCACCATGTTGGCCAGGCTGGTCTCGAATTCCTGACCTCGTGATCCACCCACCTTAGCCTCCCAAAATGCTGGGATTACAGGCATGAGCCATCGTGCCTGGCCGAGGATGCTATATAAACTACATTTATTTTTGCAAGCAATTGTGGTTCTCCCATCCATGGGACCACCCTGTAAGTTAAGTCTCCTCAAATAAATCCTATGTCTCATTTTCTGGCTTCAGTTCTCTTCTATAGCCTCTTGAAGCTGGTGTAATCCCAGTGGAAGTCCATTTGGGTCTGGGACAACATTAATTAGAGTTAGACTTGGTCTTAGGCAAGGTGGCATGAGGGGAAAGGTAAGGCAAGGTAGGCTCGGGTTGATTACAATGATCACTTGTGTATCTACCTGTACAGTTTGCCAAGCACTTTTCCACCTTTATCTCATCCAACGAGTCCCATGGTAAGCCTGTGAGGAGGGAATTAGCCTCCTGTGATGCAGTGGCTCAGATCCAGGCTGTTACTCACTGGCTGTGTGGCCTTGGGGCAATCACTTCACCTCTCTGAACCTCATCTGTAAAATCGGGGGAATAGCCATCTGCCCTGGCAGTTTTTTTGTGAGGCTTAAATGAAATTCTGGATCTAAAGAGCTCAGTAGTGCCTGGCACATATTCAACCTCTCCCTTGAATTCCCTATTTTACAGAAGAAGAAAATGAGGCTGGGTGAGCTCCCAAATTATAATCCTCTAAATGTAAACAAAACAAAACAAAACAAAAAAAAACCATACAAATACACAGTAAGCACATGTCTCTGTTGTTAATTTCACTAATTCATGAGGCAGATCTCAGGATGACAGAGCTGGTTCAGAGAACCCAGTGATAGGAGTCGAGGAGGCACAGGGAATGCCAGAACAAGATTGCTAGATTCCAAATTGGGAAATGCTCTATAGTGCTTGAACTAGAACCTTTAGGGGTGATCTCTGTTGGTCAGAAGTCATTTGTATCACTGTTGGACAAAAATCATTTGTAACTTATGTTTTCTATACATTAGCACCATAGTTCTCAGACTTATTAAATGTTTGGGCCAGGCTGGGCACGGTGGCTCATGCCTGAAATCCCAGCACTTTGGGAGGCCGAGGTGGGTGGATCACTTGAGGTCAGGAGTTCGAGACCAGCCTGGCCAATGTGGTGAAACCCCATCTCTACTAAAAATACAAAAATTAGCTGGGCATAATGGTGGGCGCCTGTAATCTCAGCTACTTGGAGGCTGAGGCAGGAGAACTGCTTGAATCTGGGCCGAAATCGCGCCATTGCACTCCAGCCTGGGCAACAAGAGCGAAACTCCATCTAAAACAAAAACAAAACAAAACAAAAAAGTTTGGGCCCCAATACACAGGGTGTAAAAACTCAAACAAGGCCAGGCACAGTGGCTCATGCCTATAATCCCAACACTTTGGGAGGATGAGGCTTGGGACTAGGAGTTGGAGACCAGCCTGGGCAACAGAGAGAGAATTCGTCTCTACAAAAATAAAATAAAATAAAATTAGCCAGGTGTGGTGGTGTGGGCCTGTAGTCCTGGAGTACTCCTGTACTCAGGAGATTGAGGTGGGAGGATCACTTGAGCCTGGGAGGTCAAGGCTGCAGTAAGCCATGATCGCACAACTGCACACTCCAGCCTGGGCAACAGAGCGAGACCCTGTCTCCAAAAAAAAAAAAAAGTCAAAGTTACTCCCCTTTAGGGACTCCTACGACACTTGAGGGCTTGTTATGCAATGCCCCAGTGGGAGGATTAAGACCACACAGGCTCCTCATCGCTTCACTTCTAAGCTTTATAAAATTTTCCTTAACAAAGTCATGTTGACAGGATGGGAAAGGGAAGGATTGACCTACCAAACTATGTCAGGATTACTTCTGAGTAAGAATTTCAGATCTTTTTGCTCTGAAAAGCCTAGTTCTGCTACCACTTTAGGTTGATGATAAGAAAACGAAAGCCCGAGGCTGGGCGCGGTAGCTCATGCCTGTAATCCCAGCAATTTGGGAGGCTGAGGCGGGCAGATCACCTGAGGTCGGGGTTCAAGACCAGCCTGGCCAACATGGCAAAACCCCGTCTCTTCTAAAAATACAAAAATTAGCCGGGCCTAGTGGTGGGTGCCTGTAATCCCAGCTACTCGGGAGGCTGAGGTGGGAGAATCGTTTGAACCTGGGAGGTGGAGGTTGCAGTGAGTGGAGATCGTGCCACTGCACCCCAGCCTGGGTGACACAGCGAGACTTTGTCTTAAAAAAGAAAAGAAAAACCCGGGACCAGTTCTGGTGGCTCACATCGTAGTCCTGGTGTGTTAAGAGGCCGAGGTGAGAGGATCACTTGAGCCCAGGAGTTTGAGGCTGCCATGAGCTGTCATGGCACCTGTAAGCTCCAGCCTGGGTGACAGAGTAAGACCCTGTTTCTAAAACAAATTTTAAAATAAGAAATAAATTTTAAAAAAATGAAAAAGAAAATGAAGGCCCAGGAAAAGGGTGTGACTTGTCCAAGGTCACACAGCCATGCCTAGAAGAGGAGCAGAGGCTAGAACCTGCTTTTCCCAACCCCCATCCCCAGGTCCCCCAGATGGCTTCCCTGGCCCTGCACCCTGTGGGGTCCAGGAACTGCTCTGCATCCTGGCAGGGGTGGGGGGTCTACAGGGGCAGACTGAAGCATCTGCTGGAGTTGACTGATATTGCAGAGTCTTGGGATTCACCATGGCTTATGGTTATCTGCACTCAAGCAAGTGAGAGCTGTGACCTCAGCGCCTCTGGAAACCTCCAGCCTCCGCACTTGCTAATTCTGCAGTGAGACACTCAGGCAGCCTGAGCTGCAGGAACAAACAGCCGTAGACAAGAAGCAGCAGATGGGTTTCCACGGTGATTGTTTCCTGGAGTCCAAGTATCTTCTTTCTTCCTGAATGGAGGTGGAGGTGCAGCAAGAGAAACGGGGAGTGGGAAGTCCAAGTCTTGGTCCGGATCCACCCAGATGGATACCTCGGCGCCCCTTGGGCAAGTCACCTCACCTCCCTAGGTCTGAGGAGGGACAGAAGGATGCCATTTGCTAGGCGCCTGCTCCACACCAGGCATGGTGTGCTGAATGCTACACACTCACTACCTCATTTCTTTAATCTCCTTCCCAGCAAGCCTTCAGGGAAGGAGCTATTATTAGCATCCGCATTCTGCCCATAGGAAACAGAAGCAGAGAGGTGAAGTAACTCCACAGGAACACACGGCTTGTTAAGAGCACTTGAGCTGTGCTCTTAACCACAGCACTCACAGTGCTGAGTCCCTTCCTCTGAGGACCAGAGCCATTCCTTCTCGAGATTTCAGGCCCAGCCTGAAGCGGGAGGGAGGGAAGGAAGGCCAAGGAGGGTGCAGAGAGGAAATGCTTCGGGTGAAACATGGTATTGTTAGCCCCCATTTTCTGCCTGGGCGTCCTAGCCAATATGACACCTGGTGCTTCAGGCAGGAAGCGCCCCCATGTCCAGGCAGCCCCCAGGCAGCTGTGACACCACCACAGCTGTGACACACGCTGCAGTGCTCAGAGCTCTGAGATGCCTCCAGAGGCATCTGTGTTCTCAAATTCACAAAAATGCCTGCTTCATCCCTGTCCTGTAAGAAACAAGTCCTCTGCCTCCTCCAGGAAGCCTCTTCCATTGCACCCGAGGCCAGGCCCTCTCCTCCCCTTCAGTGCTATCCTCTCCTTCCTGCTCTGGCTCATTCCCATCACCCAAAGTGTTCGTTTCTGTCCCATTGATCAGAGCCCAGGAATAGTATGGGGGCTCCTGGTGGCTTTTTTGAGCACTGAAAAGCCTGATGGAGGCCCCTCGCAGATCCCTGATCTCAGTCCTGCCTGCCAGGATGCCCCTGCCTTCTCTTCCTCCATCCAAGCCCCAGGGCAACCATGTGAATCACAGGTTAGACAAGCCCAGGTTCCAGCTGGCCTGAGAGCTTCCTCCACAGGGATGAAGGTAGGAGAAGGCTTATGTATGTGCACAAATATGGGCATGGGCAGAAGCCAGCCAGGGAGCCCAGGGCTGGGGTGGGGGACGCATAGAGCTATTAATAGAATGGGATTAGGTATTCCTCCAAACCCCAAACCAGCTGGGCTTGGCTTCCTAGCCATCTCAACTTTGCCCATCCCTCCATTCCTTCACTCATTCAACAAGTATTTGTTGGATATATATATATATCTTTAAAAAAAATAAAGACAGTCTTGTATATTGCCTAGGCTGATCTCAAACTCCTGGGCTCAAGAGATCCTCCTGCTGACATTCCAACTTCAGCCTCCTGAGTAGCTGGGACTACAGGTGCATGCCACCATGCCTGGCTTTTTTATTCATTTATATCTGTTTTATACATTTAAAGATGGGGTCTTCCTCTTGTGCCCAGGCTGGAATGCAGTGGCACCCATAGTTCATTGCAGCCTAAAATTCCTGGGGTCAAGCAATCCTCCTACCTCAACCTCCCGAGTAGCTGGGATTACAGGCATGAGCAACCAGCTCCAATTAATTTTTTTTTTTTTTTGTGGAGACAAAGACTTTCTATGTTGCCCAGGCTGGTCTCAAACTCCTGGGCTCAAAGGATTGAAGGGGTGGCCCACCTGTGGGCGTTTCTCGTTAGGTGGAACGAGAGACTTGAGAAAAGAAATGAGACACAGAGACAAAGTATAGAGAAAGAAAAATGGGCCCAGGGGACCGGAGCTCAGCATACGGAGGACCCACGCCGGCACAGGTCTCTGAGTTCCCTTAGTATTTATTGATAATTATCTTTACCATCTTAAAGAAAAGGAAGTGGCAGGATAATAGGATCATTGTAGGGAGAAAGTCAGCAGTAAGAGATATGAATAAAGATCTCCGTGATATGAATAAGTTTAAGGAAAAGTGCTGTGCCTTGATATGCATATGTAAACATTTCCATAAACCTTTTTAGTGCATAAAGAGCAGCATTGCACTAGCAAGTCCCGCCTTTCGCCCTAAGGCGGTTTTCTCCTTTCTCAGTAAACAGAACATACAATCAGGTTTTACACCGAGATGTTCCATTATGGCCCAGGGACGGACAGGAGACAGATGCTTTTCTTTATCTCAACCGCCAACCACTGCCAAGAGGCCTTCTTTCCTCTTGTACTGGTCCTCCTCAGCACAGACCCTTCACGGGTGTCAGGCTGGGGGACGATCAGGTCTTTCCCTTCCCAAGAGGCCATATTTCAGACTATCACATGGGGAGAAACGTTGGACAATACCTAGCTTTCCTAGGCAGAGGTCCCTGTGACCTTTGGCAGTGTGCGTATCCCTGGGTACTTGAGATTAAGAGAACGGTGATGACTTTTAACCAGCAAGCTGCCTTCAGGCACTTGTTTAACAAAGCACAGCCTGCACAGCCCAAAATCCTTTAAACCTTGAGTCACCATAGCACATGTCTCTTGCAAGGACAAGGTTGGAGGTAGGGTCACAGATTAACAGCATCTCAAATACAGAACAAAATGTCTACTTCTTTCTATATAGACACAGTAACAGTCTGATCTTTCTTTCCCCCACAAGGATCCTCCTGCCTAAGCCTCCCAAAATGCTAGGATCATAGGTGTGAACCACTGTGCCCAGACTGGACATTTATTTTATTCTTGCTGGGGATGAGAAGGAGGTATGAGAACAGACTCCTGAGCTTCTTCCCCAAAATTGTTCCTCTCAGTTTTCTCCATCTCAGTTAATGACAGCTCTACCCTGTCTGTGGTGTAGGCTGGACCTCACATCGAATCTATCAGCAATTTGCCCTGGCTTAAAATATACCCAGAATCCAACTACTTCTCATTCATCCCGCCCCGCCATCCTGGTCCCAGCCACTGCCGTGGCTCACTTGCAATACAGCCTGGCCCAGCAGGGCTCCCTGCTGCTGTCCCTGATCCTACAGCCAGCCTCTTCCCTGGAGCCTGAGTCGTGCTGTGAAAACAAGGTCAGAGCATACCCATCACAGGACAGGCACACTCCTGCCTCAGAACCTGTGGCCCGGCTGTTCCTCTTGCCTGGAGCTCTTTTCCACCAGAAAATATACTTCTTCACTCACTCCTTCACCTTCTCAGAAATTTACACAAATGCCAGTTTTTTTTTTTTTTTTTTTGAGGCAGACTCGCTCTGTCGCCCAGGCTGGAGTGTAGTGGCGTGATCTTGGCTCACTGCAACCTCCGCCTCCCGGGTTCAAGCAATTCTCATGTCTCAGCCTCCCAAGTAGCTGGGATTATAGGCATGCGCCACCACACCGGGCTAATTTTTGTATTTTTAGTAGAGATGGGGTCTTGCTTTGTTGGCCAGGCTGGTCTGGAACTCCTGGCCTCAAGTGATCTGCACACCTCAGCCTCCCAAAGTGCTGAGATTACAAATGTGAGCTACTGTACCAGGCCACAAATGCCAGCTTTTTGATGAGGCTTCCCGTGTTTCTGTCTAACATTGCAATCCATCCCATCTCCCCAGCACTTATTGTCAAATAGCATGAGATATTTATTCATTTTGTTTCTTGCCTATTTCCCCTCCCTGGAGTGTAAGTTCCAGGAGGGCAAGATTTTTTCTGCTTTGCTCACTGCCCTTAAGACCTGCCTGGCCCCACAGTAGGGGTTCATTAAATAGCTGTTGAATGAATGAGAGACTTGTGGGGTGACAGACCAGTCAAAAAGCTGTCCCTGCCTCCAATCCTGCCATTTCCTGTCTGTCCCCACACAGACAGCCACAGCGATTTTTCTACAAACCAGATTGCTCTCTTTCAGGTCTTAGGGTAGGTATCACTTCCTTGGAAGCCTTCTCTGGCCCCCTGGGCTAGGCAGCCCCTCTGTGTACTCTCGGGGTACTCTCCCCTCATTCTGTAATTGCCTGCAATTGCCTAGTTCTGTAATTGTCTTCTCCAGGACAGTGAGCTCTGGAGGGTGGGGACGCGTCTGTCTCCCTCCCTGTTGGGAGCTGGAATGGTACAGTGGTTACAGGAGTGTACTACCTGGCTAAGTCATGGGAATTTAGGCAAATTACTTAAGCTCCTTGGGCCTCAAGCTTTCTCCACTGTAAAATGTGGATCATCACAATTTCTCCCTCCTAGGGTTGGGGCAAGGATGAAATGAGCTAATACAAACGAGAGATGCTTGGCACAGGGTAAGTGCAATGAGTGTCTGCTATGATTACTCTTACTCACGGTCGTGTCCCCTGGCCTAGCTCAGAACCTGGCCCATATTCAACACTCATAAGTGTTTGTTAGATGAATGGATGACTGTGTATGGGGTAGAGGGATGAAGGAATGGCATGAGGACCTGGGGGGGCTCTAACCCAGCCTGAGGAGCATTGGAGAAGCTTCCTGTGCGAAGGAAGCTTTCGGCTGACTCCTGCAGGATGAGGTGTTGACTGGGCACGGTGAGAGGGGGGCGTGCGAAGCGGGAGCAGCCAGTGGCCTGTGTGGGTGCTTCTCGACATGGGAAAACTGAGGTGTGCAGGAGCCGCAGTTCATTACTGAGTGGCTGAACGGTTAGTGCCAAGAGCTCAGTGTCCCCTTTGTGGGCCATTTTTAGGACAGTCTCAGGCTGGCTGCTCACCGAGGGCAAAAAGTCCCATGGCGGCTCCCTCGTCTGATCAGCAGCCCTCCAAGATCAAGGGGAGGCACACAGGGGAAAGGAGGCCACCACTTGTTGAGGGACCCCAGGGGACAGGCCTGGGTCAACCTGGCAACCCATTCCTGGCTGAGATTATGCCCATCCCAGAGATAAGGGGACAGAGGCCCCACACTCCCGAGGCAGTCAGGGGAAGAGGCGGAGCCCACTCAAGTCTGCCGACTCCCTGTGCCTTCCCTCATCAGCCCAGGACTCCTCGTGGCCAGAGTGTGTCTCCCCCGTCACCCCAGAGATTCCTCAGTGGCTGACATCACCCACTCCTGACTCCCCTCACAGGGCACTGACCAGGGAAATCCCTGCATGGGGTCTGGACTGATGGAGAGTCAAGTGCAGGAAGAACTTTCCATAAGGAATGGAGCAAAAGGCTGGGAATTGGAGGAGCTGCTGAAGGAAAAGAGACCAATCCCGGGGACAGTTGGGGACACCTTACCCAATTCCGCCACCCCCACCCCTTAATTCCTCACTCGTCTCATCTGTTGACCTTCTCATCTGCTGATTCGGAGATTCCTTACACTCAGGTTCTGACCTCCACTGACTCTGATGGCCCACAGCATATGCAGGGTCTAGTTTTTGCTCCAGCCATGGAGCCCACAGCTGGGGTGGCCGCCGATCAGGAGCTCAGGATTCAAATCCCCACCCTGCCACTTCTTAGCTGGGTCACCTTAGAAAGAGTTCACCTCCTCTCTGAGCTTTCCTTATCTGTAAGAAATGACAGGTAAATCTCTGCCTTGGAGGGTGGCTGGAGGACTGAGAGACAGAGGCTGTGATAGCTCATGGACAGCTGTGAGTTGTGGTACTTGATGGTTTGATGAGCAGTTGAGGAAACTGGTTTGAAAGGGGTTAAATGGAGACCCTGCCTCCCAGCCAGGAGCGAATCAGGGCTGGCAGGGGAGGAGCCAGGCTGCTGCTAAGGAAAGAGATCTAGATGGGCCAGATGCCGACTGGAGAGGGATGGGAGAAGACACCGTAGGGTTTGGGGGGCTTGGCACAGCGGCTCTGGCCCCTGCACTATGATAGCTCCAAGCCAGATGGTGCAGGGCAGCTGCTAGGCTGTGGGGAAGAGGGGCTGCACTTCCTGAGCTAGTGCAGTGGCAGAGTTGATGAGGACCAGGACCCCGAACCCGCCTGGCCATCCAAGGTGGGGGACACCGGCTGCACCCAGGCTGTGACCTCAGCTGACTCCGATGATCCACATGGGATGCAGGGTCTAATTTTAGCTCCAGCCACAGGGGCCACAGTCCAGGAGTGTCTGCCAGCGGGCACAGGGGCAGCCAGGGCTGCTCAGGCAAGGGGAGGAGCGGGAAGACCAGCCCAGCTCCCTCCAGCCCGTCCCTGGCCAAGCCGCCCCTTGTGGGAGCTCTGACTGGTCCCCATGGCCTGGCAGACAGCCTTCCTCTCAGTTGAGGGCAAGGTCAAGGGGTGCAGCCAGGAGGTCAGGGGGACACAGCCCTGCATTCTGGACAGGGGTTGTGTCAGCCAGAGCAGTGCCCAGGGGCAGGGGTCCCTGCTGGGAGGGCAAAGGCTGGCTTGGTTGTCTAAAGGCCAAGAAGGCAGAGTTCTGAGAGCAGGGGGGCCAGGCCAGCAAGCTGGGTCCCACCTGGCCTCCTCCTGCCTGGCTGGTGACTCACTGTCTGACCTTAGACAGGCAGCCTGGTCTCAATGGGCCTCAGTCTTCCCATCTGTACAGTGAGAGGGCAGGACTAGCAGGTGGGTCCCAGCTCTGGTCGCCCGCCCCAGGCCCTGCTCTTCCTGCTTGCTGGCAGAGGCCTCCCAGCTTCCCCAGCCCTGACTGTGGGTGGCCACATGCAGTCGTGGAGGAGAAGAAAGTCCCTCTGGCTGGCACTGTCAGCCTCCTGGCTCCTGCTTGTCCTGCTGGGAGGCTTCTCCCTTCTCCGCCTGGCATTGCCTCCCAGACCTCGGCCTGGGGCTTCCCAAGGCTGGCCGCGCTGGCTGGACGCAGAGCTCCTGCAGAGCTTCTCCCAGGCTGGAGAGCTCCCAGAAGATGCTGCTTCACCTCCTCAAGCCCCTCATGGTGGCAGCTGCAACTGGGGAGCCTGCTTTGACACCTCGAAGTGCAGGGGCGATGGCCTTAAGGTATTCGTGTACCCACCTTCTGGACCGATCTCTGAGACTCATCACAGGATCCTGGCTTCCATTGAGGGCTCTCGCTTCCACACATTCAGTCCTGCTGGGGCCTGCCTCCTCCTCCTCCTCAGCCTGGACGCCCAGACTGGAGAGTGCAGCTCAATGCCTCTGCAATGGAACAGGGGCAGGAACCATCTGGTCCTCCGACTCCACCCAGCTCCCTGCCCCAAGACCTTCCAGCTGGGACAGGCTATGGTAGCTGAGGCCAGCCCTACGGTGGACTCCTTCCGGCCTGGCTTTGATGTGGCCCTCCCTTTTCTCCCTGAAGCCCACCCATTGCGAGGTGGGGCTCCTGGCCAGCTGCAGCAACATAGCCCCCAGCCCGGGATAGCCCTGCTAGCCCTGGAAGAGGAGAGGGGTGGGTGGCGCACAGCAGACACCGGCTCCTCTGCCTGCCCCTGGGATGCACGCTGTGAGCAAGACCCAGGATCTAGGCAGTAAGTGAAACTTTTGCCTTGGGGGCCGGATGGGAGGGGGCTGGAATAGATGCCAGCCCAGAGACGAGGGCAGAAGACAGGACTGAGATGGGAGAACCAGGTAGTCCTGGCAGACTTAGGCCTCAGCTGCAGCAGGTGGGAGCCAAGTTAGATGGCAGAGAGCACTTCCATTAAGATGGAGACTTGACACAAGGGGTGTCTAAGGTTTTGGAATTTTCCCCTGGGGGTCTTTCAAAACATAAAACACAACTCATTCCAAACCTCCTACCCTAATTTTTTTTTTCCCACATACACTTGTATAGTGCTTTACTCTGTGCTAAGCACTTTTATAAATAATGATTATAATAAAATATGCTAGTTGTTAGCATTTAAGTGTTTGTGTACCAGACATGAAAGCTCAGACAGGTTAAGTAATTTTTCTGAGGCCACCCAGCTGGAAAGAGCCAGTATTTTGATCCAGAATTGCCTATCTCCAAAGCCTTCAGTATGAGAATTCTGAGTTTTAAGCAGAAGTTTATGATCAACCTCATCAAATGCCTCAGAGGGGCCTCACAGTCACAGCTGGAAGCTGCTCCTGTGTCTAATTTTGGGGATTAACCTCTCAAGGAAACAGCCTTTGGTTATAGCAAATATGACGTAGGTCAGGTCTGAAGAAGAATTTCCTGCCAGTGAGAGGCCCTTGACATATAAGGGGCTGGGGGCCTGTGGGACATGGTGAGCTTGTGTGGAAACTCTTTTCCACCTGGGCTAGTTGGGGGGATGAGCCTCAGGTGATAGTTATCCCCTAAGTACTCTAACCCCTCTGTGTCCCCAGCAGGCCAGCAGCCTCTAAAGGCGAGCTGGGCAGGCAAGAATGAGAGTCCTTCTGAGGTTGTCCAGGGCCCCGGTGGCAGAGGGTTCCTTCTGAATCCCGCCCCTCCCGGGGCAGACCTGAGTAGGGAACTGTCACTCTGGTATCCTCCCTTTGCTCCTCCCTCAGGTCTCTCTCTCTGTTCTCTGCTGGAACAACATCAGCTATTCTGAGCTCCACTCCCTCCCAGGAATTCTTGCCTCTGCTTGGGGCTCCTGGGACTTCTCTCAGCCAAAGGGCTCTTGTGGGAATGGGATCCTTCCACCTCCTGAGGGTACAGGCAGTCCTCACAGCCAGGAGTAAGAATGGACTTGCCCGGTCAGCCCCAGGGTCCTTCTGCCGGGACCCATCCCTAATGGTCTCCAGGGCGGGAACCTGAAAAGTCAGGGATCTCACCCGAGCCCCTGCAGCTCAGAGCGCAGGCAGAAGCTCATTTTGGGCAACAAGGCTCTCCCTTTGCCATGCCCTCCCTCACTTTTCTGATGAGGCACTCAGGTACTCTCGCTTGCAGGAAGTTCTTTTTTCAGCTGACTTTAGTTACCGCTAAGCACAGTTCATTGTTGATGAACCTGAAAGTGATTTCAGCCTGAACTTCTTTGAGGAACTGGAAGTTAGAGAACTGCGCGCAGCAGTTCTGAAATTGGCCTGGAGATCTGAAATTGGCCAGAGCCGCCCACAGTTTTCTAATTAGCGTGGGTCACCCTCTGAGTAGCATTTTTGATAAGTTTTATTTCCCAGGGGCAAAGCTTGGCAGTCTTGTCCTCTGACCTTCAAGTTTTGTCTTTGGCCTCAGCCTCCCTGAAGGTGACAGGACTTGTCATCTCTGGAGTGGCTTGAGCCTCACTTTCTCCGAAGTGCCAGGCAGCTGCCTGGGCCAGACAGCGTAGGGACAGAGTGAGAGAGATAGCTTGAATAAACAAGTGCTGGCCAGAGAAAGAGGCCATTCACAGTCCCTGCCACCGCCCCACATTCACTCAGTCGGGCGAGAGTGGGGAGGGGAGGAGGCTACATTTGAGGAGTGCCTGGCTTGGGCCAGGTGCTGTGCCAGGCACTTTACCTAAGTCACTGCTGATCCTGTCATGCACCCTTCAAGGGAGGTATTATTATCTCCATTTCAGGGAATGGAAAACTGAGGCCCAGAGAGTGGAGTAGCCCAGGGTGACAAGGTTCCCTGTTCTCCATGGGCCCCTCACTTTTCTAATCAGGCGCTTGGAAGCAGTGGAGTTGGAATTCAGCCCTGTACTTCTGGCTCCAAAGCCCATGTTTTTCCACCTTGGTTGAACAGTCTCTTGTTGCTTTGGAATAAATCTCCACCCATTCAAATTGTTATTTATTCATTTTTATGAATAGGTAATTCATTCACATGGTACAAAATTCCAAAGGCACAAAAGGGCATAGAGTGAAAAGCCTCCCTTCTATCCCTGTCTCCCGGCCACCGAGTTTTCCTGCCTGGAGCCAAACACCGCTTCCAGTTTCTTATGTGTCTTTTCTGAGAAACTCTGCATGTGTACAAGCAATATGTATATTCTCCCCCATTTTTAAACATAAATTTGATGCATGCTTTAAAATCCCCCAGGCTGTATCCATTGGGAACAAGGGGCGCAGTCAGTACCTAGGGCCCATGATACTTTTATAGGCTCATGAAAATATTTTCATTTTTTGAAAATCAGGGCTGGGCACAGTGGCTCACGCCTGTGATCCCAGCACTTTGGGAGGCTGAGGCGTGTGGATCGCCTGAGCTTAGGCAACATGGTGAGACCCTGTCTCTACAAAAATTACAAACATTAGCTGGGTGTGGTGATACAAGCCTGTAGTCCCACTACTTGGGAGGCTGAGGTGAGAGGTGCACTTGAGCCCAGGGATCAAGGCTGCAGTGAGATAATGCCACTGCACTCCATGCCACTGCACTCCAGCCTGGGCAGCAGAACAAAACAAAACAAAACAAAAAAAACCGGCAGAATTAAAAATGAACTTTCAGGTAGAAGAAAAAAAAATTTTTTTTTTGAGACGAAGTCTTGCTCTGTCACCCAGGCTGGAGTGCAATGGAACAATCTTGGCTCACTGCAACCTCCACTTCCTGGGTTCAAGCAATTCTCCTGCCTCAGCCTCCCGAGTAGCTGGGATGACAGGCACACGCCACTATGTCCAGCTAATTTTTGTATTTTTAGTAGAGATAGGGTTTCACCATGTTGGTCAGGCTGGTCTCAAACTCCTGACTTCAAATGATCCGCCTGCCTCAGCCTCCCAAAGTGCTGAGATTACAGGCGTAAGCCACGGTGCCCAGCAGAAAATGTTTTAATATATAATATTGCTTGTTTTTATACCAACACAGTTATCAACTATATTCTTTTTTTATGGCAGTAGGGACTGTGAAGGCCAAAGTGCCTAGGGCACATGGAAGTCACAATGTGGCCTTGCCTATGGCCAGGCCCTAGTACAGCACTGAGGCCATGGGCACAGCCACACTGACCACCCTTGGGTACTGAGGCCCTGAGTCTATGGCAGGTACCTTATGTGGTCACAGAAGCCTAAGACTTCTTCAGTGGTCACCATATAGATGCACAAGTTTCCTCTGTAACACACTCCTTGTTCCCCGCCAAAGGTGCTCATCCAGACTCTACTTATTTACCTTTACTGATGGGGAACTCATCACCTCCAAAGACCGCCCAATGGCTGCGCTCTCAGCCAGCTCCATCACTAGAATTTCTGCTGAAATTGACTTCCCAGATACCTGGTCACTTGGTCCCAGATCTATTCCCTAGTGTCACTGAGCATTCGGCAGCACCCACTGAGCTCCTATTCTCCACCAGGCACTCTGCTAGGCCCTGGGCATACTGAGATGAGGGAGGTACAGCCCCATCCTCAAGGAGCTCAGCCTTGTAGGAGAGACAGGCAAGTCAATTGTTTGACATTGTTAAGCAGAGAGAGGCTGCACCGGCTGCCTACCTGGCTCCTCTACTCAAGAGCTGTGTGACCTCTTTAGGTTTCAGTTTTCTCATCTGTAAAATGAGATAATAACAGTGCATACCTGCCCTCCTATCTCATAGAGGTGCTGTGAGAATGAACTGAGTTAATACATGTAAAGCACTTAAAACAGTGCCTGGAGCAAAGTACATACTCAATATAGGTTAGCTTGGATCATTACTACTGCAGTCCACCGGGAGGTGGGAGCAGAGAGAACCATCTCTGGAGACCTCAAGGAGGGTTTCCCAGAGAAGGTGATGTTTCAGCTTAGACATTAAGACAGCGTAGGAAAAGGCCAGGTGTGGTGGCTTATATCTGTAGTCTCAACACTTTGGGAGACTAAGGCAGGAGGATCACTTGAGGCCAGGAGTTTGAGACAGCCTGGGCAACAAAGAGAGACCCCATCTCTACAAAAAAAACAAAAAAAAACAAAAAAAAAAACAGACACTGTAGCACATGCCTGTAGTCCCAGCTACTCAAGAGGCTGAGGCATGAGAATTGCTTGATCCCGGGAAGTCGAGGCTGCAGTGAGCTGTGATGGCACCACTGTACTCAGGCTGGGTGACAGAACAAGAGCTTGTCTGAGAAGAAAAAGATGAGTAGGAGGACTTCCTCAGGCTGACAAGGCAGGGAGGGGCCCTCCAGTGTGAGGGAGAAGAGATCTTAAAGGCACAGAGGATCAAGGGAGGTTAAGGCTCAGTGGTGCAGTTTATTCAGCCTTAACCTAGAGGTTTTCAGTTCCTTAGAGGTTGACTTGGGGGTGAAGGGGGCTGTACCTGGTTGACTTCTGCTGTGGCAGAATGAGGTGAAGGGTGTCCTGGTGGTTACTTGTGGCTTCTTCCAGGGAGGGCCTAGTGGACACTTAAGCATGGAGGGAGGAGAAAGAAGGCTGGGGTCCCCTGGGAGACCCCTAAAGCAGCAGCTCTGCGGTGGTTCAGGTAACTCGGAGTCAGGAGCTGGCACATCTCTGCTCTAGTCCCAGCTCCACCCCAACCCTATCTGTGACCCTGAGCCGGTCCTTGGGTCACTCTGGGCCTCAGTTTCCCCATCTGTTCAATGGGGCAGGGCCCCGAGGCTGCCTAAGTACTCCCAGGTCTGCTTCTTGGAGGTTCAGGCTCAGAGCCAAGCAGGCTGTAACTGAGGAGGGTCCTAGGACCCTCAGGGCCATAGTCATGAGTCCCACACTGAGCAGGCCTGTGTCCTGGTCCCTCCCTTTATCCCTCCCCCGACTGGGTCACAGGCGATGGTCCCCTGGGTGGACAATTGCCGGGGGTGGCTCTGAGGAGGCTGGGACTCCTGCCCTCCCCCACAGGCACACACAGACTGAGTGTGGCCCTGGGCTGTGGCGGTGGGGGGGTAGGTGGGAGGAACAGAAGAGGCCTGTCCTCTGGGCCAGGGGGCCTCTGGGCAGCAGCTTCCTGTGTGGTTCCAGGCTGGGGGCCCAGCCCACCTCATGACAGAGGAGCCTTTCTTGGGCCTGGCTTTCAGCGTGGGGGAGGGCTGGGCTCAGAGGCCACGCAGGCAAGGGGTGCTGAAAGTCTGCCTGTGGCCGAGTGGGGGAGGGCAGACGTGCATGTCTAAGTCAGGCAGGGCCTTGGAAACATCAGCGCCCTCTGCCTCCCATTTTACAGATGAGGAAACTGAGGTCAGAGAAAGGCAAGGGAGGTCTCTAAGGCCACTGAGGGAAGAGGCAGAGCTAGAATGCAGGGCTCCTGCCTCCTAGTCCAACCGCAGACGCGTGGCTGGTGTGAGGCTTGTGTTTGTGTGTGTCAGTGTGCGACTGTGCATATGCATGAGTGGGTTTGCACATTTGGGAGTGTGGGTGTGGGGTGCAGGGGTGTGGGGTGCTCCCATTGAGGGAGCCCGGTGGGGCGAAGGGCACTGTCTAAGCTCATGTGTACTGGGACCTTTTGTGTGTGCCTCTTTAGGACCCAGCGCCGGGAGACTCTGCCCAATGCCACCTTCTGCCTCATCTCTGGCCACCGTCCAGAAGCTGCCTTGCGCTTCCTCCAAGCCCTGCAGGTACAACCCCAATTTGACATCACCTGTCCTCTGTCTCCCAGCACTCATGAGCTGGCTGGGTCCAGGCCAGTGAGAAGGGGCAGTGAGCCTGCCCCTTTACTCCTGGACTCAGGTGTCTGTGTCCCCATTCACTGCGCACTCTGCAGAACAACCATAACCTCTCTTCCCTGAAACACCCCATGTTCCTGTCCTCTTTGCCCCTTGCCCCCAACAGCAGCAGCTGCTGACTTGGAACTGGGTGGCGGGTGAGTATGTGCAGGGTGGGGCTGGGCTCCCCAGTGACCTCCCTGCCCCCCAGGCCGGCTGCATCCCAGTGCTTCTCAGCCCCCGCTGGGAGCTGCCCTTCTCCGAGGTCATCGACTGGACCAAGGCAGCCATCGTAGCTGATGAGAGGCTCCCGCTTCAGGTAGCTCAGAGCCCTGCCCACAGGGTGGGAACTGGACCCAGGACAGGGGAGGGACCCAGAATCCTGAATCGAGGCTGGCCTCAGTCCTCATTCCTATCTGCCTTGTATGGATACTGATGAATTTTTCCTAGCACCAAGTCTCCCCTCTGGGGCTCCCAGAGGATCCGATGGAGCTAGAGATTCCTAAGGGCTCTGAGAGCAAGTCCTGATCCTCAGCCTCAGTTTTCCCATCTCTACAACAGGATGAGCTAGACCAGACAATCCCCATGGGCCCAGCTCCAATGGCCTATGACTTTTTAAATACCAATTTAGGGGAAGGCTACAAAAAAATTCAAACTCAGAGCGCCTCCATGGGGACTGGAGTGGGAAAGCAAAACGCATGGAGACTTTTCCATCTGATGAAACGAATTCTGTCCAGCTCTGAAAAATATATGTGTGACCTGCCTTGAATCCCCTGAGAATGGTAGAGGCGGTTAATAGTAATTACCATTTATTTATTGAGCCTCTACAATGTACTAAGCAATTAATGAGCAAATACTCAGAGAGGTTAAACAGCTCGACCACAGTCACATGGTTACCAAGTGGCATTCAGACCCAACTCTGTGTGACCCCTGAATGCTGCTGCTTTTTTTTTTTTTTTTTTTTGAGATAGGGTCTTGCTCTGTTGCTCAGGCTGGAGTGCAGTGGCATAAATATGGCTCACTGCAGCCTCGACTTCCTGGGCTCAAAATTGCTCTATTATCTGGCACTTTTATCCCTCTCTGCCCCAGGTCCTGGCTGCCCTCCAGGAGATGTCCCCTGCACGGGTCCTCGCCCTGCGTCAGCAGACCCAGTTTCTATGGGATGCCTACTTCTCCTCGGTGGAGAAGGTCATCCATACCACTCTGGAGGTGAGGGGGCTCACCTGATGGGGGTCCTGGCCCTTGACTCCTGCTCCATCCCTGTCACCTCTCCATACTTCTCTGTCCCAGTGTTTGGGGACAACCCCACTCCTTGAAGATGGTCCTGGGATGAATCTGAGACTTGGCTGTGAGATTTGGGGCAAGTTTCTTCTCCAATCTTGGCCTCAGTTTCCCCATCTGTAGAGAAGACTGCTGTAGCAAATAGATTTCAAAGCACGTGCCAATGCCAATTGACTACTGACGGCTGCCTGGGGTGCTATGTTTGGAGGGATTCTGAGTCCTGAAAAATGTCATGACCCGTTAGTGACATCTGTCATGAGTGAGGAAGGAAGGGGAAGCAGTGACCCTGCCACCATCTCCCACCTCTGGAGTAACATCATGGAGTGCCCCCTACTCTAGACCTCAGCTTCTGACCCCAGAGGATTGGTGATGCAGTTGCCACCCTCCCCAGAACCTGAAGGGGAGGTGTGGCCATGGATACACAGGCCACTCGCTCTGCTCAGCTCCTCTCTCATTTCAGGTTATTCAGGACCGGATCTTTGGAACATCAGCTCACTCCTCGCTGCTGTGGAACAGCCCCCCAGGGGCACTCCTGGCTCTGTCTACTTTTTCCACAAGCCCCCAGGACTTCCCCTTCTATCACCTGCAACAGGGTATGCCCTGGGATGGGACAACCTGAAGTCCCCTCAGCTCTACCTAGGGCTGCCCCAGCCTCATCTGGAGAGCCCCACCAAGACCCTTCCCAAGCCCTGACATTTCTCCTGGCCCCCGGGATTCCCTACTCAGGTCGCTCTTCATGGGGTTCTGTTCCCTCCCACCCTAATAGCCTGTGTCTCATTCCCCCAGGCTCCCGCCCTGAGGGCAGATTCAGCGCCCTGATCTGGGTGGGGCCCCCAGGTCAGCCCCCTCTGAAGCTCATCCAGGCGGTGGCAGGCTCCCAGCACTGTGCCCAGGTCTGCCCCCTTCCCAGCTGGAGTCCTGGGATCCAGGGTGGGGGCAAGGACAGGGCAGGGCCCTGAAGACTTCCAGACCCCAAGGATGACCACTCATTTTGAGGGGAGGAATGGGGACAATTTCCAAGTGTTCTTGCTGCCTTCTTCTGTAAGTCCCAAGATTCTGTTGCCTTTTCCCCATGGAAATTGATGAAGCCATGTGAAAAGCAGGTGTCTCTTAGGGAGGCTAGAGAAGGAAACATTCATTCCTTTACTCAGCAGTCATTTTCTGAGCACTAGGTCGTGGGCTTCATGCTGAGCAGGGAAAAAGCAGGGAAAAAGCAGGGAAGGATTCTGCCCAGAGATTCAGACTGGGTTAGCATTTTCTGGCACACAGACTGTCAAATCTTACTTCTAGAGAGGACAGATAGACTCATAAGAGTCCTTGCAGAGGCAGTGAAGCAGTTAGCTCAGCCAGGATGCACACAGGACGGCTCCAAACAGGCCATTGAGCTGGGCTGGGAGTCATAAAAGAGCCTGAGGAAGAGAATGAAGGCTTCGAGAAAAGATGGGGATGGAGCACGGAGTCAGGGCCCAGGCTAGGGACTACCACAGACAACTTTCCTGAGTTCTAAAGCCATAGGTCACTACCCTCATGTCACCAGAATTCCTGCCTTCTACAAGCCCAGAGGCAAGGAGAGAGCAGTGATGAATGGATCCAACTAAACCCTTCTCCCATGTGCAGCTTATAAAATTGACTTCTCAAACTTCTTCCACCTTGAGAAAGATCACTCCTGCCCCCTGCAACCCACCTTCTGCCCTAGACCCCAGACTTCAGGAACAACCCCCTATCCTCTAGATCTTGGTTCTCTGGAGCAATGAGAGGCCACTCCCATCCAGTTGGCCGGAGACAGCCATGCCCTTGACAGTCATTGATGGGCACGGGAAGGTAAGGGCTGAGGAGAGCCACGAAAGGGGTGGGCCCATGCTGGGAGCTGGGGGAGGGCACCCATGGGTGTTTTATGAATATTTGGACCTGAGCCGCAGTTGAGGCTGAAGAATGACACAGTAGGTTTCAGCTGCAGGGCTAATAGTAATGATTCTCTTCCCTCCCTGGTCCCTGTGAATTGTGCTTCCAGAGCACGGGGGCTTATGTGATGCGGGAAGACAGAGGAGTGCGCTGATA
Source organism: Piliocolobus tephrosceles (assembly GCF_002776525.5). Lineage (NCBI taxonomy): Eukaryota > Metazoa > Chordata > Mammalia > Primates > Cercopithecidae > Piliocolobus > Piliocolobus tephrosceles. The sequence goes on along the minus strand of NC_045434.1, from coordinate 196,714,424 downwards.
TCTCAGATGAGGAACAGAGGAGAAACCTGGGATCTTGAGAAAATATGCACCAAGGGCAGCACACTGGGCCAGGGAGGGGAGGCTTCTGGGAACCGTGGTTGGTGTGAACCACCTGCCTGCCACATGGTTGTGGGCAAGCCCCTTCATCTCTCTAGATCTGTTTCTTTCAAATGAGGGATGTTTGACACTCCTCCCACAGTTGATGCAACAGTATGACAATGGAGGAATCCCAAGATGTCAAAATTGGAAGGGCCCCTAGAGACCAACTGCCCCATTTTACCAAAGGGGAAACTGAAATCCAGAGAGGTCAAATGAGTTGCCCAGGTCCCAAAACGAGCTCTGTACTGGCTTGCCATATTCGAGGCCCAGGCGTCTACACTGTGCCTGAAGGGAGGCTTTATTCATGGCCCAGGCGTCTACACTGTGCCTGATTGGCTCCTACTTATTGGATGGGGGTGGGGGGAAGGTTCCAGTGACTGAGGCCCCCCCGCCCCTTCTCCCTGCAGGTTAGTGATCGCTTCTTCCCATACAGCACCATCAGAACAGATGCCATCCTCAGCCTTGATGCCCGCAGCAGTCTTTCCACAAGTGAGGTGAGGGCTGGGCCCAAGAGAAGCCCAGTATGGGTGGACATAGCCAGAGGGCCCCGGCAGCCCCTCAGGTTCCCAGGGTTGAGGGGACTCCAGGTCATGAGGTCCAACCTCTTGCATTTGAAACCACCCCAGCAAGCCAGGCAGCCTCCTCTTTAGGAGTCTCATTGAGGCTTTCCACGGACTCTTTTGAGAAATTGTTTTTGTGGCCCTTAGAAGCTTTCATGCCATACTTCCAGCCAATTCTAAGCCATGGCTCCCACCTCCTCTCCCCTGAGTCCTGCCCTGGCCCCTCAGCCAGGCTGGCCCTGCCTCCATCTCTCTGGATGTTCTAGGCATTTAGGAGGTCCTTCCTCACAGCTCACTTGAGTCCCTCTCCAGGTAGACTTTGCCTTTGTGGTGTGGCAGAGCTTCCCAGAGCGGATGGTGGGCTTCCTGACGTCAAGCCATTTCTGGGACGAGGCCCATGGTGGCTGGGGCTACACTGCTGAGAGGACCAACGAATTCTCCATGGTTCTCACCACAGCCGCCTTCTACCATAGGTACAGACCCCCACCCTGCCCAGGGATCAGAGGATCAGAGGACTAAAGACCCCCACCCTGAATGGAGTAGGGTGGCCTAGACCCCAGGGATCCAGGTTCAAGGCCCAGATCTGCCACTTCCCAGCTGTGGGATCCTGGGCAAATCTCCTCACTTCTCTAGAGTTTGTTTTCTCATCTGTAAAATGGGATGGATTCACCTCCCAGGGCTGGTGTGAACATTAAATGAAGTCCCTGGCACAGAGGTTCCACAAATGGTAGCTATTATTATTTTAAGTAGAGTCTTGCAGTGAGTAAGGGCAGTGTGTGGGTTTGCTGGTGGTGGGGTGACAAGAGAATAGTACTGATGCTTTATAAATGTGGATGTGATGAGTCGGGGAACATCCCAGGCCTTCCAGAAGCTGCCTGAAGTGCTCCGGTCTTGGGGCCGGGACTGAATTCTGTAAGATCTCTTTAGAGGTGTTCCTTAAACATGTTTAAATCAAATATGCATAACCTGGAACCTCTTGTAAATTACTCAGGAGCTCTGCAGGGAATTCTCAGTAGAGTAGTGAATAACCTAATGTCTGCGAGGTGAAGTTGGCCTGTCTGAGGGCCGTGTGAAGTGAGACTTACCGGAAGCAGTATCAGCCTGGTTCATCCACAACTGTTCTTTGGGCTTCCATGTTTGATGGCTTTGAAACCAGCTGATCCCAACCCATCTAATTCTGGCTCTGGGTTCAGCGCTCAGAGCCCAAGGGTGGGTGCCCCAAGGAGCCGTGAGGGAGAGGGCAGGGAACACACCACTGACTGCAGATGAGCCACAGGGCACACAGCAGAGTGGAGAGCTGTTCACGCCAGGGATGGGAGCTCTCTGAGGCAGCCAGGCTCAAAGGCTTGGGGATGGGGGTCAAAGGGAGAGGTGAGGTCAGGAGGGTGGAGAATGGGGCCTGGGGATGAATTTGGCTGCAGCCTCTCCCTGTCTTTTCCCCTTGCCCAGGTATTACCACACTCTCTTCACCCACTCCCTGCCCAAGGTTCTGAGGACCCTGGCAGATGAGGCACCCACCTGTGTGGACGTCCTGATGAATTTCCTAGTAGCGGCAGTCACCAAGCTGCCCCCTATCAAGGTGCCCTATAGCAAGCAGCGCCAGGAGGCTGCTCCACTGGTGAGGGCTGAGGCTGACTGGTCGGAAATGGCAAGGATTGGGCAGGGGTGGCGGGGAGGATTCCCTCTCAATGTCTGATACCAGTCTTTCTTGCTGCACGGGCGTGGGGAGTTCGGAAGGGCAGAGAAGCCTGTTAACCCATTGCTTCTGTCCCTCTTAGGCCTCCGGGGGCCCGGGGCCCAGGCCAAAGCCGCAGGCCCCAGCCCCCAACTGCGTCAACCAGATAGCGGCAGGGTTCGGCCACATGCCCTTGCTGTCCTCTCGTCTGCGTCTGGACCCGGTGCTGTTTAAGGACCCGGTGTCCGTGCAGCGCAAGAAGTACCGTAGCCTGGAGAAGCCCTAGGGGGCGACCCGCGGAGACCCCAGTGGAGGTCCTAGCCCAGCTCCCAGGGGAAGCGACACCTGCCTGCAGCCTTCGCCCTTGGTACACAGAACCTATCATGGCAGCCAGCGGGCCCACACGTCGGATCCCGGTTGGCCAGTCACAACCGGGGGGCGTGGCCTTACCTTCTCCCGCCCGCCCACCCCCGGCCGCGGAGCCTCAGTGCAGGCTCAGCCCCGCGCCCGGAGCGCCCCTCTCCGCTTCTCCGCCCAGCTAACTTCTGTTTGTCTTTCAGAGCATTGCCGCCTCCAGGGACATTGCCTGGCCCTCCTCCCCGTCCCCGATGAGTTCGGTCTCCTTAGCGCTTTCGCAGCCCAGTGTTTGCCGCGGTTCCCGCATGGTCAGGCCCCAGGACTGGCTTGCGAGCCCCGGGGGTCTGGTCGTTTCATGTCCTTTTCTCTCTGGCTAGGCAGATGTGCCGCAAATATTTGACGAACAGGTGGATGGCAGACATTAACTGCGTGCCTGGCCCTATGCGGGCGGCAGCGGGACAGGGTGAGCGGAGAAACAGAACTGCCTCCCCACCCCATTCCTAGGATTCCTAGTCCCGGGAAGGTAGCTACCCAAAGATGCCTAGGTTGTCAGGTTCACTCCTTGAACCTCAGCCAAGGAGCAGAGGGGTGCGGGTAAACGAGGAGTGGGCGAGGAAAGCAGGACGGGAACAAGTGGCCGGCCCCTGTACGGCGCGCGCCGGCGGCTCAGCCTCGGCCGTCTGCCCTGCACTACCGACGCTGACCACTAGAGGTCAGCGCCGCGCCGCACTCGTCACCCCCATGGCCAGAGGGCGGCCGGGGTGTGGAGGGTGAGCGCTGTGGGCGGCTCGGGGGCTGAAAGCTGGGAAGAGGAATCTGAAGAACAGCCCCATCTCTTTGGCCTGCACACTTGGAACTCAGTAAGAAGGGACTGTTTCTAGGTGGACTGGGCGCGAGTGGGTACTGTCCCCAGAGGTATAGGTGAGGATGGAGTGAGGGAGGGGACACTAGGTCCTCCGGGGTTCACCCACCTGGAACTGGAATTATCACTTCCGAAATAAAGCACGTGTCCTTGCCCCCTCACGCTCCAGGCTATAAATACCCTTAACAGCAGCTGCTCGAGGGAGGGGCTAGGGCTCAGGGCTCGCCTGGGAGCGCGTGCGACTCCAGAGGGTGAGGGTGGTGGGTCCAGCCCAGGTCCAGGGTGTCAGGTGTTTTCCTGCTTTGATGGCCTCGCAGCTCTGGAAACTCCCATGACTGTCTCACTGGCAGGAACATGCTGTCCCCTTAGGCCTCTCCAAGGCCTTCCACCCCCACCCCCCAGCTTGACCTCGGCAGGTCCCTGGATGACTCAGGTCCTCCTTAGAGCCAGTCACAGCTGAGTGGCAGAGTGGGTTACCCTCGGGAGGCGTGGTGCTGTGAGATGCTGGAGGTACAGGCGAGTGGAAATTAAAGAGGCAGGGGAGAGGCAGTCTGGCCTGCAGTCAAGAACTGAGGGTGGGTGGGAAAGCATACAGCTGCGGCCCAGACAGCCTTCCCAGGGTGGGGAGGGCGCTGGGTGCCAGGCCCAGCCAGGGGAAAGAGGCACCTTTCCAGTCACAGCTGTGACACCCAGGACACTGAACTGCCTTGGCATGGCCTTGCCCATGGGCCAGGCACTGCTGGTCCCAGCGGTTCGTATTGTACCAACAGGCAGCCCAGACCAGGTCCCCAGACCCTGCTGTAGAAAAAGGTCTGTGGGAATGAGGCAGAAATCCCAGACCTGCCCGCACTGGCTGTGTGACTTCCGGAAAACGACTCCACCTCTGAGCCTCCGTTTTTTCATCCATAAGAATGTGGCACAGCAATGATGGTC
>NC_045434.1:196658159-196694938 GCF_002776525.5 Piliocolobus tephrosceles | reverse complement strand
TCCCAGCTACTCAGGAGGCTGAGGCAGGAGAATGGTGTAAACACGGGAGGCAGAGCTTGCAGTGAGCTGAGATCCAGCCTGGAGTGCAGTGAGCTGCACTCCAGCCTGGGCCACAGAGCGAGACTCCATCTCAAAAAAAAAAAAAAAAATGTTGACTGGGTGCAGTGGCTCATGCCTATCATCCCAGCACTTTGGGAGGCTGAGGCGGGCGGATCACCTGAGGTCAAGAGTTCGAGACCAACCTGGTCAACATGGCAAAACCTCATCTCTACCAAAAATAAAAAAATTAGCTGGGCATGGTGGCAGGCACCTGTAATCCCAGTTACTCAGAAGTCTGGGCCAGAAGAATCACTTGAACCCAGAAGACAGAGGTTACAGTGAGCTGAGATCATGCTGTTGCACTCCGGCCTGGGCAACCGAGAGTGAAACGCTGTCTAAAAAAAAAGAAAAAGAAAAAAAAAAGTTTCAGAATTAAAGACTTGGGGAAAAATAAACCTTTCCTGGCGATTCTGATGTAGCAGCCCAATGTATTCAAGATTCATTGGAAGAACCCCCTTGAAGCCAGCTTTCCTGTCTTGCAGCATGATTTTAAAGGAAGCATGTTGATCAAGAACCCTTCATACCATCTTAAGGGTTCTAGTTTGCAAGTACAGGAAGAGCCCTTCCTATGGCAAAGGAAAGATCCCCTTAGTTGCAATTAACAGGTAACTTCCTGGAATTTAATCTTTAACTGATTACCCAAAGTCTCAACTGCTCTCTCTTCTCTTCCATAAGTGACAAGATATGGGACTGAAATGCTTGTTGCTTACATGATCAGTAGCCTAGAGAAGTCACAGAATGTTCACACATTATAATACTGATTATTGTGATTTCAAGGTGATGAAAGCTTCTGTCTTTCTGGCCTCAAATTTCTCCTTCTGGACTCAAATCCCTTCAGTTTTCTATGGGAGGATACTTTAGGAGACCAAACCATAAAGAAAAACAAGTATGTGATTGTCAAAAAAAAAAAAAAAAAATTTGACTGCTCCTCTTTCTGCTACCCCAATCAGAAAGAGGGGCTGTGATGTGTAGAGGGGCACATGGAGGGCTTCTGAGGGCTGGCAATGTTCTTTTTTTTTTCTTTTTTTTTTTTCACCTGAGTGGTAGTAACACAGGGTTTCATTTTACAATAGGTTATTAAACTCTATGAGTAGTTTGGTGCACTTGTAAGGGTGTATGTGTGTATTATGCCATGTTTTGAAAACTAAAACAAAATGCTTCAGAACTTGAGAAAGGACTGGAAATGAGAGCAAAATCTGATTCCTTGAAATTCAAAGTTAGGAACCAAGTTAGCCTTAGAAAAACTCCCAGACGTGAAAATGGGCAGAGGTTGTGAGGGTTTTTGAGCACTGTCCTAAAGCAAGTTCCACATAACTCTAGTTCCGGAGGCTGTCATATGAATAAGTTGGGAAATTCAGTCCACACACACAAAATGAGAGACTTAGGGTCAGGCAGCATTCCAAACACCATGAACTTGGTGGTCCTCGTCTAAAGTTAATTCGCTCAGACCCCCTAACTTACTACTGTGATCTGAATGTCTAAAGGGGGAACAGGCTCTGCAATGCTCCTCAGAGTTATAAATCCCTGGTATATCAGCCCCAGTGAATGCGCTGCCTCAGATTTGCTCCGCCTTGCCTCTCTCTAGGCCCTCGGCTTCTTGCTCATGGAGATCCTGGATGCTACTGGGCCATGGTCATGAATTCATCCTCTACTGCCGGTGACTGACTTGGCCTTTCCTGGCATGAGTCTGGGCACCAGCCTCGCCCCCATTGTGTTCACTGAGGTGGAGACAGCAGCAGCTCCCCCACCCTTGTCCAACCCAACTGCACCATGGAGGCCCTGGCACCTCCCACCACTTCCAGACTCAACTGAAGTACCACCGAGTGTGGCAGGTGATCTTGCTCCACCTGCAGCTGCGCCACCTGAAGTCAAGGTAGAATGAACAGGATGGGAGGCGGGAGACAGGAAGGAGCCAGCAGACACATTTCTTTCTTTTCTTCTCTCAGGTGAAGGACTTTGAATCATGTTCTGTTCTTTATGGCCTGCTGGAAACATCTCACATGACTAAGCAGCCAGCCCAGTCTTTGGTGAAGCTGTGGCCAGCTCAGTCACACAACGCCTTGTACTTGCTTCCCTCCTTGCCTGCCTCGCTTCCATTTTCCTTCTCTCTGTTGGCCTCGGGAGTGTACCTTGTAGGGTCTCAGAAAACAATACCCCAAAATGAAGGCCTCCCTCAGAAGCAAACATTTCTCTCTGACCTTCTCCTGCCCTCCTGTCTCTGGTTCCTTATTCTCCCCCAAGGCTAGCCGTAAACACTACAATCCCTCTTCCCCAAAAACCTGCCGCAAAACCTAAAAATATTATTCTAATTTTCCCCTTTCTTTCTGTGTAAAACTGGCCATAGGAAATTATTTGACCTTTGTCTGACTGCAGGTCAGAAGACCCCCATCCAGAGAGAGTCCCGCCCCATATGAGGAAGGAAGGAATGCTGCACAGAGAGACTAAAAAGAATCTCGACAGACAGGCCTCGCTGGGTTCCCCACTCAGTCTATCAGCATTAGATCAGGCTCTTTTTTCCAATCGTATTTTTACATGGCCGTCCATACTTTGTTGAACTGAAGCCTAAAAGTGGACAGTTTCTCCTGCATCTTTGGGTCTTCATTCTGAAGGCTCCTGTATCTCATAAAACCACGGTCAAATAAATTTGTGTATTTGTATGCCTTTTCTCCTATTAATTTGTCTCTTTTTTTTATTTATTTATTTGTATTTTTTGAGACGGAGTTTCACTCTTGTTACCCAGGCTGGAGTGCAGTGGTGCAATCTTGGCTCACTGCAACCTCCGCCTCCTGAGTTCAAGTGATTCTCATGCCTCAGCCTCCCAAGTAGCTGGGATTACAGGCATATGCCACCATGCCCAACTAATTTTGTATTTTTAGTAGAGATGGGGCTTTACCATGTTGGTCAGGGTGGTCTGGAACTCCTGACCTCAGGTGATCCACCCGCCTCGGCCGCCCAAAGTGCTGGGATTACAAGCATGAGCCACTGCACCTGCCCAGCCTTATTCTGCCTCTTGTTGATGATTCTCAGTGAACCTTCAGTGAGCACGGGGAAGTCCCTATAACCTGCAACTAAAGTATTTAAACTTTGCCTCAGGCTCTGTTTTCTGGAGAACCAGAGGAACAACATGCTGAACCTGTTCTTTTTTTTTTTTTCTTTGAGATGGAGTCTCACTCTGTCCACCAGGCTGGAGTGCAGTGGCGCGATCTCGGCTCACTGCAAGCTCCGCCTCCTGGGTTCACACCATTCTCCTGCCTCAGCCTCCCTAGTAGCTGGGACTACAGGCACCCGCCACCAAACCCGGCTAATTTTTTGTATTTTTAGTAGAGACGGGGTTTCACCGTGGTCTCGATCTCCTGACCTTGTGATCCGCCCACCTCGGCCTCCCAAAGTGCTGGGATTACAGGCGTGAGCCACCGCACCCGGCCTTGAACCTGTTCTTGAAGGACCAGCTCAGGGCTGGCTTTCCATGGAGTCCACATTGGGAAATGGTGGTGTCAAGAACTCCTTTACTGGGACCTAAGCCTAGCCCTGCCATTGCCTCCTACCGGTGGTCCTTTTCATTTACACCCAACCCTCATCTCCAGGAAAAAAAGCTGAATGAAACCCCAGCTCCTTTGAAGAACAGGAAGAGAGCATTGTGCATTTATTAAAACAACATACAACACAAACTCAGTTACCACCCCATATGTCTGGGCTAGGCACTGAAATACAGCACATCGTCCCTGTGAGTGCTACCCCGTCCTCCTGCTCAGGAAAGGAAGTGGGCAGCTATATCACCCTGGCTTCCTTCCCCTCTTTCTGACAATCGCAGGTCACCCAATGACCAGGCATTATTATACAAAAGTTCCTTTACAAAAAGCACCAAATTGGCATACATATACAAGTATATACAAAAATCACATTTTAAAATGTACAAAATATTCCATTTTGCACCAATGTAGAAAAGTGTCCTGTGTGATTGTTTCAAGCACATTTTCCATTCTGGTTCAGTGTCTACTGGATGCAACAGTGAGGGTCCTACCCTAGTCCCTGCTCTCTGAGCAGAGAGAAGACATACCTCCCCATTGCCCCTCCAGGGGCCCCGACCCCTCCCACCTGAGCCTGTCACCAAGGCCGCCGGGCCCCTCCCCACCCTCTCCAGTCTCTCTGCATCTGGGGGGTCTCTCATTCATCCAGCTCCTTACTGGTGTCCTGAAATGAAGAAAAAGACACAGAGGCACGTGGTGAGACACGGACTCAGGAGGATCCAAGGCTTACCAAGCTATTGTTTATACAAACAGGAGTTTGAATAAAACATCAAATTCCAATTCCTCCTGGTCTCTTCCTTTTAAAACCAAAATAGAATTTAGCTGCCCAAACATTATGGATTGTACATCAGTACAGAACTCCAAAAGACTACCCTATAGTTTTCAACTGGATTGGAATTTAGTTTCAGTACCTGTGGTTTGAAAAATAACATTTGAGCCAGGCGCGATGGCTCAAGCCTGTAATCCCAGCACTTTGGGAGGCCGAGACGGGCGGATCATGAGGTCAGGAGATCGAGACCATCCTGGCTAACACGGTGAAACCCCGTCTCTACTAAAAACTACAAAAAACTAGCCGGGCGAAGTGGCGGCGCCTGTAGTCCCAGCTACCCGGGAGGCTGAGGCAGGAGAATGGCGTGAACCCGGGAGGCGGAGCTTGCAGTGAGCTGAGATCCGGCCACAGCACTCCAGCCTGGGTGACAGACCGAGACTCCGTCTCAAAAAAACAAAAAAAAACATTTGCAAGCATGTGCTTATTAGCAAACATCCTTCCTATGCACCAGATACTGTGCTAAATGATTATCTTATTTACTCCCAACTACAACCTTTTGATGTCAGTACTGTTATGCCCCTGTACACAGATGAGTAGCCCAAGACTCAGAGAAATTGTGAGCTGCTGCAATTCAGAACCCAGGCTTCTAATCAAACTCTGCCAGGCTGGCAAACTCAGATACCTACAAGGGGCTAGCAGAAAACATGAATGAATGAAGCAAGCGGGATTGATGGTGGTGGGGCTGAGCAAACTGGCAAGGGCATGTCCCATTTTCTTTTCTCTTCTTTTTTTTTTTTTTTTTCTTTTGAGACAGAGTTTCACTGTTTCACCCAGGCTGGAGTGAAGTGGTGTGATCTCTGCTCACTGCAAGCTCTGCCCCCCGGGGTTCAAGCGATTCTCCTGCCTCAGGCTCCCAAGTAGCTGGGATTACAGGTGCCCGTCACCATGCCTGGCTAATTTTTGCATTTTTAGTAGTGACGGGGTTTCACCATGTTGGCCAGGCTGGTGTCAAACTCCTGACCTCAGGTAATCCGCCCGGCTCGGCCTCCCAAAGTGCTAGGATTACAGGTGTGAGCCACCGCGCCAGCATGTCCCCTTTAAAGGGGAGAGCCACTGCCCAGAGCCAGCACTCTGGAACTACAGGGAAGTTCAAGTCCAGCATTGTTTACTTTTTCTAAACTTTCATAAGAAGGTGAAAATGCAGATTCTTAGTTGAAATCTCCTTTTTCTTAAAAAAAAAAAAAACCTAATTTAAAAAATGTTAGCAATTAATTTTTTCTTTTTAAGAGACAGCGTAGTGTCCTTCTCTGGTGCCCAGGCAGGAGTGCAGTGGTGCAGTCATAGCTCACTGCAGCCTCTACCTCCTGGGCTCAAGTGATCCTCCAGTCTCAGCCTTTTGAGTAGCTAGGACTACACTTATGTACCACCACGCCTGGCTAATTTTTAATTTTTTTTTGTAAAGATGAGGACTTGCTGTGTTGACCAAGCTGGACCCAAACTCCAGGTCTCAAGCAATCTTCCCGCCTCAGCCTCCCAAAGTGCTGGGATTATAGGCATGTACCACCACATACAGCCATCAAGTAATTTTTTTTTTTTTTTGAGATGGAGTCTCATTCTTGTCACCCAGGCTGGAGCGCAGTAACACGATCTTGGCTCACTGCCGCCTCCACCTCCCAGGTTCAAGTGATTCTCCTGCCTCAGCCTCCTGAGTAGCTGGGACTACAGGCACCTGCCACCAAATTCGGCTAATTTTTTGTATTTTTAGTAGAGACAGGATTTCATCATGTTGGCCAGGCTGGCCTTGGCCTCCCAAAGTGGTGGGATTACAGGCATGAGCCCCTGTGCCTGGCAAACAAGTACTTTTTTTTTTTTTTTTAATTTAAACACAGTGCTGGCCAAACAATGCACCTCAATGGGCCCAGCCTAGCTCATGAGCCCCCATGTTTTCCCTCTGCTGTGCCATAATGCTTTCATTTAAGCAGATCGTTTAGATGTGAAATGGGAGCATTTTATTATGAATAGTTTGGGGAATTTTTTCTTCTCTAAGGGTAAAGAGAACAGGACTTTACCCTCAATAGGTTTAAAGCACATGCTGGGAACAGGTCTCAGCGTCATTCCCAGTGTCTAACACAGTGCTTTGTATATAGTAGGTACCTCAGGTTGTTGTGGAATGAGTGAAGGAATGAAGGAATGGACGTAGATGAATTTCTTACCTTCCTCCTTCCCTTCTGTGGAGTCTTCCTCTTCCTGATCTTCTTCTTCAATGAATTCTTCCTCTTCCTCATCTGTGACAAAAAACACTTGTGTTAGGATGGGGCCAGTTCCTTGAGGAGTTACTTGAAGAAGAACCAGGCAAGAGAAAGCACCGTCTAAACCCCTTCCTGTGCCCAGTTGGGTCAAACGGCCACACACAGATGGCAGTGGTCTGGCAGGTGATGGGCTTGCCAGACCCACGCTGCACAGAGACCCTGCTCCTGCAATCCCCGCACTCAGTCCCAGGGAGCCGGGCTCAAGACACTTCCCAGGCACAGCAGCTTCTATCACCTGCTCTGCCTGTGACCAGAGAGAGGCTCTGAGGAAGCACACTCTGTGCTTCTGCACATCTCTCAGGCAGGCAGATAAACATCGCCTGGGGAGGAAAAATCCTCCTCGATCCTCAGGGATCAGAGTCCTTGTCTTGAAGGAAGCTACTCAGCCTATGAGATCTGCTTGTTCAGCAGCCTCTGTCCCATTTTCCTCATTCCTTAGCCTGTGGAGGGGAGGGGTGGACATGACGGGGAAGCACTTCTGGAGCCACCTCTGCTCCCTGAAGCTGAGCACCAGAGGGACAGTGACTGAGCTGCAACTCATGTCCCCACTTTTTCATCCAGAGATGTCACCGTCAAGCTTTAACAGGGAACATCTCCCTTCCCCGCTCCTCTCCCAAGCCACCTCCTTAATCTTTTGGGGCCCTGAAGCGGCCACCACAGAGTCAGAACATTTGTCAAGTGTGTCTCCAGGCCAGGCTTGGTCGCTCGCGCTTGTAATCCTAGCACTTTGGGAGGCTGAGGCAGTAGGATCATCTGAGGTCAGGAGTTCAAGACCAGACTGGCCAACATGGTAAAACCCTGTCTCTACTAAAAATACGAAAAGTTAGCCGGGCGTGATGGTGTGCACCTGTAATCCTAGCTACTTGGGAGACTGAGGCAGGAGAATCGCTTGAACCCAGCAGGCGGAGGTTACAGTGAGCCAAGATCACGCCATTGCACTCCAGCCTGGGCTACAAGAGCAAAACTCCCCCCCCAAAAAAAAAAAAAAAGGCCAGGCACAGTAGCTCACGCCTGTAATCCCAGCACTCTGGGAGGCCGAGGCGGGCGGATCATGAGGTCAGGAGATCGAGACCATCCTGGCTAACATGGTGAAACTCCGTCTCTACTAAAAATATAGAAAATCAGCCAGGCGTGGTGGCGGGCGCCTGTAGTCCCAGCTACTAGGGAGGTTGAGGCAGGAGAATGGTGTGAACCCGGGAGGTGGAGCTTGCAGTGAGCCGAGATCATACCACTGCACTCCAGCGTGGGCGACACAGCGAGACTCCATCTCAAAAAAAAAAAAAAAAATCTCCAAAATGACAACCAAAATTCCAGCCAAGTAACTGGGATCAGAATATAACCCAGGGAATTCTGTTGTTTAATCATTATCACAATGACTACTCTTAATGGCAGTTGCTGAGTACTTACTATGTGCCAAGTAGTGTGCTAAGTGTTGAATCTGCACCATCTTATAAAATCCTCACAAGAGTTTCACAAGCCAAATGGCCCTCTAGAATCTGCATGGGCTACTTGCTAGCTGTGTGGCCTTGAACAAGTAGCTTACCCTCTCTGAGCTTTAAGTTCCCTCAACTACAAAATAGAAACGGTAACAGAATCTATCCCATAAAGTTGTGTTAAATGATAAAACTTACGTTAAGAGCTTAGTGCCTAGGACATACAGAATATTCAGTAACTGGTGACTGTTGGTACTCTCTTCATTTTACTTGTGGAGAAACTGAGGCTCAGGGAGACTATGAAGTGGAGGACTTCACAATGTTATGTTCACAACGTATGACCCACTCTTGAATATCTTTTTTTTTTTTTTTTTTAGTTGGAGACAGAGTTTCACTCGTGTTGCCCAGGCTGGAGTGCAATGGCGTGACCTTGGCTCACCACAACCTCTGACTCCCGGATTCAAGCGATTCTCCTGCCTCAGCCTCCCGAGTAGCTGGGATTACAGGCATGCGCCACCCTGCCCAGATAATTTTGTGCTTTTAGCAGAGACGAGGTTTCTCCGTGTTGGTCAGGCTGGTCTGGAACTCCCGACCTCAGGTGATCCACCTGCCTCAGGCTCCAAAGTGCTGGGATTACAGGTGTGAGCCACTATGCCCGGCGGACCCACTCTTGAATGTCTTAGCTTAGGGAAGCTGACAGTGGAGCAGCTCATCTACAGCAGTGGATGTCCCCAAGTCCATTGGTATCTCTGCTTTGGGATGTATTTTGTCCTTACCTATGGGGTATATCTGGAGCTCTGAAAACAGACTTAGCACCAGATACTGAAGGTTTGCAAGAGAGCGACACAGGAGGTGCCAAGAAGCTCTTCTCTTTCCCATGCCAGTCCATTTGTAGTTCTTCCTTGTTCCTTCACCCTCCCCCTGTCCCCCAACCTCAGCTGGTCATTGGAGCACAATCTCTCAGACCAAGGCAACAGTCGGCAATGTAGGATCTGCCCTCTCCTTCTCTGTTGCGTTTTAGCTGTGTTTCCCTTTTAGCTGTGCGACCTTCAGCAAATTAACATTTTTGCTTCCATTCAGTTTCTTCATTTCCCTTATTATTTTCACCCTTATTATTGTTATGATTGCATTGTTACAATTATTATAGGCACTTTATGGAAGGTAATTATAAACAGAAATGAAAACATGATGTTGATAAATTAAGGTGCCTGAGTATCATAGGTGATAGCATTAAGAAGCTGAAGCTGGCCGGGCGCGGTGGCTCACGCCTGTAATCCCAGCACTTTCGGAGGCCGAGGCTGGTGAATCACGAGGTGAGGAGATCAAGACCATCCTGGCTACCGTGAAACCCTGTCTCTACTAAAAATACAAAAAAAAATTAGCCGGGTGTGGTGGCGGGCGCCTGTAGTCCCAGCTATTTGGGAGGCTGAGGCGGGAGAATGGTGTAAACTCGGGAGGTGGGGCTTGCAGTGAGCCGGGATTGTGCCACTGTACTCCCGCCTGGGTGGGGGGACAGAGCAATACTTAAAAAAAAAAAAAAAGAAGAAGAAGAGGCTGAAGCTAAGACTACCTTTAGGCAATAACTGGTGTATCTTTAGGACTCTACAGGACCTTTCTGCATCAATATCTGATTTTTTGCAACAGCACCATGAGTTGGTCATTATCAGAGGGCTCACTTCTAACCTGATTTTTTAAATTAGAAAATAAAACTCAGGCAGAAGGGGGGCTTACCAAAGGTCACACAGATAATAAACAAATGGCAGGCCCAGGATTTAAACTCAGGACTGTCTGATTCCAGAGGCCATATTATTTCTACTGCCCCAAGAGGCCTCCCTGCCATGGATCCATTATGTAATTTATGAAGCAGGAATTCTGCACCAAGCACTGTGCTAGGCTCTGGGCTCATCTAGAAGGTGACTATATGATTTTTTTTTTTTTTTTTTTTTTGAGACGGAGTCTGGCTGGCTCTGTTGCCCAGGCTGGAGTGCAGTGGCACGATCTTGGCTCGCTGCAACCACTACCTCCTGGATTCAACCGATTCTCCTTCCTCAGCTTCCCAAGTAGCTGGAATTACAGGCATGTGCCACCACGTCCAGCTAATTTTTGTATTTTTAGTAGAGACAAGGTTTCACTGTGTTGGTCAGGCTTGTCTCAAACTCCTGACCTCAAATGATCTGCCCACCTTGGCCTCCCAAAGTGCTGGGATTACAGGCATGAGCCACCACAGCCGGCTAGAAGTTGGCTATATGAATTTGATTGATACCTGGGGATCTTTATTAGTGTATCTGCCTCCCCATGGGGCTCAGTGGGAGGGATGCTGGTTTCCAGGGACCAGGCAGGTAAATAGACACGTGGCACCACCACCTCCTTTACCTGTTCCAAAGTCGATGGCTCTCAGGGCATCTGCTATGTGCTCTAAATTCAAAGTAAAGAAGTCCATGTTCTCAAAGCCCTGCTCTGTCTTCCCCAGCTGGCAGCCCTTGGAAGCTTCCACAATGCTGTGGGGGAGACAGAGAGAGAGGCAGGATGAGATCTCTGGGGCTCAGTGCAGGAAGGAGAGGGCACATGCCTTGCCCACGCCCAGGACTTCTACCCAGAGGCTCCCCTGGAGGGATGGAGTATTTCCTCTCCAATCTTAAGCACAATGAGTGGTCCAAAAAGTCAGGGATGCAAAGGGTCAGGGAAGTCAGCCTAGAGTTGACCCTCCCAGCAGACCTAATGCCCAGGAGGAGGCTTCCTGGACAGAGGTCCTGGTGGGAACTAGGGGCCTGGATCATCTCCTCTGGGGAGACACTGACCTTTTGATGAGTTGCTTGGCAGTCTGCAGGGGAAGACAGAACAAAGGATTAGGATCGCAGAAGAGGTAACCCGAGGAAATCAGCAAAACCAGTGACTGGACATTTGGTGCCATTCCCTAGCACAGTTGTGACCTGCTTCCCACCTCAAACTGAGCAGAATTTGGAACTTTTCCCTCTGTCTATGGTCTGTACAGGTCTTGGTCATCACCCTAGGACCCACTGTCTTGACAGGAAGCTTGGATTCTAGGGGATCAATCCAAAAACTCCTAAACCCTGAACTCCCCAATCCTAACCACCTTTTCATACCCAATGTCTAGCACAAAGCCTGGCCCACAGTAGAAGCCCAGAACATTTTTATTGAACTAAACCATGAAGTCTTATAACTGAGCCTTTTCTGTCCTCCCCAACAAGCTCTTTGAGGGCAGGGCTGTGTCTGGTTTATCTCCTTGTCTTCCACCTCAGTGCCTGGCCTACAGTAGGGGCTCAATTAATAGTCCGTAGATGGGACACTGTATTTTGCAGCTTACAAAGTCATTTCATAAACATCCTCCTATTTGATCATCATAAAATCAGTAAGAGGAAGGTGGGGTTGTTAAATGCCCATTTGACAGATGAGGAAACTGAGGCTCACAGAGGTCTAAATGGCTTTTCCAAGGGCCCATGGGTGGTCAGTGGAGAAGCATAACTGGAACCTTAGAGCTGTCGAGTTGAACTGACCCCACCCAGACCCTTCTAGTCCTGCTCACCAGGAGGAAGGTGGCTCCCCCAGGCTCATCCAGGGACTGGATGGCTGTCTCCACCAGCTTTGTGGACTTGTCCAGCTGCTCCTGGTACTGCTGGATGAGGGCCTCGATGAAGCTGAGCTTTTCCTCCTGCTCCTGCGTGATCCGCTGCAGCAACTCACTTTTCTTCTCATCCAGGATGGCATACAGCGTGTCAAACTTCTGGCTCAGCTCTTCCTTTACCTGGTGACTGTTCTCCTGAGGACGGAAGTCTTGTGGTCACATTTTGTAGGGTCCTTACTCCCTGTCTGCTACACTCCCTCCCTGGTACAGTAGCAAGGAATCTAAAGCTAGAACAGATCTCACTACATACATCCCCACACTACAGAAGATGAAACAAAGGCTTAACGAGAAGAAAACACTCGCGGCCGGGCGCGGTGGCTCAAGCCTGTAATCCCAGCACTTTGGGAGGCCAAGACGGGTGGATCACAAGGTCAGGAGATCGAGACCATCCTGCCTAACACGGTGAAACCCCGTCTCTACTAAAAAATACAAAAAAAAAAAAACTAGCCGGGCGAGGTGGCGGGCGCCTGTAGTCCCAGCTACTCGGGAGGCTGAGGCAGGAGAATGGCGTAAACCTGGGAGGTGGAGCTTGCAGTGAGCTGAGATCCGGCCACAGCACTCCAGCCTGGGCGACAGAGCAAGACTCCGTCTCAAAAAAAAAAAAAAAAAGAAGAAAACACTCATCTGCTCATCTGGCCTCACAGCTACTTAGTATACCAGTGATATTTGGAGGCTGATGCCTTGAAAAACAGCTAGCCCCTTCTTCCAAAATAGAGGCTCTAGGGCCACATGACACAACATATTCTTCCTTGTTCCTGCACCCTCCCCCTGTCCCCCAACCTCAGCTGGTCATTGGAGCATCACTTTTCAGACCAATGCAACAGTCACCAACGTGGGATCTGCCCTCTCTTTCTCTTTTTTTTTTTTTTTTTTTGGTGATGGAGTCTTGCTCTGTCACCCAGGCTGGAGTGCAGTGGTGCAATCTTGGCTCACTGCAACCTCCACCTCCCAGGTTCAAGCGATTCTCCTGCCTCGGCCTTCTGAGTAGCTGAGATTACAGGTGCACCACCATGCCCGGCTAATCTTTGTATTTTTTAGTAGAGATGGGGTTTCACCATGTTGGCCAGGATGGTCTCGATCTCCTGACCTCATGGTCCGCCCACCTTGGCCTCCCAAAGTGCTGGGATTACAGGCAGGAGCCACTGCGCCCAGCTCTCTGTTGCCTTTTAGCTGTGTTTCCCTTTTAGCTTTGTGACCTTCAGCAAATTAATGTATTTGCTTCCATTCAGTTTCCTGGGCCTCCCATGTCTCAGATCACACTCTTCCCTCCCTTTCAAGACCAAGACTGGATTCAGGAAGCTCTGCATCATTTGGTTCTAGGAGAGGTGGAAAAATAGCTCCTTTCCTAGCACCCTCCTCAACTGACGCTCCCTTCTATGTTCTTTTCTGTAAAATGGGTGTGACAATAGCATCTCATCAGACCCGGGAGCCTCTCATGGGTAATTACAATATTCCCCTCCTTCCTACCCTTCGCCCGACTCTTCATCCACTAGCAATTATGACGACCCCTTCCCCTCATCTCACCTCTAGGTCCCTACCCCAAGTGAACATGGAAAATCATGGAAGCTTTTTTCAGGGATAGAAAAGTTCCATTCTGCCCTCAACAGTCTCACTACTCAAAGTGTGGTCCGTGGGCCCAGCAGCTTGGGCAAATCCTGGGAACTGGCTAGACATGCAGCTCTTATGCCTCATTCCAAACTGACTGAATCAGAACCTGAATTTCAACATGATCCCAGGGTGATTTTCATGCACTTTAAAGTTTGGGAAGTGTTGGTCTATAGAAAAGAACTGTCCTCTGAAAACTATTTGTGCTGAATAAATACTGAGAACTACTGATGGGACACTCCCTGAGTTCAGGGACCATGTCTGTCTGGTTCATTCCTCCATCCCCCACATCTCGCGTGGGGCCGGACACACAGCTGTGCTTCAGAAGCATTTGTTGAGAGAGTGAGTGAATGGATTAGTCCCTCCCTTGCCATTCCTGCTTGACTCCCCAGGCTCCAGGCCCCAACCTTTAGCCACAACCCATGGTGAGCCTTCCCCAGAGACCAGGCTGCCCCGGAAAGCTTCAAACCCCCAGGTAGAACTATTCTGTCCCCTCACCTTGGTCACTCGACAGGAGTCCTCCAGCTGAGTGATGATGGTCTGCACACGGTCATTCCCCGCCACCAGCATGGAGATACAGTTATTCAGTTCAGTCTAGATGGGGGTGTGGGGGTCAGGAGGGGAGAGATACAAATAGCCTCAAGGCCTACCCACCGTGGCCTGGCAGCAACATGGCTCCCTCCCTCCCCTCTGTGCTAGAAAGAGCCTGCAGTAGGGATCTGGCCCCTCTTTCCGGTACTGCTCAGCTTCAGAGCAGAGGATATTAGAAAGATACTGCACCCCTTATTTTACAGATGAGGCCAACAGCAGGCAAGTGAGCTGCCCAAAACACACAGCAAGGAACTGACAGAGGAGGGGCTTGTTTCTAAGAAAGGAGGGAAAAAAAAAAGAAATAGAGTTGGAGACGTCTAGAAGACAGAGACCTAGAGAAGAGTACGGAGTGGGGAAGAGAGAGTAAGGAAAGGGGGTGGCTACTGCTTACTGCATGAACAGGGTGGCAGGCCCCCACAGGCCCAGGGCCCCAGGGAGAAGGCTCTAAGCTGCCTCCTGCTGCTGGGGAATGTGATGTCTAGGAGAAGAGGTGAGAGGCACAGGAAGAGGTGTCTGGGGGATGGAGAAGCCGTGGCCCGAGAGGACCCCAGTGGCCTGGCTGGGGCGTCTGACCGCTCCCCTCTGGCCACAGCCAGGTGCTCTCGAGTGGCTCTAAGTATAACCATGAGCTCAGCTTCCTCCCCCAAGGAAGGCCAGGGCTGCTGTCCCTGTGGCCTGGGAAGTCCCTCCAGAGGGACTATTCCTGAAAGGCCGGATCAGCAGATCTACAGGGATCAAATCTGCCTCCTGAATCATCAGGCCGTGCCCAGCAGGCCCAGGCTGGGGGTAAAAGTGGCTGGAGCCAGTACCTTTTGTCCCTGGAAGACACTCTGCAATGGGGCCACCTCGCAGGCCTTGTGGACCCCAAACACCTTGCACATGGAGCAGGTGGGCACCTCACACGTGAGACAGTAGATGTTGATTTTCTCATCTTCGTGCTCCTTGCACATGGGGTGACTGCCCTTCTGCAGCGGCCGACTGCAGTGGAGAACAGTCACAAGTCATGGGGGTCCTGTGTCCTGCACCCCCCTCCCCAGCTCCAACGCACAGTCGCAGTTACTGGGGAGGCTGAGACGGGCGGATTGCTCAGCCCAGGAGTTCAAGGCTGCAGTGTGTCTGTGAATCTCCAGATTTATGCCCTGGGCTCTCAGTGTTTGGTTGCCCTAAAATCTTTTCATCCTCTGGGGATCAAGGACTTGGGAAGCCAATGACACCAAATCTGTCCCCACATCCTAAGATGGAGTTAGCCTGAGGCTCTGCCACTGCAAAGGACACAGAAAGGGCCATAGAATTCCAGAAAAACATCCTGGAGATGTTTTAGAGAAGAAGAAACTGGGCTCCAGTAAAGTGAATTGACTTGTGCAAGGTCATACAGCAAGTAAGGGCAGAGGAGGCTAGAGTTCAATTGCTCTAATTATAGTCACTTTAGCTTTGGTTACTGCAGACTGGGCTCTGAGCTAAGAAATTCATACTGATTGCCTCATTTAATTCTATATTTAATCCACCAGACTGTAACCTCCATCAAGGTAGGGAAACTTGCTTGTTTTCTTCACCCCTGAGCCTACACTGTACAGTGCCTGGCATAGAGGAGGTGGTAATTAAACAAAGGTAGAAAGAATAAATCAATAAGGCTGGGCGCAGTGTCTCACGTCTGTAATCCCAGCACTTTGGGAGGCTGAGGTGGGAGGATCACCTGAGGTCAGGAGTTTGAGACCGGTCTGACCAATATGATGAACTGTGTCTCTACTAAAAATACAAAAAATTAACTGGGCATGGTGGCGTGCACCTGTAATACCAGCTACTCGGGAGGCTGAGGCATGAGAATCACTTGAACCCAGGAGGCAGAAGTTGCGGTGAGCTGAGATCGCACCATTGCACTCCAGCCTGGGCAACAAGAGCAAAACTCTGTCTCAAAGGAAAAAAAAGAAAGAATAAATCAATAACTAGCATAGGAGTCAATAATATTCACCATCTTGAATTTCTTAAGATTCTCCATTTAAAAAAAATTGTTTTAAAAGAACATTCACCACAGAGTCAGTCATACCCTCTCTTTCTCTTAGCTTCATCACTTTCTAGCTGTGAGGCCTTGAATAAACCTCCAACACTCTCTGAGTCATGAGGTTGCCCCTGAGGCTCAGAGAAGGAGCAGTGTGTATGCCCCATGTCATGGTGACTGGTGAGTGGGTAGCCCAGGGCTGTCCAACAGCCCAGCACAAGCCTGACTTCTAGTCCAGAGATTCTTCCAAAGGCCCAAGTGTCTTCCTTTATTTTCTCCTATAACATATATGCTTAGAACTACCTTTCTTCCTTGAGACCTCCAACCTGTTATTTGTGCTTCTCTTGGGACATCAGTCATTCCTAACCTAGATTCACTGGGGCTTGGGGGGGATTTTTTTGTTGTTGTTTTCTTTTGATTTTTTGCCCAGGCTGGAATGCAGTGGTATGATCTCAGCTCACTGAAACCTCCTCCTCCCGGATTCAAGCAATTCTCACACCTCAGCCTCCTGAGTAGCTGAGATTACAGATGTTTACCACCATGCCCAGCTAATTTTTGTATTTTTAGTAAAGATGGGATTTTACCATGTTGGCCAGGCTAGTCTTGAACTCCTAGCCTCACGTGATCCTTCCACTTTAGCCTCCCAAAGTGCTGGGATTACAGGCGTGATCCCCTGCACTCAGCTTTTTTTTTTCTTTTCTTTACTTTTTTTTTTTTAATTTGAGACAGGGTCTCACCGTATTGTCCAGGCTGGAGTGCAGCAGCAATTCACAGACACACTGCAGCCTTGAACTCCTGGGCTGAGCAATCCTCCTGCCTCAGCCTCCCTAGTAGCTGCAACTGGTGCATACCACCATGCCTGGTGTAGATTCGATTTTTTTAGTCTTCTGTCTTCAGCTAGACTATACACTCATTGAGAGCCAACACTACCTTTGATTCCCAGCCCCGAACAGAACAGGCATCTTGCAAATGTCAAATGGTGACTGTCCCCATCAGTGTCAATGCCTCACCTCCAAACAGCCTTACATGACTGATCTCACACTGGGCTCTATTGTCCTCTTAAGTTCTTAAATAAACCCCTTGCCAGGCTTGTCTTTTTGCATCTTTTACCCCAGGGTCCTTATGCTGGCAGGAGTCTGCCATTGCCACCTGCCTCCATCCCCTTATAAAGGGATGGCAGGGAATGCAGAGGTGAGGCAAGAGCCTGAGGGTCTGGTTCCTCCCAGATGCCCACCCTCTCAAGCTTAGACTTTGGCGTCGGGGTTCATATCCAGATTGTTCTCCCACATTCGTTTTTGTGATTCTGGACAAGTGATTTCACTCTCTTGCCTGGGATTCCTCCCAGAGCTACTGCAATCATGGTAGAAATTGTCTGTAATGAATGTGGAGTGCCCAGCACAGAGCAGACCCTCAATAGAGGGCAGCTGTCGTTGCCATTCAACTATGCGGAAAGGCCTCAAAGGTTCACACACAACACGCTCTTCATAAGTCGGCACTGGGTGGGCTAACATTGGTGTGGAATTGATTTTATTATTCCTGATGATCAACAATATGTTTGCATTTTGTAGTGTTGCGCTCCAGCAACATGAGAGGCAATCTAGCGCAGTAATTAAGAATATTCACTGGCCGGCTGGGCACGGTGGCCCATGCCTGTAATGCCAGCACTTTGGGAGGCCAAGGCGGGTGGATCACCTGAGGTCAGAAGTTCAAGACCAGCCTGGCCAACGTGGCGAAATCCTGTCTCTACAAAAAATACAAAAATTAGCTGGGTATGGTGGTGCATGTCTGTAATCCCAGTACTTTGGGAGGCCAAGGGGGGCAGATCACCTGAGGTCAGGAGTTTGAGACCAGCCTGGCCAACATGGTGAAACCCTGTCTCTACTAAAAAACAAAACTTAGTTGGGCACGTTGTCACGTGCCTGAAGTCCCTGCTGCACGGGAAGCTGAGGCAGGGGAATCGCTTGACCCCAGGAGGCAGAGATTGCAGTGAGCCAAGATCGCACCACTGCTCTCTAGCCTAGGTGACAGAGCAAGACTCTGCCTCAAAAAAAAAAGAAAAGAAAAGAAAAGAAAATTCTCACACCCTCTCTTTCTTAGCTCTACCACTTGCTAGCTGTGTGGTCTTGGACAAATCTCTTGTCCTCTCTGAGCTTCAATTTCCTCATGGTAAAATGGAGACGGGAATGCCTTCCCAGGTTACTATAAGAAATAGATAGGGAAAATGCCTGAAAGTACTTCGTACAGCGCCTGCACACAGTAGGTACCCAATAAATAGTTGATACATTAACCATTTTCCATTAATATCTTATTTGACAGCCACAATAACAGATCTTACTGTTTCTGTTTGCAGACAGAGGAAATGAAACCCTAAAGGCTTACCCAAGATGATACAGTACATCAGTCACAGAGGCTGACTAGCAAGCACAGTTCCTCAGGCCAGGGTTTTTTCACCTGAGATCTGGTCTGTCATCTTCCTTTGGACTGGGCAGTGCCTGCAGGCAGATGCTTGGTGAAGGTTTTAGACCTTAAAGGCTGTGGGGTCAGCACTCCTGGAGTCTTACCAGGATGTCCTGGTTTGTAAAGATCTTTCCTGTAGCTGTGTCTCTCCCAAATTTTTGTGGTGTGTGTGTGTGTGTGTGTGTATGTGTATGTGTGTGTGTATGTATGTGTGTTTAAATGGAGTCTCACTCTGTCACCCAGGCTGGAGTGCAGTGGCACGATCTCTGCTCACTGCAACCTCTATCTCCCTGGTTCAAGCAATTCTCCTGCCTCAGCCTCCTAAGTAGCTGGGATGACAGGCATGCGCCACCATGCCCGGCTAATTTTTGTATTTTTAGTAGAGATGGGGTTTCACCAGGTTGGCCAGGCTCGTCTCCAACTCCTGACCTCAAGTGATCCACCCACCTTGGCCTTCCAAAGTGCTGGGGTTACAGGCATGAGCCACCGCGCCTGGCCTCCCAGTTTTTTTGTCTGTTTGTCTGAGGCATAGTCTCACTCTGTCACCCAGGCTGGAGTGCAGTAGCACGATCATGGCTGTGCAACCTTGACCTCCCTGGCTCAACAATTCTCCTGAAGAGCTGGGACTGCAGGCATGCCCCACCACGCCCAGCTAGTTTTTAACCTTTGTAGAAACAGGGTCTCACTATGATGCCCTGACTGGTCTTGAACTCCTGGCCTCGAACAATCATCCCACCTTGGCCTCCTAGAGTGTTGGGATTATGAGCGTGAGCCACCACGCCCGGCCCTCTCTCCCCAGTTTAAGGCCAACCCTGCACAACCTGCACCACTCACACATTCTGCCTCTGAATGAGCTGCTATTTTATTAGCAGGGAGACTCAGAGCTAGATCGACTGGGCCAGCTCCCAGCTCTTTCACTTTCCAGCTGGAAAACCTTAGCTAATTGACTTCACCTCTTGGGCCTCAGTTTCCTCACCTGTGAAATGAGGATAATAGGCCGGGCGCGGTGGCTCAAGCCTGTAATCCCAGCACTTTGGGAGGCCGAGACGGGTGGATCACGAGATCAGGAGATCGAGACCATCCTGGCTAACACGGTGAAACCCTGTCTCTACTAAAAATACAAAAACTAGCCGGGCGAGGTGGCGGGCGCCCGTAGTCCCAGCTACTCGGGAGGCTGAGGCAGGAGAATGGCGTAAACCCGGGAGGCGGAGCTTGCAGTGAGCTGAGACCCGGCCACTGCACTCCAGTCCGGGCGACAGAGCGAGACTCCGCCTCAAAAAAAAAAAAAAGAAATGAGGATAATAAAGTCATGCCTGTTTCATAGAGTTATTGGAAGGTACTAAGATGAAGCATTCCCAGTGACTGACAGTTCCTCATGGCACACAGGAAGGTAGCTGTTGCTATCCTTATAGACAACCTAGCTGTTTCTCACTGGGCGTTTTCTCTGCTGACTAGAGCCACTTAGCTGGCCCCAGGGCCTTGCTCTCCCTCTCACATCTCATCTTTCCCCCAGTCTCTGTCTTGGTATCACCTGGAAGGGCAGCGTAATGTCTGGACCCCTTCCCATCCGCTGAGTGATCCTGAGAGCCGAGTTGGGGTGTATGGGTCTCCAATCCTGTCTCTGAACTGGCTCGTGTAGCTAGTCCAGCTAGAGGCCTGGATCCTGAGCAGATGAAGGAGGGGGAAGGAGCTTGGGGGAGCTGGGCACAGCATGGCTGAGAAGGAGGATGGGCCCCCAGCAGGCATGAGAACCGACCTGGAGCACTCCTGTTTGTAGATGTCAATGATGTTCTCCACCAGCAGGTTCCTCTGCAGGCCGTACACTCCGTGACGATCCATGATCACCTCGTGGCGGCAGGTGGGGCAGCGGAAACGGCCTCCAGACATGGATACTGAGCTGCCCCGGCCAGTCCAGTAGGGATTTGCAGCCTGCAGGTGGCAAAGGTCAAGGTGAGGCCTGGGCTCCCTCCTCAGCCCTTCCCTTTTCTAATCTCCTCTTATCCTTTCCTCTGCCTGTCCCAACCACCCCAGTCAAACCTAATGACCTGGAGCTCTGCAGGCTGCGATGAGAACCAGTCCTCACACACAGAGCACCTGAGACGCAGCTAAGCACTCGTCAGGATGGGGAGGCAGGAGACCTGGGTTCAAGTCATGTTAATTCTCTGAGTGATTTTGGGCAAGCAACCTTATCTCTCTAAGCCTCAGTTTGCCCACTGATGAAATGGGTATTACAATGAGAGCAAGCTCCTAAGGCTGCTACTTTAAAGATAATATCGTGAAAGAACATATCCTAAAGTGTCCCTGGGGAACCTCGCATCCTGCCTCCCAGCCAGGACAGCTACCCGCTTTCTTTCTTGGGGATTTGGAGCCCCTTCTGTCCCCATATTGTAGGGAACAGCCTCGAAAGGGAAAATGCCTCTACTGCCCACTGCCTCCCCGACACCCTCCTCCCAAAGCTCTGGGCCTCTTGCCACCAGGACCTGGCTCCAGCCCCAGGGGTCTGGTTTCTCTCTCCTGTCCCTGCCTTCCCCGCTTATCACTTGAGGCATTTGACTCTTGATTGGAGAGTCAACAGCAGTGCTCAGGGCAGGGGTGGGGGAGCTGTGGGCAGGGTGGGGAGGGGAAACATGCGTCATGGAGAAGAACTGCAACAGCCAGAGCTGCCTCCCATCCCCTCTCAGCCCTGTCTAGAGGCCTCTGCAGGGGTTCACTTCAAAGGGGAAAGAGCCTGTCCCAGTTGGAAGGCTAAGGGAGAAGAAGGGCTTCATTAGGGAAGCTGAGTAGCCACCTGGGACCCCCGGATGAGGCTGCACCCGGCACTGACCTGGAAGATGTCACTGGCACACTTCCGGCACAGGTTGTGCTGGCACGGCAAGATGACCACTGGCTTGGTAAACATCTCCAGGCAGATAGGACAGATCAGCTGCTTCTCCAGGTTCTCCATGGGGTTCCCATCCTGGATCAGGCTCGACTTATAATCCATTCTGTGGGCAGGAGTGAGAGCCGCGCCTAGCTGCCTCCTCTACTGACTTTGCTCTAAGTAGACCTGGGGAGTCTTGCCTTTGTCACGAAACACCAGGTCGGATCCTGTTGGCTTCCTTCTCCTGGTGCCCGAATTCTGTCTTGGTCTGAGGCCCCTCTGATATTTATAGCTAGATCTTGGTCACATGAGCCCCAGGAGGGGACCAGCTGAGCATTCCAATGCCAAGCGGCTGGTGGGGCTTGAGTTTCCTCCAGGCCTGAAAGACTGGCCCTCTCAAATCACATGCAGGGATGAGCAATCGCTGTTCTTCTGGGACGGGGGTCATAAACAAGAACAGCCTGTTCAGATGCAGGCTTAGGGGAAGACTGGGTACCCAGAGCTTCCTCCAGAAATTGGTCTCCCCCCGGCACCAGGCTAGCGGGTCAGGAATAGGACCCAGCAAGTGAGCCACTGGGATTCAAAGGGTTAATAGCCAATGCTATGATGAAAATGTCGAACATTTTTCTGAGTACTAGTGTACATCAGGTAACTAATACACATCACAACGTGACAGATGGATGAGTGATTTGTTTCCCTGCCCTGAGAAACTCACAGCCCAGGAAGGGAGATAGAAAGGATCGTGCAGTGGTGCGATCTCTGCTCACTGCAACCTCTGCCTCCCAGGTTGAAGCCTCCCGACCCCAACCCCCTCCCAGCCCCGCTCAACCCCTCACTGACCTAAATCAATTCCATCCCCTCCTCTGGAGTCCTGGGCAGCTCCTAGACGGAAGGGTCAGGCAGCCCCTCTCTCTGAGTTCATCCCTCTGCCTCAGACCTCAGCACAGCATTTTGCTGGAGACAGTGGAGACCCCCACCCCAGCCAGCCCATCCTCCATCCCTTGGCCACTTATTTCACTCAGTGCTGAAAGGCCTCCCTTGAAACGCAGTCCAGTCCCCTCACCTTACAGATTTTGAAATGGGACTAGAGAAGAAAAGGATTATATTCAAAGTCAGTTAGAAAGTAAGTGCCAGCCAGGTGTGGCGTCTCACACCTGTAATCCCAGCACTTTGGGAGGCTGAGGCAGGTGGATCACGAGGTCAGCAGTTTGAGACTAGCCTGGCCAACATGGTGAAACCCCATCTCTACTAAAAATACAAAACTTAGCTGGGTGTGGTGGTGCAAGCCTGTAATCCCAGCTACTCGGGAGGCTGAAGCAGGAGAATCACTTGAACCCAAGAGGCAGAGATTGCAGTGAGCTGAGATCGCGCCACTGCACTCCAGCCCAGGCGACAAGAGCGAAACTCCATCTCAAAACAAAACAAAACAAAACCAAAAAAAAAAAAAAGAAAGTGGCAAAGCCAGACATTTTATTCATTCATCAGACATGTTTCTGAGTACTAGTATACATCAGGCAACTAGTATACATTACAACATGACGAATGGATGAATGATCTGTTTCCCTGCCACAAGAAACTCACAGCCCAGGAAGGCAGATAGAAAGGAAAAACCTGCCGGGTGCGGTGGCTCACGCCTATAATCCCAGCACTTTGGGAGGCCGAAGCAGGCGGATCATGAGGTCAGGAGTTTGAGACCAGCCTGGCCAACATGGTGAAACCCTGTCTCTACTAAAAATACAAAAATTAGCTGGGTGTGATGGCACACGCCTATAATCCCAGCTACTCAGGAGGCTGAGGCAGAAGAATTGTTTGAATCCAGGAAGTGGAGGTTACAGTGAGCCGCAATCGCGCCACTGCACTCCAGCCTGGTGACAGAGTGAGACTGTCTCAAAAAAAAGAAAAGAAAAGAAAAGAAAACCCCTCATGCGGTGCCACAAAGCTCTGCCTGGACACTTAGAAGGCTTCCCTTGGCTCTCTGCACACATTTTAACTTTTCTCCATATTTCTTAGGACATCTTCCACATTGGCAGGTAGAAGTCATTAGAGCAGTTCCAGTGGCTGTTTTTGTTTTGTTTTGTTTTGTTTTTTGGAGACGGAGTTTCACTCTGTTGCCCATGCTGGAGTGCAGTGGTGCCATCTCAGCTCACTGCAACCTCCGCCTCCCAGGTTGAAGCGAGTCTCCTGACTCAGCCTCCTAAATAGCTGGGACTACAGGTGTGTGTAGTCCCACACCTGACTAATTTTTGTATTTTTAATAGAGACGGGTTTTCACCATGTTAGCCAGGCTGGTCTCCAACTCCTGGCCTCAGGCAATCCGACTGCCTCGACCTCCCAAAGTGCTGGGATTACAAGTGTGAGCCACTGTGCCTGGCCTCCAGTAGCTGTTTTTAAGGTAGTGTCTAATGAAAGGACTGTGGGGTCATCTGGTCCAAGGTGATGAGGCAGAGATATGGAGCAATGGTATCAGGTCCCAAAATAAGTCTAAGAGGCCGTGGAATACTCAGGAGAGGTATGAAGGATTTCAAGAAAGAGGAATGACGGGAACAATGAGACAAGACATAGAGCAGAGAAGCAAACCTTGGAAGAGAGGAAATGGGAGAAGAAGAGGAACAAGTTACAGAAAAAGGAGGAGGCCTTAAAAACAAAGGGCTGAAGGATTTTGAGGGTCAGTTGCCCCCCAAAATTTTGCTGAGCACTTAGGTTTTGCTGAGCACTTACTATGTGCTATGCATTGTGCTAAATGCTTTGTATGCTTTATTTCATTTCACCATCTCAACAGCCAATAACAAAAGACCCATAATATCCCCACTCCACAAGTGAGGAAACTCAGGCACACAGGTAAAATAACTTGTATGAGGTCACACAGAGAGCACGAGGTGGCTCTAGGACATGAACCCAGATCTGCTTGACTTAGGAACCCAAGCTCTTAATGTAGACTCTCCTGAACTGTGTTTGGGTCAAGTCAACACTGTCAGGTTAGCCAAGGTTTGGAAGAGGATGAGGACTGAAAAAAGGCCACCTCTTCTTCCTTGCTCATGGGACCTCAGTTTATTTAAGGCATTGGGTAGCATTGTGCTCTAGGAAGATGGACCTCTCCACTGCCACAGGAGATGAGTCACAAACGGTTTAAGCCTATCATACAACCCCATTCTCTTTTGCCTAATGATGCAGTTATGGCCAATAAGATCCAAGGATATGTCTGTTGGCTAAAGATAAAGGATCTCCTCCATGATAAAAATGAATGTGCAAGAAGAAAGCTTCATCTTTACCTTTGAATGGGGTTGTGAGAGGGTAGAGCAGCTATCTTGCAACCACAAGGGGACAAGGCTGAGCATGATGTCAACACCCTGAGGATGGCATAGAGGAACCACAGGAGGTACCTGGGTTAGAGATGCCATCATTGTGTTGCCAATTTATCCAACCCTAGAGCTGCCCGTCTCTTGACTACTTAAGACGTGAGATATCAAATGCCATTATTGTGTAATTACTCTGTTACTTGAAGCAGTAAGCACCTCATAAACATGCATGATTCCAGCTCCCACATGCTGATGATTCTCCACTCTCTAATTCCAGTTCAGACTTCTCTCTCCCCTAAGCTAAAGATTTGTTGGAGATTTCTACTGGGATGTTCTAATAGTATCTCAAATTCATCATACTCCAGCCAGAACACACCACCTTCCCCGATACCTAGCTCCTCCTTCCATTTTTCTTGTCTCACGTCTTAGTGAACAGCATTACCATCCACCCATTTGCACCAACCAGGAAGTTGAGAGTCACCTTAGGGTTCCCTCTTCTTCTCATCACATGCCTAGTTAATCTCTGTGTCAGGCATGGTCCATCTTTGCATCTCACTTGCCATATTACCATCATCTGCTTGTGAGTCTGACTCTCCCTCTGGACTTTGAAGATGTTGAGGGCAAAGATGGTCTCTATTCATCTCTGTACACCCAATGCCTAGCACATAATAGGCACTCAACAAATGTTTCTTGACTGGGTGCGGTAGCTCACACCTATAATCCCAGCACTTTGGGAGGCCAAGGTGGAAGGATCATTTGAGCCCAGGAGTTAGTGTGGGACCAGCTTGGGCAACATAGTGAGATCCTATCTCTACAAGAAATAAAAAAATTAGCTAGGTGTAGTGTTGCCCATCTGTAGTCCCAACTACTCAGGAGACTGAGATGGGAAGATTTCTTAAGCCTGGGAGGTTGAGGCTGCAGCAAGCTGTGATCACACCACTCCACTCCAGCCTGGGTGACAGAGTGAGACCCTGTCTCAAAAAAAAAAGTTTATTAAATGAGTGGACAAGTGAATGCATGGCTTAAATATAAAGAAGCAGCTGCATCACTGTCAGACTTGGAGAAGGTTCAGATACTTGAGCAAGTTTTTTTGTTTTGTTTTGTTTTTTTGAGACAGAGTCTTAACTCTGTCACCAGGCTGGAGCTCAGTGGCACAATCTTGGCTCACTGCAACCTCCGCCTCCCAGGTTCAAGCCATTCTCCTGCCTCAGCTTCCCCAATAGCTGGAATTACAGTCGCCCACCAGCACGCCCAGCTAATTTTTGTATTTTTGGTAGAGATGGGGTTTCACCATGTTGGTCAGGATGGTCTCGATCTCCTGACCTTGTGATCCGCCCCCTTCAGCCTCCCAAAGTGTTGGGATTACAGGTGTGAGCCACTGTGACCAGCAATTATTTTTTTGGTTGAGATGGTGCAGCCAATGGAAAAAAAGTACTGGAAATGGGGTTTTGGGGAGATGGAGTAAATTCTAAAGCCTTGGGAAGGAGAGGGATGCTCCAACCTTTGAGTTGGAAGGATGGAAAGAGAGGAATGGATGGAGGTGTTGGGAGGTGGAGAGAAAGGTGTTCATATTTGATGACCTTGATCAAGAGAGCATTGAGGTCAACTTCTGAGGCTAAGGCATCAGTGGTGGAAAAGATTTGGACCAGCCAGTGTGGAACACGAGAGGAAGTGCCCTAAGAGAGATGGAAGGACTGTCTAAGAGCAGAAGAGCCTCGCTGATGTTTTCCAGTACTGATGTGTCATTCGCAAGGAGCCATTCACATGGCCCTGTTGACTTTCTCCAGCCGCACTTGGCAGTCCAGGTGCAGATGCCAAACAAATGGACAGTGGGATCAACTCCAGCCAGGAAGCTGGCAAGGCCAGTGCTGCTGAAAGTCAAGGGGTGAGGAAAGGAAATTCCCACGTGGGCTGTGCTGGGCATCAAAACATGTCATTTAATCCTTACCACAGTCCTGCAGGGGAGGTTTTATGATCTTCGGGTTTTTTCCCAGGAGGAAATGAGGCTCAGAGAGTTAATTGGCTTGGCCGGAGTCACACAGCCACAAGTGGCAGAGCCGAGCTGGGGTTCATATCCACGGTAGCCTGATTCTTCAACCTGTGCTCCCCTCACTGGAGGATTTACTGAGCGCTTATTATGTTCAGGCATTGTGCTAAGTCCTTTCCATCCTCCCGTTCAGTCCTCCAAATGACTTGGTACCTCAGGGATCATAATTTTCCCTGTTTTGCAGGTGAGCTTCAGAGGCTCAGTGAGGATAACTCGCACAGCCCAAGTCCCCCAGCAGTGAGTAGCAGAGCCACCATCAGAATCAGGAAGTTATAAACCAGCATCATTACAGTTATGAGAACATACCATGAGACTATAGTACCGGCAGTTGAAGAGACAATTATGGAACATCAGTGGTGTGTCCAGACCTAGAGCTCTTAACCACTACATTTACTGCCTCCCTCTCTGCAAGTCACTTCGTTTTTTTTTTACTCCTTATGAATGACAGTTTCAAACACACAAACTAGAGAGAACAATATAATGAGCTCATGTAATCAAACCCAGCTTAACTTGTTCATCATTGCCCCAATATTCCCACACACTTCTTTTATCTTTTCTCTATTTCTTGAGACAGAGTTTCACTCTTGTTGCCCAAGCTGGAGTGCAAAGGTGCGATCTCAGCTCACTGCAACCTCTGCCTCCCGGGTTCAAGCAATTCTCCTGCCTCAGCTTCCTGAGTAGTTGGGATTACAGGCACATGCCACAATACCCAGCTAATTTTTGTATTTTTAGTAGAGATGGGGTTTTGCCATGTTGGCCAGGCTGGTCTCGAATTCCTGACCTCAGGTGATCAGCCCACCTCAGCCTCCCAAAGTACTAGGATTACAGGCGTGAGCTACTGCGCCTGGCCCACACTTCTTTTTCCTAAATTTTTCTCTTTTTTTTTTTTGAGACAGAGTCTCACTCTGTTGTCCAGCCTGGAGTGCAGTGGCGTGATCTTGGCTCACTGCAACCTCTGCCTCCCAGGTTCAGGCGATTCTCCTGCCTCAGCCTCCTGAGTAGCTGGGATTACAGGCGCTCACCACCACGCCCGGCGAATTTTGTTTTTACTTTTAGTAGAGATGAGGTTTCACCATGTTGGCCAGGCTTGTCTTGAACTCTTGACCTCAGGTGATCCGCCCACCTCGGCCTCCCAAAGTGCTGGGATTACAGGCGTGAACCACCACACCCAGCCTTTTCTTTTCTTTTTGAGAAGGAGTCTCCCTCTGTTGCACAGGCTGGCTGGAGTGCAGTGGTGCAATCTCGGCTCACTCCAATCTCCCCTCCTGGGTTCAAGCAATTCTCTGCCTCAGCCTCCCATGCCCAGCCTTTTCTAAAATATTTTAAAGAAAATGTTAGACATCAAGTCACTTCACCCATAAATATTCCAATATGCATTTCTAATAGATAAGGATTTTTGTTACATAATCACCATGCCATTATGTTAATAAACAATAATTAAGGTTTTGTTTTTTTTGGAGACAGGGTCTCACTCCGTCACTCAGGCTGAGACCTCTGTTGCTTTTGTCTCATGGATCTCTTTTAAACTGTAACAACCGTCATCCCTCTCTTTCTTCTGTGCTATTGATTTGTCAGAGAATTATTCTGGGTATTATGGTTCTCATTTTTGCATATCAGGCACTGAAGCTTAAGTGACTTGTAGAAAGTCACCCAGCTAAGCAACAGACCTGTCATTTAGAATTGCTCCCAAAGTCTGTGTCACAAGTGTAGGAAGCTGTAGTGTCTTCTTCCCAGCTGGGTAGAGGACAGGCAAGGCATCAGGGAGAATGGTCTAGGCCCGGCAGGAAAAAGGGAGGTAGAAGGTAATTGCAATTATAGTGCTATTTTTTATTGGTTCAATGCTTGCAAGTGGCTGTACATCTACAAAGAGTTTTGAGGCACAATTTTATTCAGTCCTCACAACAATCATAAATAGGTTATACTTAAATTTTAATCGACAAGTAAAAATTGCACATATTTATGGTGTACAACATGATGTTTTGATATATGTCTATATTGTGGAATGGCTAAATCAAGCTATTTAACATGCATGACCTCACATACTTACTGTTTCGTGGTGGGAACACTTAAAATCTACTCTCTTAGCAATTTTCAAGTATACAGGTCATACTTACTGTCCTTGTTTTACAGATGAGGCACAGATCAGGGTATGGAGTTGCCCCAGGACCCACAGCTCATGTAGGCAAAGCTGCAACAGGCCTGTTTAACTCTCAAGGTCTAGCTTTTTCTTTTTCTTTTTCTTTTTTTTAGACAAAGTCTTGCTCTCTGTCACCCAGGCTGGAGCGTAGTGGTGCTATCTCAGCTCACTGTACCCTCCACCTCCTGGGTTCAAGCGATTCTCATGCCTCAGCCTCTCAAGTAGATGGGATTACAGGTGCCCGCCACCATGCCTGGCTAATCTGTTGTATTTTTAGTAGAGATGGGTTTTCACCATGTTGGCCAGGCTGGTCTCAAACTCCTGACCTCAGGTGATCTGCCTGCCTCAGCCTTCCAAAGTGCTAGGATTACAGGCATGAGCCATCGTTCCCAGCCTATGCTTTTTTTTTTTTTTAATTGTCTCTAGAAAGGGGACTTTTCAGAGATCTGAAATCTCTGCTCACTGCAAGCTCTGCTTCCCGGGTTCACGCCATTCTCCTGCCTCAGCCTCCCGAGTAGCTGGGACTATGGGCGCCCGCCACCATGCCCAGCTAATATTTTGTATTTTTAGTAGAGATGGGGTTTCACCATGTTAGCCAGGATGGTCTCGATCTCCTGACCTCGTGATCCACCCACCTTGGCCTCCCAAAGTGCTGGGATTACAGGCGTGAGCCACCACGCCTGGCGAGAGATCTGAGATTTTTTTAACGCCTCTTGATTCAGAGGAGAAAACCCCGGCCTAGGGCCCAGACATCTGGGCTCCATCTCCATCTCCATTGGAGAACTGAAATGTGATGCCCAGCAAACCACACCCACCCTCAGTTTCTTCATCTGCCAAATGGAGCATCCACAGATGATCCTGGACAGTCCTTCCATGTCCCCAGTGGCCAGGTTCTCAGAGGAGTGCTCCGGTGATGACACAGGTCCAAGGGGTGGTGATGCTGGAGAGGAAACTATCGTCCGTCTCCCCTTTCATGTCCACATAGTTCAGGCTTGTGGAAATGCTTCCCTGTACATCATGGAGCAGATCCTTTTCTCGTGTGTGTACCTGTTCTCCCTCATGTCCTCCCTAGGAGCGTGAGGTCTGCCCTGCCTTGCTCTGGATTTCCCCTCAAGCCTCTGCTTGGAGCACCCTCGGGAAGTGGAGCAGGTGTGGCACAGGCACTGTTTTTTTCTTATGGTTTAAGATCCCCATCACATGCTTTGATGTCATCCTCATTGAAGAATCATCCCAAATCACAGGATCAAACCGACGGGTCATTTGATCTAGTGGCTAAAGCTGGAGCAGTTGGCAGAGGCAGGTCCATGGGGTCTGGGACATGAAGCAGTGCCCTCAGTGCCAGGGCAAAGTCCACTGGGCCTGGCCTACATGCCACAGAAGGGGAGCAGAGTGTCCCAGGACCTCCTCACTTACGGCCCAGGCTGGGAGCCACACAGGCCTCCTCCTACTGTCCCCAGGGCCAGATAATGCCTGTGGACAGCTACAAGGGCTCTGGGGAGTGGGTGGTCTTTAGAGAAAGGGACTGTCCCAGGGCGAATGGAGGCAAGTAGGGTCAGGAGGGGGCTCTGCATTAATTATCCTGAAATGAAGTATTGAAAGTGCTTTATAAACTGTGTAACATATAAACTGTGAAATATAATAAATCCTTACTATAAGACCCTAAGAGTGCAGAGCAACAAAGAGGCTGCCCCAGGACAAATGGATCTAAGTTCAAGTTTTGACCTCTTCACGTAACAGCTCTTTTATCTTGGGCAGGTTACGTGACCTGTGTGTGTGAGTTTCCTCATCTATGAAACAACAAATGGGTAGAGTAATGTCTGTGGGCATTTCTAGTCCTGAGAGTCAAGGGTTCCTGGTGACTATCCTCCCCCAGCATTCTATCCCTTGCTGAAAACTAATAGCACAGAAGTGGGAGTCCATTTGCACAGGCACATAGCACACGTCTGACACATGGCAGACACTTAACAAACGTTGTTAACATCATCACAGCTGGGAGTAACACAAGTTAGCATTTACTGAACAGTGAGTATAGGTAACCCCATGGCTTGCATATCATCTGTTGTTGCATCACAAATTATCCCAAAATGTAGCAGCTTAAGACAATAATAAACATTTATTATCTCATACAGTTTCTATGGGTCAGGAATTCAAGAGCAGCTAAGTTGCGTGGTTCTGGATCTGGTCTCTAAGGAGGTTGTAGTCAAGAAGTTGGCTTGGGCTGGGCACGGTGGCGCAAGCCTGTAACCCCAACACTTTGGGAGACTGAGGCAGGAAGCTTGATCCAGGAGTTTGAGACTAGTGTGGGCAACAAAGGAAGACCTTGTCTCTACAAAAAAAAAAAAAAATTTAGCTGGGCATGGTGATGCGTGCCTGCAGTCCTAGCTACTCAGGAGGCTAAGGTAGGAGGATCACTTGAGCCCAGGAGGTCAAGACTGCAGCAAGCTGTGATAGTGCCACTGTACTCCAGCCCGGGCAGCACAGTGAGACTCTCACTGTATTTTTTTTTTTTTTTGAGTCTCACTGAGTCTCAAAAAAAAAAATATATATATATATATACACACACACACATATATATACATATATATACATATATATACACACACACACACACACACACACATATATATATATAGGCTGGGGCTGCAGTTGAGTTTAGCAGAATGCTTGACTGGAGCTGAAGGATCCACTAACAAGATGGCACACTCATGGTTGGCAACTTGGTGAGAGGCCTCAGTTCCTCAGTACACAATACCTCTCCATAGGGCTGCTTGAGCATCCTTATAACATGGCACTGGCTTCCTCCAGGGCCAGTGATCCAAAGGAGCAAGACAAAAGTGGTACTATATTTTATGACCTAGCCCCAGAAGTCACACACTATCATTTCCACTGTATTCTATTGGACACACAGAACAACCCTGATACAGTATGGGAGGCAACTACACAAGGACCTGATTACCAGGAGGCAAGAATTATTGAGCTGTATCTTGGAGGCTATCACAGTCTGTTCTAAGTGTTTAATAGGTATTAATTCATTTGTTAATTCATGACATTGATACCACTATCATCCCCATTTTACAGATGAGAAAACTGAGTCACACAGAGATTAGGTAACTTGCTTAAGGTTACACTTCTAGGAAATGGACTGGGGTGTTGTCATGGACTGAATGCTTGTGTTCCCCCCAAATTCACATATGGAAGCCCTAACCCCAAATGTGAAGGTATTTGAAGATGGGGCCTTTGGGAGGTAATTAGGGTTAGATGAGTTCATGAAAGTGGGTCCAATGGCATTAGTGCCCTTATAAGAAGAGACACAAGGCTGGGCAGCTGGGCAGAATGGGCATGGTGGCTCACGCCTGTAATTCCAGCACTTTGGGAGGTCAAGGTGGAAGGATCACTTGAGTCCAGGAGTTCGAGACCAGCCTGGGCAATAGAACAGACCTTGTCTCTACCAAAAAAAAAAAAAAAATTAGCTGGGTGTAATGCCACATACTGTAGTCCCAGCTACTTGGGAGGCAGACGTGGGAGAATTTCTTGAGCTCAGGAGCTGGAGGCTGCTGCAGTGAGCTATGATTACGCCACTGCTCTCCAGCCTGGGCCACAGAGAGAGACCCGTCTTTAAAAAAACAAGAGAGACACAAGAAAGCTTGCTCTCCTTTCCTCTCTGTTTCTCTTGCTGTCTCTATGTCTCTCTGAAACTGCCCTTGCAAAAATTATAACTGAGGAAACTATGACAGTGACAGATTTCAGATTTAATCAACTCCGTCTTGCTTCCAACCTTTAAGCAGTCCTTGTTCATTCCTGGGCTTAAGTCAAACTAATCTAGGGAGGCATTTAGTTTGAAACAAAAATGGTAATAGCCCTTTCCTGAAAAGACCCCCTTCTTCTGTTGGGACCAGTTTGCTTTTGTAGGACTAACAAATTAGCTACAAGATTAGATTTTATGCAGCCTCTGACTCCAAGAGTCTGAGCCTCCCCCAAATTGCTCCTGGGGACATCACTATTGTAAAACCTGAGATCAGTGCTTAAGATATTTTGCAGATCCTGTACTTGATGGATCAGCTGACACCACCCAGACCAGTAATCTGACTCAATCAGTTCTGCCATCTCACCCAGGAACAGAAGACAGCAAGAAAACTTAACTTTGATCCCCTCTATGATTCCATCCAACCTGACCAATCAGTACTCCCCACTTACTGAGCCCCTACCCACCAAATAATCTTTAAAAACTCCCATCCCCGGCTGGACGCTGTGGCTCAAGCCTGTAATCCCAGCACTTTGGGAGGCCGAGACGGGCGGATCACGAGGTCAGGAGATTGAGACCATCCTGGCTAACGGTGAAACCCCGTCTCTACTAAAAAATACAAAAAACTAGCCGGGCGCGGTGGCGGGTGCCTGTAGTCCCAGCTACTCGGGAGGCTGAGGCAGGAGAATGGGGTAAACCCAGGAGGCGGAGCTTGCAGTGAGCTGAGATCCGGCCACTGCGCTCCAGCCTGGGCGACAGAGCGAGACTCCGTCTCAAAAAAAAAAAAGAAAAAGAAAAAAATATAAAAACTCCGATCCCCGAATGCTTGGGCAGACTGATATGAGTAATAATAAAACTCCAGTCTCCCACACAGCCGACTGCGTGAATTACTCTTTCTCCATTGCAATTCCCCTGTCTTGATAAATCTGCTCTGTCTAGGCAGCAAGCAAGGTGAACCTGTTGGGCGGCTGCATCTCTCTCCCTTTCTCTATGCATGCACACCAAGGTAAGACCATGTGAGCACATAGCAAGAGGGTAGCTACCTACAAGTCAAGAGAAGATAACTCAGAATAAAACCACCTTGATCTTGGACTTGCCAGAACTGTGAGAAGTAAATTTCTGTTGTTTAAGCCACCCAAGCTGTGGGATTTTAGCAGACTCATCCGGCATTGCACTCAGAGGGTTCAGGATTTGACTTCAGAGCGCTGACTGTTTAGCCCTTGTTCTTAACCTTTCCCTCTTTTTCCAGGACTAACACAGGCCCTGGCACCCCTTGATTCCCACCTGGCCCCTTGGCTGGGTGAGAGGCTCTCTTCACTGACAGTGAGGCCTGATGTGCCACTGGGAAGACTTGGAAACAGGATTGGGGGAAGCCTCTGGGGCAAACTCCAAGTCCAAGGGTTCAGTGCTGACCCAGATGTTCCTTTGTTTATACCCCTGGGAGACAGTCTTGGGGGCTCAGCTGCCCACCCCACCTGGCCTTCCGCTCCCCACCCCCACAGCTTGAAACTGGGGTTTGCCATACACACTCTCAGGGACTATCCAGATTATAAACAGTGAGCAGGAGGAAAACAAACTATATTTAAACCGGCAGTTGCTTCACAAACAAAGCTCGTGGGGGGGAAAACACTAGAAACATGAAAAGACCAAATGTCAAAATCCACAATACATTCAAATTTTAAGAATAAGCAAAAGATATAAAAAGGCAATTCACAAAAGAATAAATGTCAATGTCCCCAGAAACCAAAACAAAAAAGTGCTTATCCTCAATAATTTAAAAATGTCACATTAAAACCACAATAAAATCTGATTTTTCTTGGATCCAATAGACAAAAGTATTAAAGATGAATAATATTCAAGCTTGGTGAGGGGTAGGACATGGGGACTGGCATTGCTCTTGGCCCCGGGGGAGCAGGAGAGTGCAATTTGACAAAGAAAAATGTTAACTATGCATCCATGTGACTCAGCAATTATATTCTGAGGACTCTATCTTATCAAAAAATGAGAAAGATAACAGAAAGATATAATTAGATAGGTAGATACAGATATGCAGATATATAGCTCTATGTACACACCAGGACGTTTTTGCAATTTTGTTTGCCGTAGCAAAACCTTGGAAACAGCCCAAATGTCCATCAGTGGGACAAATAAATAAATTGCCGTGTGGTCACCTAGTGGAATGCTATACAGAATTAGAGTAAACAAATCTTGCCACACGTAACAACATGGAGGAAGCTCATAAATAGAATGTCGAGCAAAAGAGGACATCCTGTATAATTCCGTTTATGTAAACTTGGAAAAAGGCAGAACGAATCTGAGCTGTTAGCATTCAGGATGGTGGTTATCCCTGAGGAGGCCAGAAGGAAGCATGGGGCCTCTGCGACTGCTGGTGATGGCCTGTTTCTTGACTTGGGTGTAGGTGATGCAGGTATACTCACTCTCTGAAAATGCCTTGCATTGTACACCTAGGAACGGTGTACTTTTTTTTTTTTTTTGGTTTTTTGAGACAGAGTTTAACTCTTGTCACCCAGGCTGGAATGCAGTGATGCAATCTCGGCTCACTGCAACCTCGACCTCCCAGGTTCAAGCAGCCTCCCGCCTCAGCCTCTCGAGTAGCTGGAACTACAGGCTAATTTTTGTATTTCTTGGTGGAGATGGGGTTTCACCATGTTGGCCAGGCTGGTATCACACTCCTGACCTCAAGCGATCCACCCACCTCAGCCTCCCAAAGTGCTGGAACTGGAATTGTGTACTTTTCTGAATGTATATTATACTTGAAGAAAAAGTTTACTAAACAACAATAACAACAAAAAGCATACCCCAATAAGCATTCCAAGTGTCCATGCAGAAAAATAAATACTTATATATATACATAAATATTCCTCCAATTCAAAAAAATGGACATTGATCTTTCCATATTGAATACCAATATCAAAAGATGTCAGCAATATATTGTTAGGCATAAACAGAAAAACACATGCCTATTACATATAATCTGATCCTATTCTTTTAAAAAATATTATACATGGGTATGTAAATAAACGTATGTATCAGATATGTGGTACAGGCATAGAAATGGATGGAAAGAAATCGCCAAACTGTTAAAAACTAGGAGCCAGGGTTCCTTAATGAGGCCCTCTAAAGGCTCCTTAATAAGCCCATTTAACGAGGCCCAGCAGGAAACTTGAGCTACAGCTCATCAGAACTGGGCCCTCACCTCTGTCAGAGCTGGGCCCTGGCACAACCCTGGGTAGGCCAGGGGCCACTTCGGATCAGAGTTTCTGGAAGCACCATGCAAGGCGAGCGCTGGGGGCCCTGGAACAGCCAGGTCAAGGCCTGGGGGAATGGACCCTGAGACGTAGGATGAAGACAGGAGAACTAGCCCTGACCTCATGGGCCCCAGTGGTGTAGGGGGAGGTGGGGGGAAGACAACCCTATCTGGACACCCCAATTAATCATCACAACCCTTAGGACACCAAGGTCATACCATTAGTAGGTGGAACAGCCAGGCCTTGATCCCAAATCTGTGTGAATCTCAAGTTAAAGGCTCTGCACTGGGCTGGGGAGGGCGTAGTGAAGACAGCAGAAAGGAGCAGAGTGCCCCGTACAGAGACCCAGAACCCCATGGCAGGAATCACAGAAGTGGCTTTGGCCCAGTGCCTGCAGCTAAGCCACCCTCTGGGGTCAGAACTCAACGGCTAAATCTGGCCCCAAGGGCCTCTCCGTTAACTCAGCACTGACACCTCCAGCTCCAGCTTCCAGCAGCCTGGAGGCTGGCCCCATCCAAAATAGATCCCAGGAGCGAGAGCCAGGTCTGTCTACTGTGCCTCTACACACAACCACCCCCAATGCCCCTAGTCACTCGCCACCCTACTCTCCCCTGCCTGCTTCACCCACCCCGCCCCTGTGTTCTGAGTCACTCAGGACATGATTACTACTAAGGAGATGGAAAGAGTAGGGGCAGAGGAGCAGGCGTGGCTGGAAGAGCCTGGGTCCCAGGTTCAAGTCCCCAGAGTCAGCCAGATGTGGCCTGGTTGATTGTCCTAAGCAACTTAGAACGAACAAATTTAGCAGGTGTGGGACAGGAGTCAGCAGTTGGGAGTCTACTGTGTACCAGGTTTATTCAGTCTGTATAACTGTTGGTATTAGTGTCTCCGTTTTACAGATAAAGAAACTGAGGCTCAGAAATGAAGTAACTTGTCCAAGGTCACTTACAGCTTGGACCACTGAACCAAGGAAAACATAGATTTTTTTTTTTTTTTTTGAGG
>NC_045434.1:196644032-196658059 GCF_002776525.5 Piliocolobus tephrosceles | reverse complement strand
GGAGTCTTGCTCTGTCACCCGGACTGGAGTGCAGTGGCTGGATCTCAGCTCACTGCAAGCTCCGCCTCCCGGGTTTACGCCATTCTCCTGCGTCAGCCTCCCGAGTAGCTGAGACTACAGGTGCCCGCCACCTCGCCCAGCTAGTTTTTGTATTTTTAGTAGAGATAAGGTTTCACCGTGTTAGCCAGGATGGTCTCGATCTCCTGACCTCGTGATCCGCCCGTCTTGGCCTCCCAAAGTGCTGGGATTACAGGCTTGAGCCACCGTGCCCAGCCGGAAAACATAGATTTTAAGCACAGTCCTGCTACTTACTAGGAGGAAAGTCGTGTGGCTTGGGCAAGTTACTTTATCTCTGTAAGCCTCAGTTTCCTCATCTATAAAGATGATATTAAATTAATATTTAACTTACAAAATTGTGAGGATTCAAAAAGGTAATGTTAATCTGAGTGCTGTGGCACACACCTGTAATTCCAGCTGCTCAGGAGGTTGAAGCGGGAGGATCACTTGAGCCCAGGAGTTCAAGGCTGCAGTGAGCTGTCATTGCACCACTGCACTCCAGCCTGGGCAACCGCATCTTAAAAAGAAAAAAAAAGGTAATATTAAAACTCTTAGCATGGTATCTGGTACACAGAAGGTCCTTAGAAAATGTTTGTTTTACTTTTTTTTTGAAACAAGGTATCTCTCTCTCTCTGTCTCTGTTGTCCAGGCTGGAGTGTAGTGATGCAATCACAGCTCACTGCAGCCTCAACCTCCTGGGCTCAAGTGATCCTCCTGCCTCAGCCTCCAAGTAGCTGGGACTACAGGCATGTGTCACCACACCCGGCTAATTTTTTTTTTTTTTTTTTTTTTGTAGAAACAGGGTCTCGCTATGTAGCCAGGCTGGTCTCGAACTCTTGCCCTCAAGCAATCCTCCCACCTTGTCCTCCCAAAGTCTTAGCAAATGTTATGATGATTAATTTAATTATCTGACCAATGAGAGAGTTTACTCCCTCAGAGCAGGGGGGTTAGGGAAAGTTTTTAACCTTCCTAGAACAATCCAGGATGTCTTCCTGAAAGAAGCAGCATTTCTGTCCCATTTTAACCCAAGACCATGAATTCTCTAGGTATATAAGGTTGTGATGGGGTAAGCATGGGGAGTATCTGGTAGAAGGGGGCACAACTTGGATAGGGAGAATTGCATCAGTCTGGGTGTTGGGGGTCAGGCAAGGTCTAAACACAGGCAGGACTCCAGATCTCGTTCTCGGAGAATGTCCCAACATCTAGCTTGGGCACCTTGGATGATAAACAGGTTGTCACCCTCCGAACCCCAAGTGAACCTGATAAATCCTGGCAAAGCTGAGGCAAGGAGAAGAGGCCCATCTATAAATACTCAGTGACTCAGGCTCAGTGTCGTGTTGAAAGAGCCGCTTGTGTTTATGGCTCGGTTGCTCTGGAGAGGCAGTCC
The DNA here is from genome assembly GCF_002776525.5 of Piliocolobus tephrosceles. Classification (NCBI taxonomy): domain Eukaryota; kingdom Metazoa; phylum Chordata; class Mammalia; order Primates; family Cercopithecidae; genus Piliocolobus; species Piliocolobus tephrosceles. Next base: position 196,656,615 of record NC_045434.1, on the reverse strand, counting down.
AGCTCTAGGAGGAAGGTCCAGGATGCCCTGAAGTCTCACACCTCCCAGTTTTCTCTGCTGGGGCAGGTTTGGGACCTGGGGCCAGACCCACCATACGCTGGCTTAGTGTCCAGTCCGTTATGGGACTCTGAACAAGCCTCTCACTTCTCTGAGCTTCCAGCCATGCAGGAAATGAAACGTTGACTCTCTCTCTACTTTGGCCAGATAGGCTGTGAGGCAGGATGGTCTAGTGATCAGGCACTCAGGTTTTTGTTGCCAGATAAATGTAGGTTCAAGGGCCAGTTTCATCCCTTAACTAGCTATGTGACTTTAAGCCAGTCAATTCATTTTTCTGAGCCTCAGTTTCCTGAACTATAAAATGGTGACAATAATGGAACTTTCTTCACAGAGTTGTCATGAGGATGAAAGAAGAGAAAATATATAAGGTACTTAGCACAGTAACTGACAGGTAATAAACACTCAGTTAATGATAGTATTATGACTGCAAATTAAGCTAACTGTTTAAAATACTTTGAAAAGAAATATTGGAGATCTTGGTTCCCCAGAGAGATATTTTGGGAGTCAATGATTACCCAAGAACTTCAACCACCTCTCTGCTTCCCAAATAGAAAGAGCCAAGCTATGAAGAAAACAAGACAGTTCCCCAAGGTTGGTAGGGAAAGGGCAAGGCACTGTCACTCATCAGATACCTACTGTGTGCCAGCTGCTGTCACCTCCAACATCATCTCATTTACTCTCCAGCCACCAAGGTACAACTTCCCTACACCAACCAACAAACCAAGACCCTGTGAAATGAACTGAATGGCAGAGCTGCGATTTGAGCCCAGGTTTGAGTACTTTCACAGTGCTTGTGTGTGGTCCTATCACACTATGGTACTTGGTTGCCTCCCTGGTCAGAAAGGTGGCCAAGGAAGAGACAGAAGCGAGAGAATGAGGAAGGATGACTCAAGATGCTCAGCAATAGTCAAGGGACAGTGTACAGATTTAGAAGGAGATGGGAGGTGGGGAGCTGTTTGGGAAGAACACATGACTTTGAGGTGACTGCTCTGTGGGTCAACCAGCAGGCAGATGGAAAAGTACAGCTGAACTCAGAACAAAGATCAGACTGGGGGCTGGGTGCAGTGATTCACATCTGTAATCTCAGCCCTTTGGGAGGCTGAGGCAGGAGGATCATTTGAGTTCAGGAGTTTGAGACCAGCCTGGGAAACATGGAGAAACCTCGTCTCTAAAAAAAATACAAAAATTAGCCGGGCATGGTGGCGCACACCTGTGGTCCCAGCTACTTTGCAGAGGCTGAGGTGAGAGGATTGGTTGAGCCCAGGAGGTGGGGATTGCAGTGATCTGAGATCACGCCACTGCACTCCAGCCTGGGCAACAGAGTGAGACCCAGTCTCCAAAAGAAAGACAGAGAGAGAGAGAAAGAAAAAAGCTGGGATGGGGTTGGGGGAAAAGAATCCTTTGCTCAAGGCTGTCTGAAATGACTTCTAAACTTACAAGCCCTCAAGACTCTCTTCTGCATGGCTTTGAATGCCGTCTCTGCAGCATCCTGCCTCCGGGCCTTTGCACATCCTGTGTGATCTACCTAGAATAGTCTTTTCCTCCTCAGCTAAGATGTCACCTTTTCACAGAAGCCTTCTTTAGCCACTCTATCTAAACAGGCCCCATCCCACTACTCCCGGACCGAGCACCTGCTTGGTTCTTTCTCAATATTTATCACAATCTATATTTTACTCAATTTCTGTGTCAGTTGTTTGTCCCCACCCTCCGCCCAAGACAGTATCTGTTCCATGAGTGCAGGGATTGGATGAGCTTGTTCACTGCTATCTACAGCTCCTGGAATAGCACCTGGCATACAATGCAGCTTAGCGTGTTTATGGAATTGAATGAATGATCCAGTCCCACCTGTCTCCTAAAATCCTGTCTCCGACTGTCTGCTCCGTTGGAACTGATTTCCCACTATTTCTCCATCGCACTCTCCTTGTTCTCCCCTTCTAAGGGCCCCTATTTGGAACACCCCCTCTCCTCTGCCTATATAAACCCTGCCCAAGGCTGAACTCCCCTGGGAAGTGCACTCACCCCCAGATCAAGTGAAGTGAATAATCTATGCAACTGTATGTGGTGGCCCTGCTCCAAGCACCACTACTTACCTTGAGTAAGTCACATCAACTCTCTGGACCCTATTTTCCCCAGTTAATTCTATCTTCGGGATTGTATCCAAAGGAAGTCATTCAAAACCAGAGAAAAGCCAGAAATGGCCAAACACATACTCTGAAGTATTATTTAAAATAGAAAAAAGCTTTTAAAACAACAAAAATGTTAAATGTTAATAATAATAAAAAGCTACTGTTTAATGAGTGCTTAAATGGGTCTGGCAGTGAGCAGCTGTGGTTCAGAGCTGTGGTTAAGCACACAGGCTCCGGACCCACAGCCCCACCCACTTACTGTATGATCTTTTTGTTTGTTTGTTTGCTTGAGACGGAGTCTCACTCTGTTGCCCAGGCTGGAGTGCAATGGCACAATCTCAGTGCACTGCAACCTCCGCCTCCCAGGTTCAAATGACTCTGTTGCTTCAGCCTCCCAAGTAGCTGGGATTATTTATAGGCCTGTGCCACCACACCCAGCTAATTTTGTATTTTTAGTAAAGACAGGGTTTCACCATGTTGGCCAGGCTGGTCTTGAACCTCTGACCTCAGGTGATCCACCTGCCTCGGCCTCCCAAAGTGCTGGGATTAAAGGCATGAGCCACTACGCCTAGCCCTGATCTTTTTTTTTTTTTTTTTTTTTCCTTGCTCTGTCACCCAGACTGAAGTGAAATGGCACGATCTCAACTCATGCAAACCTCTGCCTCCTGGGTTCAAGCAATTCTCCCACCTTAGCCTTCTGGGTAGTTGGGAGTACAGGCATGAGCCACTGCACCTGGCTGTACTGTATCTTGAGCCAATGATTTAACTTCTTTGAGATTCAGTTTCCTCATCTATAAAATGGGAATGATAAAGTTTCCTTCCTCATAGAGCTTTTATTGTTGTTGTTATTGTTGTTAAGTAAACCTTTTACTGACTGTAATCCAAATACCAAAAAGTACATGACTAAGTGTGTAGCTGAATAAATGTTCACAAAATAACCATTGTTGTGTAACCAACAAAAAAAGATGATTCTGATGATTACATGAGATAACACCTGGGAAATACTTAGAGCAGTGCCCGGCACAGAGAACATGCTGGAATGGGTTGCTCCTGTTTCATGGGCATTTTGCTAAGCACTCTCTTTACATGCATTGTTTTTATTTAATTTTTTTTCTTTTTATTTACCTCACAATAACCCTATGAGATAGGCACTAATATTACCCTCATTTCAAATAAGGAAACTGAGATTCAGAGAAGTTAAATATACTGCCCAACATCACAAAATTAGTAAATGACAGAGGTGAGAGAGGAACCCATGTCTTTTGCCAAAACCTTCTTCCAAAACTCCTTGATATACTGGCTCCCCAAGACATCTATTGCAGCATCAGTTAATAAGCTATTTTTAAAAAGGATATTCAATGACCAACTAGGTAAACTGTGGTCTGCTGAATTCTGTTCTGGAGTGCAATGGCTTGATCTCGGCTCACTGCAGCCTCCACCTCCCAGGTTCAAGCAATTCTCCTGCCTTAGCCTCCCAAGTAGCTGGGATTACAGGCGCCCACCACTACATCCGGCTAATTTTTGTATTTTCAGTAGAGATGGGGTTTCACCATGTTGGCCCGGCTGGTCTCAAACTCCTGACCTCCGATGATCCGCCTGCCTTGGCCTCCCAAAATGCTGGGATTACAGGCGTGAGCCACTGAGGCCGGTCAGTCAGCTGAATTCTCGAGTTGATAAAATAAATATCTGTTGAGCACCTACTACATGCCAGGCACTGTTCTAGGCACTGGAGATACAGAGAAAGCAAGAGAGAAAACTTCCCTTTTCTCCCCAGGGAGCTTATATTCTGGCAGAAGAAGACAGATTTTTAAAAGTAAAGATAATTTCTGGTGTAACAAATGCTATCAAGAAAATAAACCAGGCCGGGCACAGTGGCTCATGCCTGTAATCCCATCACTTTGGGAGGCCGAGGTGGGCGGATTGCCTGAGGTCAGGAGATCGTGACCAGCCTGGGCAACATGGCAAAATCCTGTCTCTACTAAAAATACAAAAAATTAGCTGGGGGTGGTGGTGTGTGCATGTAGTCCCAGCTACTTAGGAGACTGATTCAGGAGAATCCCTTGAACCCAGGTGGCAGAGGTTGCAGTGAACCGAGATCACGCCACTGCACTCCAACCTGGGTAACAGAGTGAGACTCTATCTCTCCAAAAAAAAAAAAAAAAAAAAAGACAAAAGAAACCAGAACCGACTGGGAGCAATGGCTCATGCCTGCAATCCCAGCACTGTAGGAGGCTGAGGTGGGAGGATCACTTGGGCCCAGGAGTTAGAGACCAGCTTGGACAACATAGAGACATCCTGTCTCTACAAAAAATTTAAAACTTAGCTGGGCATGGTGGCACACACTTGTAGTCCCAGCTACTCGGGAAGCTGAGGGAGGAGGAGTTCAGGAGTTTGAGGCTAACGTGAGCTATGATGGTTTCGCAGCACTCCAGCCTGTGCGACATAGCCATACTCTGTCTCTATAAAAAAATAACAATAAGGCCGGGCGCGGTGGTTCACGCCTGTAATCCCAGCACATTGGGAGGCCAAGGCGGGCGGATCACGAGGTGAGGAGATTGAGACCATCCTGACGAACATGGTGAAACCCCGTCTCTACTAAAAATATAAAAAAAACTAGCCGGGCATGGTGGTAGGCGCCTGTAGTCCCAGCTTCTCGGGAGACTGAGGCAGGAGAATGGCATGAACCCGGGAGGCGACGGAGCTTGCAGTGAGTGGAGATCGCGCCACTGCACTCCAGCCTGAGAGACAGAGCGAGACTCCGTCTCAAAAAAAATAACAATAATAAAGTATTCTAAAAAAAGAAAGAGAGAGAGAGTAAGAAAGAAAGAAAGAGAGAGAGAGGAGGGAAGGAAGGAAGGAAGGAAGGAAGGAAGGAAGGAAGGAAGGAAGGAAGGAAGGGACTTTGGGAGGCTGAGATGGGGGTATCGCTTGAGTCCATGAATTCAAGACCAGCTTGGCAACATAGCAAGGCCCCAACTCTACCAAAAAAAAAAAAAAAAAATGCAAATATATATATATAAAAATACACGTATGTGTGTGTGTATATATAAATATACATAGAGAGAGTAATAGGATGGAGAGAGACTTTCAATCAGGGAGATTGCCTTGGATGCTTTAGATACGATGTTCGAGGAAGGACCCCTGAGGAGCGGACAGTTGATCTGAGACTTGGATGATGTGGAAGAGCTGACTGAGTGACAACCTTGGGGAAGGACACTCCAGAGACAGCCCCAAGGGTTATGCAGCCATTCTAATACATTGTATTGAAACCTGGAAAAAAGTAAAACAAGGCCGGGGGTGATGTCTCATGCCTGTAACTTTGGGAGACCGAGGCGGGCGGATCACCTGAGGTCGGGGGTTTGAGACCAGCCTGAACAACATGGAGAAACCCCGTCTCTACTAAAAATACAAAATTAGCTGGGTGTGGTGGCGGATGCCTGTAATCCCAGCTACTCTGGAGGCTGAGGCAGGAGAATCACTTGAATGTGGGAGGTGGAGGTTGCAGTGAGCCGAGATGCACCATTGCACTCCAGCCTGGGCAACAAGAGCAAACCTTCATCTCAAAAAAAAAAAAAAAAAAGTAAAACAAAAAAGCATAAGATACACTAAGATGATAACTATTACAATACGTGGGCTTACCTCGTCCCAACCTTTGCCAGATAGACAACATCCTCAGAAAAGTGAAACAGTCATTGAGGCGCTATGATTATGGGTGTTTTGGTTTTGTCCTTTTCCAAAAAAATCTGCTGTTGTTACATTTTTCTTTTTGCAACTTTTTTAAAGTACAGAAGAAAGAAGACACATTCCAGGAGTCTCATTCAAACCAAATAAGAGTTCTCTGATTACTATGAAGGCTATGTGTGTGAGAAGAATATATTATCTTAGTGAACATGCTGTGCAATCTCAAGTGAGTCACACTCCCTCTCTGGGCCACAATCCTGAACATACAGGATGTCACCTGCTCTACCTGCCAAATGTGGGGTCCTCCATAGGCAAGAGCACTGGCAAAGTCAAGCCTTTCTGCTCTTCATATGATACAAACTTTTAAGAACACCTATTTTTTAATTTTTAATTTTTTTTTTTTTTTTGAGGTGGAGTCTCACTCTGTTGCCCAGGCTGGAGTGCAGTGGTGCAACCTTGGCTCACTGCAACCTCCACCTCCCAAATTCAAGGGATTCACATGCCTCAGCCTCCCAAGTAGCTGGAATGACAGGCACACAACACCACACACAGCTAATTTTTTTATTTTTAGTAGAGACGGGGTCTCACCATGTTGCCCAGGCTGGTCTCTAACTCCTGACCTCAAGTGATCCACCCGCCTCGGCCTCCCAAAGTGCTGGGATTACAGGTGTGAGCCACTGCGCCTGGTCAGAACACTTACATTTTAGTAACAGAGGAAAAGAAATCCTGAGTCATTAATAAAAATCAGTCAGGATAATGACAAGCCAAGTCAACAGACTGGGAGAAAATATTTGCAAAAGACAAGGGCTATTATTCAACATATACAAAGAACCCTTAAAACTCAACAATAAGAAAACAAATGGGCCGGGCACAGTGGCTCAGGCCTGTGATCCCAGCACTTTAGGAGGCCGAGGCGGGCGGATCATGAGGTCAGGAGATCGAGACCATCCTGGCTAACATGGTGAAACACTGTCTCTACTAAAAATACAAAAAATTAGCTGGGTGTGGTGGCAGGCGCCTGTAGTCCCAGCTACTCGGGAGGCTGAGGCAGGAGAACGGTGTGAACCTGGGAGATAGCACTTGCAGTGAACTGAGATGGCACCACTGCACTCTTGCCTGGGCAACAGAGCGAGACTCCATCTCAAAAAAAAAAAAAAGAAAGAAAGCAAATGACTCAATTAAAACATGGACAAGGCTGGACTTGGTGGCCCATGCCTGTAATCCCAGCACTCTGGGAGGCCAAGGTGGGCTGATCACAAGGTCAGGAGTTCGAGACCAGCCTGGCCAACATAGTGAAACTCCATCTCTACTAAAAATACAAGAATTAGCTGGGTGTGATGGTGGGCCCCCATAATCCCAGCTACTCAGGAGGCTGAGACAGGAGAATCGTTTAGAATCTGGGAGGCGGAGTTTGCAGTGAGCCGAGATCGCACCATTGTATTCCAGCCTGGGCAACAGAAAAAGACTCCATCTCAAAAAAACAAAACAAGACAAAAAAAAAAAAAAATGGACAAAAGATCTGAACAGACACTTCACCAAAGAAGATAAACAAATGGCAAATAAACACATGAAAATATGCTCAACATCATGTGTCATTAGGGAATTGCAAATTAACACAACAATGAAACGCCACTACTAGAATAAAACACCTACTAGATTGGCCAGAATCCAGAACACTGACAACACCAAATGCTAGCAAGGCTGTGGAGCAACAGGAACTCTCATTCATTGCTGGTGGGAATGCAAAATGGTACAGCCACTTGGAAGACAGTTTGACAGTTTCTTAGAAAACTAAACATACTCTTACCATACTAGCCAGTGATCACACTGCTTGGTATTTACCCAAAAGAGTTGAAAACTTATGTTCACACAAAAACTTACACATGAATGTTTATAGCAGCTTTATTCATAACTGCCAAAACTTGGAAGCAACCAAGGTGTTCTTCAGCAGGTGAACGGATAAATAAACTGTGGTACATCCAGACAGTGGAATAGTATTCTGCACTAAAAAGAAAGAAACGAGCTAACAAGTGATGGAAAGACATAGAGGAACCTTAAATGCATATAATTAAGTGAAAGAAGACCATCTGAAAAGGCTAACATACTATATGATTCCAACTATATGACATTCTGGAAAAGGTAAAACTATGGAGACAATTAAAAAATTAGTGATTGGCCAGGCGCAGTAGCTCACACCTGTAATCCCAGCACTTTGGGAGGCCGAGGCAGGTGGATCACTTGAGCTCAGGAGTTTAATACCAGCCTGGCCAACATGTGAAACCCCATCTCTACTAAAACTTACAAAAATTAGCCGGGCATGGTGGTGCACGCCTGTAATCCCAGCTACTCAGAAGGCTGATGCAGGAGAGTTGTTTGAACCCAGGAGGCAGATGTTGCAGTGAACCAAGATCATGCCACTGCACTCCAGCCTGGGTAACAGAGTGAGTGAGACTCTATCTCAAAAAAAAAAAAAAAAAAATTAGTGGTTGTCAGTGGTAAGCAGGGAGCAAGGGATGAATTGGCAGAGCACAGAGGATTATTACACGAGTGAAATTAGTCTATATGGTACTACAGTGGTAAATACATGTCACCATACATTTGTCCAAACTCCTAGAATGTACAACACCGAGTGAACACTAATGTAAACTCCGGGTTGGGGTGATAGTGTGTCCACATAGGTTTATCAATTGTAATAAAGGTACTGCTCTGATCACCTAAGGTCAGAAGTTCGAGACCACCCTGGCCACTGTGGCAAAACCTTGTCTCTACTAAAAATACAAAATTTAGCTGGGCATGGTGATGGGCATCTGTAATCCCAGCTACTTGGGAGGCTGAGACAGGAGAATCGCTTGAACCCAGGAGGCTGAGGTGGCAGTGAGCCAAGATCACGCCATTGCACTCCAGCCTGGGTGACAGAGCGAGACTGTCTCAAAAAAACAGAAACAAAAAAAACCAAGGTACCGCTCTGGTGGGGGATGTTGATAGTCCGGGAGGCTGTGCATGTGTAGGGGCCAGGGCTCTATGGGGTATGTCTGTACCTTCCTCTCAATTTTGCTGTGAACCTAAAAACTGCTGTAAAAAATAAAGGGTATTACCTTTTTTAAATCAATTTTTAAATTTTTTTTTGTTTTAAGAAAACAAAGAAGCATTGTCTGGTATAATTTGTTAGCTCAAGTGGAGGAATGAAAAATTCCTGGAAGATCTTTGTTTCTTAAGATCTGCCACGGCTCCCCTGGGGAAGAACAAAATGGGAAGTTGTGTGTAAAAATGAGGAGCTGAGCTACCAACAACACCCACTATTACCAGACACTTGCTGTACGCTAATCCCTGTGCTTTTAGGGATTATTTCATTTGTCCTTTCAATGGCCAAATGAAAATGTTTCTATTGCATGTGTAAACCAAGAAGAGTGTCTAAGACAGGTCTTGGTCAGTTTAGAGGTTTATTTTGCCAAGGTTGAGCTGGAGAGGAAGGAGGAAAGAAAAAAAAAAGGAGGGCAGAAAAACTGAGACAAGTGGTTACATTGTTTTGAGGCTTTGCTGAACCCTCACTGAATCCACATGTTGCACATGGAAAGGAGGGGGTAAAGGAACAGTCTGTATTCTGGCTAGGTGCGAGTGCCGTGGCTCATGCCTGTAATCCTAGCACTTTGGAAAGGCGAGATGGGCGGATCACCTGAGATCAGGGGTTCGGGATCAGCCTGGCTAATATGATGAAACCCTGTCTCTACTGAAAATACAAAAATTAGCTGGGCGTGGTGGCACATGCCTGTAATCCCAGCGACTTGGGAGGCTGAGGCAGGAGAATCACTTGAACCTGGGAGGTGGAAGCTGCAGTGAGCCGAGATCGCACCACTGCACTCCAGCCTGGGCAAGAGTGAGACTCCATCTCAAAAACAAACAAACAAAAAATTATGTATTCCTCTCATGCCCAATGTGCTCAGTAAATCTACACCTTACATAAGATAAACACACAGCAGAGGGAGAAGTCAAATACACATTCCTCTGGGGTGGGTGGTGGGACTATTTCTAGTCTCCTCTTATGCTGCTCACTTACATTTTCAGGGTGAGGGAGGCCAGGTGGGGAGATACCTGTTTAAGAAGAGAAGGAAAGGCAATTGTTTATGTGTGACTCAGTTTCCAAACTTAACTTTCCCTTTTGGCACAGTGAGTTGGGGGTCCCGAGATTTTATTTTCCTTTCATACATGGAAGGTGTAAAAAGTAAAGTAGAGGTTCCTCTTCAAAGACTTTCCTCCCCGCCTAATTAGGAATAAATAGTAAGTTCTCTTAAAAGCAAAATTTATTCAAAGACCTATGCTAACATTCTTGAATATCTGCAAGCTGTAATAAAGAAATCAATATACTTTATGTTCTTAGCTCCAATATTTGCCCTGGCATGCTTATACTGGTCCAAGCAAGCATTAGGTCATAGCCTGTTCCTCTTCCTTATTTAAAAGTGTTTTTACCTTTTTCAGCATTCTACAAGTTACTTCTTCCTTTGTTCCCCTCTACCTTTGCCTCTTTTAAAAAGTTCTAAGTCGCTAGCCAATCGGGACAGATACAGAATGTGAGGTCCCGTTCCAGCCAACGGAAACCAGACACAGCAGTGGGGGGGACGCGTCAGGTTATAAACAACCCTGTCTCCTTTTTTCGGTGTACTCTCGTGGCAAAACTGCTGGTGAGTGTACCCTATCTGGCAGGAGGTAAAAATGGCCTTACTAAATAAATTAAATTTATGTCCAAGTACTATTTATTTACAACATCGAGGAACAAACATTTCAAACAAAGGATTCAAACTTAGTATTATTCCCAGTTAACCGCTGAGGAAACTGAGGCTGAAGGATGTAGATTTTCCTGATCACACAGGTCTGCCTGAGTCCAAGGCAGGGGTTATGTCTAAACCCCTAAGGCAGATGGGGGTCCTTTAAGCCCCCTTCCAGCTTTAAGAGTCCTCAGTTCCATGCCTGGATCTCTTCCTTCTGGGAGCGCTGCTCTCTTGGGCTTTGGATCCCTGGAAGGACAGTGCTGTGCCCATAGGGGACTGAGGAGATGACAGCCTGGCGTTTGACTTCATGCAGGAATTTCACACCTTCCCAGACCTTAGAGTGCAGGTGGAGAGTGTCTGGCAGAGAAGGCGCCAAGTACTGCCTGCTGAGGCTGGGAAGGACTGCTCCCATGGCGAGCGAGGCCAGCAGCTCCTTCTCCTGCCCTGGCCACCTGTTTCCCAGCCCTCCCCTCCCCACCTCTCCACCTCGGAATGCTAAATGCAAAGCTGGTGGGCTGGCTGGGTATTAGTAACTCGACTCTGCAGACTCTGACGTCTACACTGATAAGAAAGGCGTTTCCTACTGGAGCCAAGGCATCTGCGTGTCTTCTCAGCCATCTCTCCAACCCCTCCATGACCCTGAAGAGAATGAGGGTGGCAGGATAATAATAGTAACCATAGTTACCCTGTTTGGAGTGCTGTATAGTGCCAGGCCACTGTGCCAAATGCATCACCCACATTGTTGCATTCAATCCTACAGCCACCCCTTCAGGTACTTTTAGTATCTCCATTTCATATATGAAACAATTGAGGCTTGTGAGAGGTCAAGAACTTGCCCTAGGCCACACAGCAAGTGAGCTGCAGAGAGAAACTCAAATCCTATCCTCCAGCAGCACCAAGCCCTTGTCTTCTCCCCTCTAGTAGGTGGTGAGAGCCAGAGGGAGGCACGCTGCTCTGGCTGGCTGGTGTGCAACGGAAGCTCTGTGCCTGGTTTCTTCAACTTCCAGGAACAGAGTGGACTAGGATGGAGCACAGAGGGAGGGGACGAGCTTCCAGGAAGCCACGTTTCCAGTGGGTGAACAGCAGGATCAGGGCTGTTGGCCCAGGCCTCGTGATGGCCCCAAGGGCCAGGGGCAGGGCCAGCCTGGGAGAGGGGCCCTCCCCAGGCTTCTAGAGTGAGGAATCGGGTAACAGGAACATTTGTTCCTGCCCAGGGAAGGCGAGGTTGTGCTTGGAGCAGGCGGGGCCTTTCTGCCTCTGCCCACCTCTTCTCCTCTGGTCCCTGGTTCTCCATCCATTGCTCCTCCCTTCACCCCTTTCAGGTGCTTCATATTTGGAGTCTCCTAGGAAAAACAGAAAATCACAGGGGGAGGAGAGCAGAGCAGCCCATTTGTTCGAGCCTCTCAGTCACAGAGGCTGCAAATTTAGCCTTTTGATCTTGGCTTCTGAGTGGCAGTGAGGCATACTGGTTAAGCCTGCAGCCCCTGGAGCCAGATTCCTGCTGGGCCACCCTCCCAGGGCCACCCCTTAATGCTGCCTAACCTTAGGCAGTTTCCTTAACCTCTCTGTGCCTCAGTTTCTCTGTCTGTAAGATAGGGATAAATACTTCATAAGATTTTTGCAAACATGCAGTGAGTTGATAAATGTAAAGTAGGCCGGGTGCGGTGGCTCAAGCCTGTAATCCCAGCACTTTGGGAGGCCGAGACGGGCGGATCACGAGGTCAGGAGATCGAGACCATCCTGGCTAACACGGTGAAACCCCGTCTCTACTAAAAAATACAAAAAACTAGCCGGGCAAGGTGATGGGCGCCTGTAGTCCCAGCTACTTGGGAGGCTGAGGCAGGAGAATGGCGTAAACCCGGGAGGCGGAGCTTGCAGTGAGCTGAGATTCGGCCACTGCACTCCAGCCTGGGCGACAGCGAGACTCCGTCTCAAAAAAAAAAAAAAAAAAAAAAA
>NC_045434.1:196632641-196643932 GCF_002776525.5 Piliocolobus tephrosceles | reverse complement strand
TTAGCTGCTGTTTCCAAATGAAGTTACATACAGAATCATGGATAGAATGGAGAGAAGGCATCCATCAACGAAATTTACAAAAACAGTCCCCTGGCCAGACACGGTGGTTCATGCCTGTAATCCCAGCATGGGAGGCCGAGGCAGGTGGATCACGAAGTCAGGAGATTGAGACCATCCTGGTTAACACAGTGAAACCCCATCTCTACTAAAAATACAAAAGAAAAATAGCTGGGAGCTGTGGCACCTGCCTGTAATCCCAGCTACTCGGGAGGCTGAGGTAGGAGAATCGCTTGAACCCTGGAGGCAGAGGTTGCATTGAGCCAAGATCGTGTCACTGCACTCCAGCCTGGACGACAGAGTGAGACCCTGCCTCAAAAAATAAAATAAATAAAATAAAATAAAATAAAATACAGTCTCCTATAACCACACCACTCAGCACAACCACCAACCCCATTTCACTCTATTTCCTTTAGATTTTTTCCTGTTCATCATTTTTATAACATCATAACCATCATATGCTTAAAAGTTGTAAAACTTTGGCTGGGCATGGTGGCTCATGCCTGTAATCCCAGCACTTTGGGAGGCTGAGGTGGGCAGATTACTTGAAACCAGGAGTTTGAGAACAGCCTGGCTAACATGACAAAACCTCCTCTCCACTACAAAAGTTAGCTGAGTGTGGCGGTACATGCCTGTAATCCCGGCTACTCAGGAGGCTGAGGCATTAGAATCGCTTGAACCTGGGAGGCGGAGGTTGCAGTGAGCAGAGATCATACCACTGCACTCCAGTCTGGGGGACAGAGTGAGATTCTGCATCCAAAGAAAAAAATAAATATATAAAAAGAGTTGTGTAACTTTAGGACTTTTTTTTTTTCATTTAACATTTTATCCTAAGCATTTACTATAATAATTCAGTAGGTTTTTGTTGAGGGTCTGCTATGCACCAAGCATTGTTCTAAACTCTGAGTATACAGCAGCCAACAGAACAAAGCCCTTCTTCTCCAGGAACAGAACAGACAAAGCCCGTCTCTCAAGGACTTGGTGACATTTTCCACTGGGCATTGATTGCTACACGGTCTTAGAGCTCATTCTTTTAAATTGAGGTCTAATTTCATACAGTAGAGTGCACACATATAAAATGTGAAGTTCAATGAATGTTCATGTGTGTAGTCACCCATGTAACCACCACCCATCTCAAGATACAGAACATTTCCAGTGCTCCAGAAGATTCCCTCACCTTCCCAGTCAATAACTACCTTTCTTCCCCTCATGTAACCTTCTGGCTTCTATCAACATAGATTAGTTTCACCTGTTTAAGAACAAGATCCACTCTTTTGAGAATGTCCACTTTCTAATGGCTGCAGAATATTCTATCCTATGGATATGTTTTTGGACACGTTTTGCTTTTAGTTTCTCACTGTTATCAATAATGCTACCTTGGGCCAGGTGCAATGGCTCACGCCTGTAATCCCAGCACTTTGGGAGGCCAAGGCAGGTGAATCACCTGAGGTCGGGAGTTCGAGACCAGCCTCGCTAACATGGTGAAACCCCGTCTCTACTAAAAATACAAAGAAAAAAAAAATGAGCCGGGCATGGTAGTGCACACCTGTAATTCTAGCTATTCAGGAGGCTAAGGCAGAATTGCTTAAATCTGGGAGGCGGAGGTTGCAGTGAGCTGAGATCACGCCGCTGTGCTCCAGCTTGGGCAACAAAGTAGGACTCCGTCTCAAAAATAATAATAATAATAATGCTACATTGAATGTCACATTTTAAATCATTTCCTTAGGCTACAGACTCTCAGAAGCAGGACTGATATTGAAAGCGTCTTGGTAAATACTGACAGACTGCTTTCCCCTGAAAGAGTGTGTGGCACCAACAGTGAATGTAACTGGAGGGGCAAGCTATGGGTGCATAGCATCACTACAGTGTCCAGCTCAACTCAATTGTCTACTTCCCTATCCCTGTTTGAGCTTGAACACTCAGCATATAATACAGTGGTCCGGAAGGGTGTCTCCACGAGAAGTCTGAATGCCATGAGAAAGATCCACAAGACTCTCTTGGTGAAGTTGCCATAATAGGGAGTTTGGGCCTCAACTTTACAATGTCAAAACTCTAACTTTTTGCTTACATTAAGAGGGAATTCACCCTTGGGCTAACAACAATGAAGCAACAGACTCTGACTCAATCATAAAGCAGATAACAATCTGTGAGTTTACAAAGATAAATTTATCAGTCAAGTATGCAAGAATGTGTGTATATCAAAAGACTGGTGTGTCCTCCCTTGTTAGAAAGCCACAGGGGAAGCCAAATGATCAACAGAAAATTTCTTGGTGTCTCAGTCTGAGTCAGAAAGCAGAGAAGGAAGCCCTGAGATGTGTAGAGAGGCACCCTTATCTTCAGCTCAAAAGACCCCCTCAGCTCTGAGCCTATAAGGAGCCGTGAGTTTTCCCTACGTGCAGCAGTTCCTTGGCTATTCCTCCTTCCCATCCCAAACTTCCAAACACCAGATCCTGTGCAATCTCCCACCCGCCCTTAAATCTACTTCTTTCCATCGCCTCATTCACAGCCTGGTCCAGACCACTATCATCTCTTGCCTAAACTTTTGCAACTCGTCTCTCCTTGCCCTCTTGCTCACTCTTGATCCAGTGTCCATCTGCCAGCCAGAGTGAACTTTTTTTGTTTTTGTTTTTTGAGACTGAGTTTCACTCTATTGCCCAGGCTGAAGTGCAGTGGCACTATCTTGGCTCACTGCAATCTCCGGCTCCTGAGTTCAAGCAATTCTCATGCCTCAGCCTCCCGAGTAGCTGGGATTACAGGCATGTGCCACCACGCCCGACTAATTTTTGTATTTTTAGTAGAGACGGAGTTTCACCATGTTGGCCAGGCTGGTCTCAAACTCCTGACTTCAAATGATCTGCCCACGTTGGCCTCCTAAAGTACTGGAATTACAGGTGTGAGCCACCTCACCCAGCCTAGAGTGATCTTTTAAACTGGACATATGAGTGTGTTTAAAGTCTCTACCTAGTTGAATGTGTTGGCTCACAACTATAATCCCAATACTTTGGGAGGCCAAGGCAGGAGGATCACTTGAGGCCAGGAGTTCAAAACCAGCCTGGGCAACATAGCAAGACTATATCTCCACATAAATAAACAAACAAATAATTAGCTGGGTGTGGTTGCACGCACCTGTGGTCTTAGCTACTTGGAAGGCTGAGATGGGAGGATTGCTTGAGCCCAGGAAGTCAAGGCTGCAGTGAACCACGATCATGTCACTGTACTATAGCCTGGGCAAAGAGCAAGACCCTACCTCAAAAACAATAAAAATAAAATAAATAAAATCTCTACTTAAAACTCTTTGGTGATTGACAGGTTAACAGATGAACAAAACACAGTATATACACAAAACGGAATGTTGTTCAGTCTTAAAGAGGAATGAAATTCTGACACATGCTACAACATGGGTGAACCTTGGAGACCTTACACTAAGTGAAATAAGCCACACACACAAAAAAAGTACTGAATTATTCCATTCATATGAGGTACCTAGAATAGTCAAATCATAGAGACAGAAAGTAGAGGCCGGGCACGGTGGCTCAGGCCTGTAATCCCAGCACTTTGGGAGGCCGAGGTGGGCAGATCACCTGGGGTTTGAGACCAGTCTGGCCAACATGGTAAAACCCCACCTCTACTAAAAATACAAAAAATTAGCCAGGCTTGGTGGCAGGCACATATAATCCCAGCTACTTGGGAGGCTGAAGCAGGAGAGTCGCTTGAACCTGGGAGGTGGAGGTTGCAGTGAGCTGAGATTGCACCATTTCACTCCAGCCTAGGAGAAAAGAGTGAAACTCTGTCTTAAAAAAACAAGTAAAAGGCCAGGCGCGGTGGCTCAAGCCTGTAATCCCAGCACGTTGGGAGGCCGAGACGGGCGGATCACGAGGTCGAGACCATCCTGGCTAACCCGGTGAAACCCCGTCTCTACTAAAAATACAAAAAACCAGCTGGGCGAGGTGGCGGGCGCCTGTAGTCTCAGCTACTCGGGAGGCTGAGGCAGGAGAATGGCGTGAACCCAGGAGACGGAGCTTGCAGTGAGCTGAGATCTGGCCACTGCACTCCAGCCTGGGTGACAGAGCTAGACTCCGTCTCAAAAAAAAAAAAAAAAAAACAAGTAAAATAGTAGTAAAATAGTGGTTATCAGGTTACCAGGGGCTGGGGAGAGAGGGAATGGGGAACTACTGTTTAATGGATACAGAGTTGCAGTTTGGGATGATAAAAAAAACCCTGAATGTCCCGGCTGGGTGGCTCACACCTGTAATCCCAGATTCTGGGAGGCCAAGGCAGGTGGATCACTTGAGGTCAGGAGTTTGAGACCAGCCTGGCCAACATGATGAGACCCTGTCTCTACTGAAAATACAAAAATTAGCCGGACATAGTAGCACATGCCTATAGTCCCAGCCACTTGGGAGGCTGAGGCGGGAAGATTGCTTGAACCGGGAGGTGGGGGTTGCAGTGAGCTAAGATCACACCACTGCCCTCCAGCCTGGGAGACAGAACAAGACTTCATCTCAAATAATAATAATAATAATAGTTCTGGACGGTGGTGATGGTTGCAAAACAATATAAATGTACTTAATGCTGTTGAACTATACAGTTAAAATGCTTAATTCAGCAAATTTTGTTATCTCTATTTTACCACAATTAAAAAAAAAAGACCCTTGCTGACTTGTTGCTTTTATCCCCAAATCCATAACATGATCTACGAGACTCTATAGGATCTCACCCCTGCTTGTGTAGGGGTTTTAAGGCTAAACCTTATAACTTCTTCCCCCTCCATTTGGGATCTAGACCTGTTAGGAAATCCAAATGGCTATCAAGGCAATGGAGAGATAAAAATATGGGACTTGTTACTGATAAAGTTGGGCTTTGGAAGCAAACGCTTGTATTTATACCCACAATGGAGGTTCCTAGTGTTGTCCTCTCCCCATCATCTCCCCCCAGCTCTTGATTTAAACTTCCAGCTGAGGCCTGCATAGAGCAGCTGGCACAGGTCATCCTGAATGCCAAGCATGCTCCTCTCTCCGCTGCTCACTTAGCTCATTTCTGCCTCTTGGTCATTTCTTAGCATAAGCGTCACATGTGGCCGGGCATGGTGGCTCACACCTGTTATCCCAGCACTTTGGGAGGCTGAGGTGGGCAGATCACTTGAGGCCAGGAGTTCAAGACCAGCCTGGCCAACATGGCGAAACCCCATCTCTACTAAAAATACAAAAAATTAGCCAGGTGTGGTGGTGTGTGCCTGTAGTCCTAAGCTGTCTGTGAGGCTGAAGCAGGAGAATCGCTTGACCCGGGAGGCAGAGGTTACAGTGAACTGAAATCACACCATTGCACCCCAGCCTGAGCAACACAGTGGGACTGTCTCAAAAAAAAAAAAAAAAAAAAAACGCCTCTGTCATATGCTCAGAGGCCTTCTGTGGCCCATACTACCTCCTCCCTACCTCCTAATAAGTCTCATGCCCCCTAGAGCTTCTCCTGCATAGCACTTTCCAGAACTGTGTCTGTGTCTCTCTCCATAATCATTGTGGGTGTAAATAAGAAGGCAAGTTTCATGAGAACAGGCACTGTGCTATGGTCTCCATGTGTCCCCCTAAAATTCATGTTAAAACTGAATGCTAGTGTGATAGTATTAAGAGGTACGGCCTTTAGGATGTGATTAAGCCATGAGGGTAGAGCCGTCACAGGTAGGATTAGTGACCTTATAAAAGGGGTGCAAGAGGCCGGGCGCGGTGGCTCATGCCTGTAATCCCAGCACTTTGGGAGGCCGAGGCAGGCGGATCACGAGGTAGAGATGGAGACCATCCTGGTCAACATGGTGAAACTCCGTCTCTACTAAAAAAAAAAAAAAATTAGCCGGGTGTGATGGCATGTGCCTGTAGTCCCAGCTACTCGGGAGGCAGAGGCAGGAGAATCACTTGAACCCAGGAGGCAGAGGTTGCAGTGAGCCGAGATCACACCACCGCATTTCAGCTTGGCAACAGAGCGCAAATCCATCTCAAAAAAAAAAAAAAAAGGTAAAAGGGGCGCAAAGCAGCTATTCATCCCTTTTTGCCCTCCCACTTCTGCCTTGTAAGGATGCAGCACCAAGCCACCATCTTGGAAGAAGAGAGAGCAGCTCTCACCAGAGATGGAATCTGCTGGTACCTTGATCTTGGTCTTCGCAGTCTCTAGGATTGGGAGAAGTAAATTTCTGTTGTTTATAAATTACTCAGTCTAAGGCATTTTGTTAAAGCAGCATGAACAGATGAAGACGCACTGTGTATGCTGTATGTTTCCTTCATGTCCACATCCCCAGTGCCTAACACGGTGCCTGGCACTTTGGCTCCCATACACATTGGAGAATATTCCATTCACTAGCACTCCTCTCCAGGAGAGGTCTGTATACTGTTGGAAGACAAACGTGGATAAGGCTTGGGGCCGGGAGGTCAGGGGCCAGCCTAAGTAACATTCGCAGGTGCATGGATTAGTGGGCCTTGTGGGGTCTACAGTTTGTCCAGGGCCCAAGATGTCAGGACCATCGAGAAGCTAAGTGTGGTTATCTGTGCCTCCTTTCCAGCCCCTGCTCTAAATAACCATAGAGCAAATTTTGAAGAATGTCAGCTTAAAGGAGTGTCTCGCTCTGACCCTCAAATCTCAATTTATTTTTAAATTGACAAAAATTTTATATATTTACACATGTGTACAACATAATACTTTGAAATACGAATACACTGTGGAACGGCTAAATTTAAGGCCCAGTGTAAATGCTACCTCCTCTCTAAAGCTTTCCTACCTGCCATTCCCCTCCACAGAAGCACAGTTTGGATTTCCTCCCCTAGGCTATGTAACCTCAGCTGGCACTGGTTGAATTGTACTGTCTGCATATTTATATGTCTGTCTTCCCTCCCAGAGGAAGTCCATGAGGGCAGGGACTTTATCATTTCGTTCACTGCTTTTTCTTAGCATCAAGCACAATTTCTTGCATGTGGTAGATATTCACCAAATAGTTGTCGACTTAATGAACAAAGTGCCACCATGTGCCAGGCACTAATTGACTTCTGAGAAGGGGTATATGTCAAGACATTTGTTAGCTACCCACCAGCCTCTGAATTTAAGCCTGCCAGTAAGCCCCATCCTTCAAGACACAGAGCTTGGTCAAGAAGGGGCCCACAACCCTATCCCCTACTCCCTACTCCCTAGCCCCTAGCCAATCAGGTCCAACAAGACTTAATTTTAGGAATCTTGTTTGAGGAATAGAGAAGCTGACTTTCTCATTCCTGCAGGATGTGAACTCATAAGGCTGAATTCCCACTGGTAACCCCGAGGCCCACAAAGGAAGCCAGCCTTAAGACGAAGGCAGCATCATGGGAGGCAGAACAGAGGAAACTGGAGTCTTTGGTGACATGTGAGCTGCTGAATCAAACTTCCTTTCCAAAGCTAGCCCTCCCATCTCCATTTCTCTTAGGTATTTGTACCAATCATTCCTTTCAGTCACTTTGAGTTTCTCCTCTTGCAACATGAAGCATCCAGAAGAGGCCAGAGAATCACAGGAAACCCAAGCTTTAACACCTCAGGACCTGCTGAGGAGATGGGTGAATCCTCAGTTTAGGACACTCTCAACCCTCACATCGAGCATGGTTTTCAGATGGTGGCACCCCAGCAGCCCTTGGACACAGGAGAAGGAGATGTGAACCTGGGTCTTAACCATCAGTTGCTCTAGCTGTTCTCAGCCCTCACCAAGAAGACAACTAGGACCCATCCAAAGACAAAAACAGCCAAAGTTATACCTGGCACATGACCTTTGTGGGCCCCCAGATCACTTGTCTTGGGGGCTGGATCAGAAACAAACATTTTGGTCTTCTTGTTACAAGCATAGTGGAGGTGTAGGATTGAAGAATCAGAGTGTTGGAGCTGGAAGGATCCTTAGAGATGAGCTGGTCAGACTCCCTCATTTTGCAGATGGGGAGACTGAGGCCCACAACAGGGAGGAGTCTTTCTTGCTCAAGATAACACAGCGTGTTAGTGCCAAAGCTAGTATCCTCCCTAAAGGAGTTTCTCCCTCAGCCTCCCCCTGCAGAAATGGGGCTAGGGAGACTGGGTGCAGTGGCTCACGCCTATAATCCCAGCACTTTGGGAGGCCGAGGCGGGTGGATCACCTGAGGTCAGGAGTTCAAGATCAGCCTGGCTAACATGGCAAAACCCCATCACTAACAAAAATACAAAAATTAGAGTGTTCAGTCTGCTTCCGGACAGGCGAGGAGACTCATGGTCTGGTTCTTGGACTTCCCTAACAGCATGGCCCCTAAATGCCAGTCTCCACTCCTGCCTCAAAAGAAGAAACCAAAACCACCGCCTGCTCTGGGACCGGAGGAGACATTGGCCTCCGCAGGCTTGCCGAAGAAGGGAGAAAAAGAACAGTAAGAAGCAATTGAACACGTTAAGGAAATACAAAATGAAATAGACAGACTTAATGAACGAGCCAGTGAGGAGATTTTGAAAGCAGAACAGAAATATAACAAATTCGCCGGGCGTGGTGGCTCAAGCCTGTAATCCCAGCACTTTGGGAGGCCGAGACGGGCGGATCACGAGGTCAGGAGATCGAGACCATCCTGGCTAACACGGTGAAACCCCGTCTCTACTAAAAATACAAAAAACTAGCTGGGCGAGGTGGCGGGCACCTGTAGTCCCAGCTACTCGGGAGGCTGAGGTGGGAGAATGGCGTAAACCCGGGAGGCGGAGCTTGCAGTGAGCTGAGATCCAGCCACTGCACTCCAGCCTGGGCGACAGAGCAAGACTCCACCTCAAAAAAAAAAAAAAAAAAAAAAGAAATATAACAAACTCCGCCAACCATTTTTTTCAGAAGAGGTCAGAATTGATCACCAAAATCCCAAATTTTGGGGTAACAACATTTGTCAACCATCCACAAGTGTCTGCACTGCTTGGGGAGGAAGATGAAGCAGCACTGCATTATTTGACCAGAGTTGAAGTGACAGAATTTGAAGATATTAAATCAGGTTACAGAATAGATTTTTATTTTGATGGAAATCCTTACTTTGAAAATAAAGTTCTCTCCAAAGAATTTCATCTAAAGGAGAGTGGTGATCCATCTTCAAAGTCCACCAAAAGCAAATGGAAATCTGGAAAGGATTTGACGAAACGTTCAAGTCAAACGCAGAATAAAGCCAGCAGGAAGACAGCATGAGGAACCACAGAGCTTCTTTACCTGGTTTACTGACCATTCTGATGTAGGTGCTGATGAGTTAGGAGAGGTCATCAAAGATGATATTTGGCCAAACCTATTACAGAACTACTTGGTTCCTGATATAGATGATGAAGAAGGAGAAGGAGAAGATGATGATGATGATGAAGAGGAGGAAGGATTAGAAAATATTGATGAAGAAGGGGATGAAGATGAAGGTGAAGATGATGATGATGATGAAGGGCAGGAAGGAGAGCAGGATGAAGGAGAAGATGGCTAATAGAACACTGATGGATTCCAACCTTCCTTTTTAAAAATTTTCTCCAGTCCCTGGGAGCAAGTTGCAGGTTTTTTTTTTTTTCCTCTTGTGCTCAGTCGCTCTGTTCTTGAGGTCTCTTTTCTGTACTCCATGGTTCTCAACTTATTTGGGGGGAAATACCTTGAGCAGAATACAATGGGAAAAGAGTCTTTACCCCTTTCTGTTCGAAGTTCATTTTTATCCCTTCCTATCTCAACAAAAACTGTATGGAATCAACACCACCGAGTTCTGTGGGAAAAAAAACCCTGCTGCCTTCCCTCTGCTGGAAGCTGGAGGGTGCGAGGCCCCTGTGTAGCAGTGCATAGAATTCTAGCTTTTTTCCTCCTTTCTCTGTATGTTGGGCTCAGAGAGTACACTGTGTCTCTATGTGAATATGGACAGTTAGCATTTTCCAACATGTATCTGTCTACTTTCTCTTGTTTAAAAAAAGAGAAAAAAACTTTAAAAATGGGGTTATAGAAGGTCAGCAAAGGGTGGCTTTGAGATGTTTGGGTGGGTTAAGTGGGTATTTTGACAACATGGCTTCTCCTTTGGCATGTTTAATTGTGATATTTGACAGACATCCTTGCAGTTTAAGATGACACTTTTAAAAATAAATTCTCTCCTAATGATGACTTGAGTCCTGCCACTCAATGGGAGAATCAGCAGAACCTGTAGGATCTTATTTGGAATTGACATTCTCTATTGTAATTTTGTTCCTGTTAATTTTTAAATTTTCTTTTTGTTTCACTGGAAAGGAAAGATGATGCTCAGTTTCAAACGTTAAAAGTGTACAAGTTGCTTTGTTACAATAAAACTAAATGTGTACACAAAGGAAAAAAACAATACAAAAATTAGCCGGGCGTGGGGGCGTGGTGGCGCATGCCTCTAATCCCAGCTACGCAGAAGGCTGAGGCAGAAGATTTGCTTGAACCCAGGAGGCAGAGGGAGCAGTGGGCCAAGTTTGTGCCACTGCACTAAGAGCCTGGGCAACAAAGCAAGACTCCATCTCAGGAAAAAAAAAAAAGAAAAAAAAAGAGAGAGAGAGAAAGAAATGGGGCTGGAGCTCCCCAAGCTTGGGAAGGAGAAGGGAGGGGACACTGACGGGGATTCTCCCTGCTACAGCAGTTAGGAGCTGCTCCCAAAACATTCACTGACAGGCCTAGCCAGTCGCCCTTAATGACCTTATTGTGGCATTTTGATAACAACTTGTGGTTGGCTCAGTGGGTACTAGGTCTCTTACAATGCATCAATGATGCCTCTTATAATTTCTCTGGAGGAGAAATTCAGGGTCAGCAATCTGGTAGGAAGACTCCAAGATGTGCCTTGGGGACAGGGTATATATGGGAACTCTGTAATTTCCACTCAACTTCACTGTGAACCTAAAACTTCTCTAAAAATAAAGTCTTTTCAAACACACACACACAACCGGGCATGGCGTCTCATGCCTGTAATCCCAGCATTTTGGGAAGCCAAGGTGGGCAGATCACTTGAAGCCAGGGGTTCAAGACTAGCCTGGCCAACATGGTGAAACCCCATTTCTACTAAAAATGCAAAAATAGCCAGGTGGGGTGGCATGCGCCTGTATTCCAGCTACTCGGGCACCTGTAATTCCAGCTGTTTGGGGGACTGAGGTGAGAGAATCGCTTGAACCCAGGAGGCAGAGGTTGCAGTAAGCCAAGATTGTGCCACTGCACTCCAGCCTGGGGGACAGAGTGAGACTGCATCTCAAACACACACACACACACACACACACACACACACACA
>NC_045434.1:196606373-196632631 GCF_002776525.5 Piliocolobus tephrosceles | reverse complement strand
ACACACACACACACACACACACACACACACACACATTGTAGTTAGACCCCAATTGAAGTGCCAGTGTGACTTTCACCTCTTAGAACCTCTGTTTCCTCAGTTGTAAAAGGGAGGACAATAATAGTATGTGCTTTACAGGGTCACGGTGTAGATTAGATGAGATCACTCTATAAACAGTACTTTGCACAGTGCCTCGCACAGACGGTAGTATGAATATTACCTATTATTTATTTATACTACCAATTTGTATTTATCTATAGTTTATAGGTAAAATTGCTCCATGATAATCTGCTTCCAGTGGACCCATTCTAAGTAGGGACAGCCCATTTGCCTCTTCCCATGTGACCTCTGTTCAGATAGGAAACGTTAAGGCTCAGATTCATATTGATTTATGGGGCTGGGACCTGGAGTCCAAAGACTCCAGGAGTCTTGGCTCCACCACTGACTTATTAAGAACTTAAGTTACTGAGTCCCTTTGAGTCTCAGTTTCTCCAGATGTAAAAGACTAGGCTCATATTCTCCACTTCGTAGGGTTCTTGTGGGATAAAGGACTTGGATCTTGACAGGTCTGGGAATTCAGACCTGCTTTAGTGAGACTGGAGCATCAGCTTAACCAATGGAACCTGCCACCAGGGGGCAGGCTTGCTACATCCAAGTTCCCATTTGTCCAAAATACTCATTTCCTTTTTTGAGCGTGGTTGTCTAACTTTTTTATTATGGAAAGAGTCCAAAATACACAAAAGTAGAATGGTATAATAAGCCTCATGTACCCAGCACTAAGTTTCAACAACTATCAACATTTCATCAATCTTCCCCTCTCTTTTTGTTTGCTCTGCTGCTAGTGGAATATTTTAAAGCATATTCCAGACCTCATTTTGTTTTATCCCTAATGCACGTGTGCTGCTCCAATTGAAAAAGACTTATTTTCTGCGGGGCACGGTGGCTCACACCTGTAATCCAAGCACTTTAGGAGGCTGAGGTGGGCGAATCATCTGAGGTCGGGAGTTTGAGACCAGCCTGACAACCATGGAGAAACCCAGTCTCTACTGAAAATACAAACTTAGTCAAGCGCAATGGCCCATGCCTACAATCCCTGCCACTTGGGAGGCTGAGGCAGGAGAATCGCTTGAAACCGGGAGGCAGAGGTTGCGGTGAACCAAGATCGCACTATTGCACTCCAGCCTGGGCAACAAGAGCGAAACTCCATCTCCAAAAAAAAAGAAGAAAGAAAAAGACTTACCTTCACAAGCACTGTGTCACTTAACAAAAAAGAACAATAATTCCTTAATTTTATCTAAGTTCTTATTTAAATTTATTTATTTATTTATTTATTTATTTTCTGAGGGTCTCACTCTGTCTCTAGCCCAGGCTGGAGTGCAGTGGCCTAATCTCCACTCACTGCAACCTCTGCCTCCTGGGTTCAAGCGATTCTCCTGCCTCAGCTTCCCAAGTAGCTGGGACTACAGGTGTGTGCCACCACGCCTGGCTAATTTTTGCATTTTTTGGTAGAGACTGTGTCGTTCACTGTGTTGGCCAGGCTGGTCTCAAACTCCTGGCCTCAAGTGATCTGCCCGCCTCAGCCTCCCAAAGTGTTGAGATTTCAGGTGTGAGCCACAGTGCCTAACCTATATTTAAATTTCTGAAGACGTCTTTTGACAGCTAACTCATTTGAATCTTGATCCAAATGAGGTTACTGCATTAGGTAAGTCACTTTCACATTCTACTGTCCAGTTTTACTTCTGTATTATGAATCTACCAGAGAATCCAGGACACTTGTCCTGTAGAATGCTCCACATTTGGAGTTTGACTGATTATGGTCTTTGTATATCCCTCATATTTCTGGTAAACTGGTAATTAGATTTTGGCTTCATAAGGCTTAGGCTCTTTTTCTTTCTTTTGTTGTTGTTTTTCTTTCTTTTGAGACAGGGTCTCACTCTGTCACCCAGGTTGGAGAGCAGAGGCAAGATCTCGGCTCACTGCAAGCTCTACCTCCCAGGTTCAAGCAATCCTCCTGCCTCAGCCTCCCTAGTAGCTGGGACTACAGGCGTACACCACCACACTTGGCTAATTTTTTTTTTTTTTTAGTAGAGATGGGGTTTCACCATGTTGGCCAGGCTGGTCTCGAACTCCTGACCTCAGGTAATCTGACTGCCTCGGCCTCCCAAACTTTTGGGATTACAGGTGTGAGCCACTACACCCAGACATCTCTCTCTTTTTTTTTTTTAAAGGCAAGAATATTTTGTGGAGAGCACTGTTGACTTAATGAACAAAGTGCCACCACATGCCAGGCACTAGTTGACTCTTTAGGGAAGGTATATGTCAAGACATTTGTTAGTGGCCCCCACAGCCTCTGGATTTAAGGCCATCAGTAAGCCCCATCCTTCAAGACACAGAGAGCTTGTCAAGGAAGGGCCCAAGGACCCTATCTCCAATCCTCTATCCCCTAGCCAATTAAGTCCAACAAGACTCAATTCCAGGACTGCTGTTTGAGGAATAGACACTAACCTTAAAACATTTTAGTGATTTTAAGGTTGGTCAATGACTTTTAAATTATTTTTAATTTTTTTAAAACTGGAAAATGGTATTTAGAGACTAAATCTGTGCACTAGGGGTGTTCCAGGGCTGGGTGACCAGCCTGGCCAACATGGTTCCTCTAAATGGTATTTAGAGAGTAAATCTGTGCACTGAGTTGGTCATTGCTTCTAGGCCTTTTCGGCAGACAGAGCTAAAAAAAATATATTTTTTTTTTTTGAGATGGAGTCTTGCTGTGTTACCCATGCTGGAGTGCAGTGGCGCAATCTCAGCTCACTGCAACCTCCACCTCCTGGGTTCAAGCAATTTTCCTGCCTCAGCCTCCCGCGTAGCTGAGACTACAAGTGCCTGCCACCGTGCCTGGCTAATCTTTCTATTTTTGGTAGAGATAGGGTTTTGCCACGTTGGCCAGGCTGGTCTGGAACTCATGACTTTAGGTGATCCACCAGCCTCAGCCTCCCTAAAGTGCTGGGATTACAGGCGTGAGCCACCACACCAGGCTGAAAATACATTTTTGAAAAGAAAAAATACATACTGCTATCTAATTCAGATCTAAGTTTATCCTAAGCTTCTTTTCTCCTTAAAACACTTTCTCATACACTGAAAAATCTTGGTTCCTAATGCTATTGACATAATTACTTATTTGTTTGTTCTTATATCATAGTTTCAAAATAACAACATCAATATTACTACTAGCAATAAGACGAATGAATGCAATTGTATTTCTATGCAGTTTTATTTGTTCTTAGACTATAATCCATTAGAAAGGTACAATCAAGGACAGGTGTGATGGCTCATGACTGTAATCCCGACACCTTGAGAGATAAAAGAGGATCACCTGAGGTCAGGAGTTTACAAGCAGCCTGGGCAACACAGTGAGACCCTGTCTCTACAAGAAAATTTTGGCCAGGCGCGGTGGCTCAAGCCTGTAATCCCAGCACTTTGGGAGGCCGAGACGGGCGGATCACGAGGTCAGGAGATCGAGACCATCCTGGCTAACACGGTGAAACGTCGTCTCTACTAAAAATACAAAAACTAGCTGGGCGAGGTGGCGGGTGCCTGTAGTCCCAGCTACTCGGGAGGCTGAGGCAGAAGAATGCCGTAAATCCGGGAGGTGAAGCTTGCAGTGAGCTGAGATCCGGCCACTGTACTCCACCCGGGGCAACAGAGCGAGACTCCACCTCACAAAAAAAAAAAAGAAAATTTTAAAAATTAGCTATACCTATAGTCCCAGCTCCTCAGGAGGATAAGGGGGGAAGATCCCTTGAGCCCAGGAGTTGGAAGTTGGTGAACTATAATCACCACTGCACTCAAGCCTGGGCGACAGAATGAGAACTCATCTCTTTATTTTTTTGAGATGGAGAGTGTCGCTCTGTGGCCCAGGCTGGAGTGCTGTGACGGGATCTCGGCTTCACTGCAAGCTCTGCCTCCTGGGTTCACGCCATTCTCCTGCCTCGGCCTCCCCAGTAGCTGGAACTACAAGCACCCGCCGCCACGCCCAGCTAATTTTTTGTATTTTTAGTAGAGACGGGTTTCACCATGTTAGCCAGGATGGTCTCAATCTCCTGACCTCATGATCTGCCCGCCTAGTCCTCCCAAAGTGCTGGGATTACAGGCGTGAGCCACCTCACCCAGCCTGAACTCATCTCTTAAAAAAAAAAAAAATCAAAATACTTAAGAAGCCGTTTGAAATTATTTTCTCTGTGTTACACCACCAATCTGACATTACAGATAGTTCATTTGTTTCCATTTGTTTTTAATTTTTATGGAGTGCTTCATTTGATTGAACTGTCTTATAAACGTGAAATGTTCATAAGGTTCCAAAATTGTACTATATAAAAGGTATATTCATAGAAGTCTCATTCCCATCCCTATGCTCTCCATCCCATATAAGCAACTATTTTTGCAGAAGTTTGGGATTTATTCTTCCATTGTCTACCTTTTAAATATAAGTACTTAACGTTTATTTATCTCTCCATTACTCACATGTAATAGCATACTATAAACACTGTATGTACTTTGCTTATTTCACTTAATAGAGATCACTTGATATTAGTATATGTTTATTAGTATATATAAGAAATCTTCCACATCTTTATTTTTTTTTTGAGACAGAGTCTTGCTCTTTTTTTTTTTTTTTTTTGAGACAGTCTTGCTCTGTCACCCAAGCTGGAGTGCAGTGGTGTGACCTTGGCTCACTTCAACCTCCACCTCCCAGGTTCAAGAGATTCTCCTGCTTCAGCCTCCCAAGTAGCTGGGACCACCCAAGTAGTAGTGCCACCACGCCCACCTAATTTTTGTATTACAGAGACAGGGTTTCACCATGTTGGCCAGGCTGGTCTCGAACTCCCGACCTCAAGTGATCTGCCCACTCGACCTCCCAAAGTGCTAGGATTACAGATGCGAGCCACGCCAGGCCTCTTCCACATACTTTTTCATGGCTGCATAGTACTTCATCCTGTGTATGTACTGTAATTTATTCAACCAGTTCTTTATCACTAGACATGTGAGCAGTTTCCAATCTTTTGCTATTCATTAATGACATAATGAATAGCCCTGTACATACAGGTTTGTTGGTTTTGTGTGTGTGTGTTTGCCAGTATATTACTAGGTTAGATTCCTCGAAATCTAGTATTTGATCTAGGGCTACTGGATCAAATAATATGGCTATATATTGCCAAATTTCCTTGTTAACAGTATCACTTTGCCTTCCCACCAGCCATGTATGAGAATGCTAGCCTTAGGTGTATTTTGATACTGTATCAGATTGAGGAGGCTGCAGAGATCAATCACAGACAAGGTTCCTCCCCCCAGGAGGCCTACAGGCAAAAAAAAAAAAAAAAAAAATGACATAACATAATAAGCACGGGAAGCATTTACCCTGAAGCTAATGAATCTTAAGCTTCAGAGTCCTTTACTTATAGGGACCCTTTCCAATGTTCCAGGTATGTGTTCCCAGGGCCATTTTATAACCTTTCTCCTCAGGAGGACACCCCAAATTATTTAAGCTTCAGGCCCCACAAGATCTAAACTCACCTCACAGACTTAACTGTGAGCCTAAATTGGGGGTGAGAGTGGATTTCAAATCTCATCTGCAGCCAACTTGAGAGCAAGGGTTCCTATGATACTTAATGATTGAGACAAAATGAAAACGCTACTTTGATTGAGAGAGGGAGGTCCCTCCCCTGATTCGGATCAATAACCCACACAGGTAGTTAGCTGTCTTCACAGAGCCTTCTATATTTTCCCTTTACTTTTGAGGGCAGGAAATAAGTCTTGGCTGACACCAGTGTTTCCAGCAAACAGCTGAAGACTTGACACTTGGATGGCACTCAGGACAAAAATCTTAACAGATTACAGAACCGTTGTGGGTTTTTGGGTTTTTTAGTTTTTTTTTTTTTTTAAGGGGAGAGGATGTTACACTAGGAGTGGGTATTCAAGGTAGACACATCCCAAAACAGACACTTCCGTGAAAAGAGGCAGGTGTTTCCTCACCTGTAAAAACAGGATAATAAAACCTCCCCTTGTGGGGTCTGGTTAGGATTAAGCAAGATCATGTGTATAAAAACAGGATAATAAAACCTCCCCTTGTGGGGTCTAGTTAGGATTAAGCAAGATCATTTATATAAAGACCTAACCCAGTGCCAGACTCTAGGGAGAAGGGGAATAAATGGAGGGCAGAAAATAAAATGGGTTGATCTTTGAGCACAGCGACAGGGATTCTTTGTACATCGTGCCTTATAGAGCGAGCGCTGGGAGGAGGAATCATCACCCTGCTGAGAAGTAATAGGTGCAGAAAAAATTGGGGAAGAAGGAATGGACGTTTCTGGCGGATGCTTACTGATCTAACAACTGGATGACTGAGAGATGCGGACCTGAGTGACCCGGACCTGAGTGACCCCCGGCTGGCTGTGGGGCCGACAGCTTGAGGGATCTGACTGACAGCGCGTGGCAGCCGAGCGACTGCGGCTGCGGCAGCCGCTGGGCCCCCATTGACTGTCCCGCCCCGAGAGCGGCCGGAGCGCTGTGGATCCTGGCTCGTACCGAGACTTCTCCCGCGCGCCGACTGCAGGCCAACCCTCCACCAGGAGCCTCCGGGGGGCGCCACGGGCCCCGCAGCCAGGTGCAGGCGCCGCCGTCCCCTCACTCCCCACGCCGAGGAGGTGGCCCTGGCTCCCTGCGGCCGCGGCCGGGGAACAATGAGGCGCCGGCTTCTTTAAGGGAGATACCACCGCGCCGGCGGGGCAGGGGACGGCGTCCTCCCAGATGATCGCACCCAGGCCCGCGCCGCCGCCGCCGCCGCCGTCTCGGTAACTGCACCGCCCGCAAACATGGCTCAGTGACTCGGACAAAAGCTGCAGTCTCCCTCCCGGCGGGGCGGACGCCAGGCCTCCTAGGTCGGGCCGCACCTCCCGGCGGGCCCGCCAAAGAGCACCGCGCCCCGTAAGCACCCGAGACCCGCGCGGAAGATGCACCGGGCGTTCCACCCCAGCGAGCCCCGCACCCCAGCCCGCAGCTCGGTAGGTCGGAAGGGGGGCGGGTAGGGGGAGGGGAGGCCGTGGCCGGGAGCGCGCAGCCCCAGGCCCAGACCTGCCGCTGCAGACCGTCCCTGGGGCCGGGGGCCCTGAGAACCCGCTGCAGCTGGAGGGTGGCCGAGCCCCGGCGTGGCGTGGCCTCGCGGTTCCAGGGCCCGGCCACCCCTGCGGGGAGCAGCACCAGTGGTGCGCTCCGGAGCGCGCACACCTCCGACGACTCCAGGCTCTGCAAATCCTCGGGAGAAGGAGGAGGCGAGCGGACCGCCGGCCGCGCGCTTCGTCGGTGGCGCGGAACGTCCCGGCTCGCGCTACGGAAAGCCGGAGGGGGGCGGGGCCGTCGGCGTAAGGGGGTGTGTCCGCGCGCACCACGGGGGCGCGCGCCGGCTGCTGACTGGAGGCGGCGGCAGCGGAGGCGCGAGCTGCCCGATAATGGCGGCCTGCAGAGCCCATGAGAGGGAGAAGCGGCGGCGTCTACCCTGAGGTAAATCTGGCCCTTCGGCGTGGCCGAGAGGCCCTGCTGCAGAGCCGACGGTCCTGCATGTGTCTCCCTCCCTGGGACGCCTGTCACAGACCTGTCAGCGGAGTCATCCCGGGGAAGGCCCCGCGCTCCTCAGGCCACCGGCCCCAGCCGCGGCCTCCTCTCACACTGGGGCCACCTTCCCTCGGCCCTCAGTCCCCTGCCCCGAGGAGTTGAGGCAACTGCAGGGCTGGCTCCTCTGAGCAAAGGGGCTCGGGAGGCTCCCCTCCGGGCTTCATCTGAGCACGGCCGAGGAGGGGGAGGGCCTGACACTTGGCCAATGAGCGCGGCCTGAGTGGCCGCGTCGGGCAACACCTCTGGCCGGGACTAGCCCTTCCCGGGTGCCAGCAGGTGTCTGGCCTGGCCGGCCCGCGTCCCAGCGCCTGGTTAGAGCAGTGGGAGCGAGGGCCCGCCACTTTCGGTCGAAAGTCGCTTAGGTTCGCACCGAATGCATCATTTGATCCGGGATCCCACGGGTTTCATAAACACCCCTCTCCTCCCTATTCAGGAGGGTGCTCTTCCCCATGGGGACCGTACCAGGCTGGAGAGGACATGGGACTGCTTCAGAGACACGAGCCACCTTGAGTGGATGTGATTGGCGATCCCCATAGAGCAGGAAAGCTCGTCTGCTGTGCAGCCGGGGCAGAGGATTCTGTGGCAGGAAATTAGACACTAGGAAATTCAGTAGCGATTTGAAGGGTGGGTGTCCAGTTAGAGGAAGTGGGACTGAAAGCAATCTCAGAAGTCATTTCTTTTTATTAAATCTATCCTACGGACTTAAAGTAGTGGATCCCAACTTCTCAGGCTCTAGGGTCAGTAGTAGCCTTTTGCTTCCCCAGCTGTACAGAATAAATATTGTACAATCTCAGGTTACTTTTCTTGCCCGTGGTCACAATCTACAAATGAGAATTCGTTCGTGGAGTTCGTTAGAATCTAGACATTGTTTGGGGGAGTGAGGAAGCACACTTTAGACTTTCTGCATTCAACACAGCGTTTCTGTGCAGGGCCTTTGCTCTCTCGCCTTTAAACCGTTCATTAAGTTGAATTCCCAAGAACTCTGTCCGAGAGCCCCTTGATATGCAGGATCTTTGTTGGCAAAAATGACCTAGAACTAAATAGATATTGTTTACTCCAGCTCTCTTATGATTAGTAAAAAGGAAACATAAAAATTTTAAAATAGCTATTGTTAAATGACTACAAAAAGGTAGCTGTATTCTAAGTAGCTTATTTTATTTTTAAATAAACGTTAATGGCCGGGTGTGGTGGCTCATGCCTGTAATCTCAGCACTTTGGGAGGCCGAGGCGGGCAGATCACGAGGTCAGGAGATCGAGACCATCCTGGCTAACACCGTGAAACCCCGTCTCTACTAAAAAATACAAAAAAATTAGCCGAGCGTGGTGGCGGGTGCCTGTGGTCCCAGCTACTCGGGAGGCTGAGGCAGGAGAATGGCCTGAACCCGGGAGGCGGGGCTTGGAGTGAGCCGAGATCGCACCGCAGCACTCCAACCTGGGTGACAGAGCGAGACTCCGTCTCAAAAAAAAAAAAAAAAAGAGGGGGAGGGGGGAGGGATAGCGTTAGGAGATACACCTAATGTAAATGACGAGTTAATGGGTGCAGCACACCAACATGGCACATGTATACATATGTAATAAACCTGCACGTTGTGCACATGCACCCTAGAACTTAAAGTATAATAAAAAAAATTTAAAAAAAAAGAAACGTTTCTTTTCCACAAACTTTATTTTCATTTGTTTTGTAAGAAATAGATGACATAAGAGACAAAATTAAAATATAAATAGAGTTTGGCCACTTTTACGAATGAAAACAAACATTTTCAGTTCTATAAATGATTTGGTTCACTTTCAGGCCTTAAGCATAAGCCAGGTGTTTGTATTTCTAACTGTGAGGGGGTTCTGTTTTTGCTGTTTATGACCATTATGTGTGTGGTAGCCTGAAGGAGAAGCTGGGATTTTGCTTGCTTGCCTGTTTTTTCCTGATCAGTAAATAAGAATGCTGAATTTTGGGGGTGTATTTTTAACAGTGACATTTTCAAGCAGTTCATATAAGAGACAGTATACTGTAGTGCTTCATATCTTGGTCGTCTGAGGCAGATGGCCGGGTTTCAAATCCCAGGTCCACCAGTTACTAGCTATTGACCTTAGGCATTTCATTTAACCTCTTCATTATATAGTTTCATCTATAAAAAGACCATAATAGTATCCACCTCATAAGATTATTATGAGGATTAACTGAATTTAATATTCTAAAGAACTTAAAACAGTTCCTGATATATGGTAAATACTACCTGTTAGCTTTATTGTTACTATTCCTAAAATTAGATTTCCCCTAGATATAGCAAATATCCTTCAAGCACTGCAGACAGACAGATGACAAGTAAATCATACATAAGAAGAAATACAAGCCAGTAGGTACACATAATTTCAACAGAGCACTTTGTTGATTTTTCCAGAAACCTCGACCTTGAAGATGGTGAGTAGCCAGCCAAAGTACGATCTAATACGGGAGGTAGGCCGAGGTAGTTACGGTGTTGTGTATGAAGCAGTCATCAGAAAGACCTCTGCACGGGTGGCAGTGAAGAAAATTCGATGTCACGCACCTGAAAATGTTGAACTAGCCCTTCGTGAGTTCTGGGCACTAAGCAGTATCAAGAGCCAACATCCAAATGTGATTCACTTGGAGGAATGCATCCTACAAAAGGATGGGATGGTGCAAAAGATGTCCCACGGCTCTAATTCTTCCCTTTATTTACAGGTATGTGTTGTTGATTGGGAAATAGAAATGATTTGAACATGGCATTGGTCAGCAAGAAGAGGAATGAAAGGGTCAGAAGAACGTTTCCCTTTAAATGCAGGTGTTTTGTAGTTAGAAATAGATAAGTGTCTGCCAAGAATTGAGTAGATGTTTGCTTAAAACAAGGTTTTATTTAAACCTGTGATGCACATACCTAAAAATAACATAAGCCACCTGTTATGCAATGGTACTTGCCAGTCTGCATAGGAATGGGGCAAGATAGGAGCTAGAGAAGTGCTTGAGACTACAGTCTAATAACTTCGTTTCTTTGAAATCAATAATTTTGGACTTGAGGACAGAAGAAAAGGAAAAATTCCACAAGCAGTAGCAACACCCCTAGGTAATTGAGCATCTCTTTTATAAATCACTGGTTTGAATGTAAACCTCTGCTGTTTTAGAGGGATATTTGGTTTCTTCACCATGCAATTCCAGTTAATTTTCATGAAGTACATGGTTTAACACCTGAATGTTATTAACAGTGCTCACAGCTAACATTTGAATTTGCCCTCAGTTCCATGCTCTGTGCTGAGTGCTTTAAAAGCAATTGCTCAAAACAATCCAATGAGGACCAGGCACGGTGGCTCACGCCTGTAATCCCAGCACTTTGGGAGGCAGAGGTGGGCGGATCACGAGGTCAGGAGATGGAGACCATCTTAGCTAACACGGTGAAACCCTGTGTCTACTAACAATACAAAAAATTAGGTCGTGGTGGCAGGCTCCTGTTGTCCCAGCTTCTTGGGAGGCTGAGGCGGGAGAATGGTGTGAACCTGGGAGGCGGAGCTTGCAGTGAGCCAAGATTGCGCCACCGCACTCCAGCCTGGGCGACAGAGTGAGACTCCGCCTCAAAAAAAAAAAAAAAATCCTATGAGGAAAGGACTATTATTACCTTCATTACAAATGAAGAAACTGAAGCTTAGTATAGCTAATGAATTTATCCAAAGTCACATACATAGAAAGTGGTAGAATTGGGAGCAGGAGCTAAGACTGACAGCTAAAGCTTATGCTTTCTTAACTCCCAAATTACTTTTCTGTAAACCTGAGGAAATGGAAAAGCTTTTCTGTTTTTCTTTTGTTGGCTTCTGCCAGAAATTGAAATCTCTAGTAGCTCTATACTCAAAGAACAGAAAATATATTAAGACATAGCTTCTTAAAGACTAGGGCAGAATTTCTTAAAGCTAGTCATTCTTGGCCGGGCGCGGTGACTCACACCTGTAATCCCAGCACTTTGGGAGGCCAAGGCGGTTGGATCATGAGGTCAGCAGATCGAGACCATCCTGGCTAACACAGTGAAATCCCATCTCTACTAAAAAAAATTACAAAAAATTAGCCGGGCGTGGTGGTGGGTGCCTGTAGTCCCAGCTATTTGGGAGGCTGAGGCAGGAGAATGGCGTGAACCCAGGAGGCAGAGCTTGCAGTGAGCCAAGATCATGCCACTGCACTCCAGCCTGGGCAACAGAGTGAGACTCTGTCTCAAAAAAAAAAAAAAGCTAGTCATTCTTGGAAAAGAAAACAACTTTCTGTGAGTGTGTCTAAATTCAGAATTTACCATCAGACTTTTACCACTTAAAAGTCTGTCTCTACTAAAAAACGACAAAAATTAGCCTGGCATGATAACATGCAACTGTAGTCCTAACTACTCAGAAGGCTGAGGCAGGAGAATCTCTTGAATCCAGGAGGCAGAGGTTGCAGTGGACCAAGATCGCACCACTGCACTCCAGCCTGGGGAACACAGCAAGACTCCATCTCAAAAAAAGAAAAAGAAAAAGTCTGTTTTTGGCCAGGTGTGGTGGCTTACGCCTCTAATTCCAACGTTTTAGGAGGGTGAAGCGGGAGGATAGCTTCAATCCAGGAGTTCAAGACCAGCCTGGATAACATAGCAAAACCCCATCTGTACAAAAAAAAAGTACAAAAATTAACCAGGCATGGTGGCATGCACCTTATAGTCCCAGCTACTTGGGAGGCTGAGGTGGGAGGATCATTTGAACCCAGGAGGCAGAGGTTGCAGTGAGCTGACATCATGCCACTGCACTGCAGCCTGGGTGACAGAGCGAGATTCTGTCTCAAAATAAACAAAACAAAACCTCTGTTTTTAAAACAAAAGTTTTGGACTAGGAACAACAAAACAAAATACATGAATGCATGTATTAAGAAACTTGCAAGTTTCCTTGTATGATGAGCAATATTAGTCTTGAGAATTTATATTGCAGTTTAGCACTCTGTGCCCTGAAGTTTTCTTTTCTTTTTTTTTTTTTTAGTTTTTTTGAGACAGAGTCTTGCTCTGTCGCTCAAGCTGGATTGCAGTGGTACGATCTCAGCTCATTGCAACCTCTGCCTCCCAGGTTCAAGTGATTCTCCTGCCTCAACCTCCTGACTAGTTGGGACTCCAGGCGCCTGTCACTATGTCTGGCTAAATTTTGTATGTTTAGTATAGACGGGGTTTCACCATGTTGGCTAGGCTGGTCTTGAACTCCAGACCTCAAGTGATCCATCCACTTCAGCCTCCCAAAGTGGTGGGATTACAGGCATGAGCCACCTCGCCCAGCCAATGCCCTGCAGTTTTCCGTTTTATGACAGTAAAAATAACTATTTAGCCTCTGTTCATTTTATTGCTTTTTTAAAAGTGCTTATTATGTAAGTTGAATTGATAGAAAATATTGGAAACATTCTTACTATATTCTCTGAAAAGTGGATAGAGGCCAGGCATAGTTGCTAACACTTATAATCCTAGCTTTGGGAGGCTGAGGCGGGCAGATTGCCTGAGCTCAGGAGTCTGAGACCAGCCTCGGCAACACGGTGAAACTAAAATGCAAAAAATTAGCCTGGCATGGCAGCGTGTGCCTGTAGTCCCAGCTATTCAGGAGACTGAGGCAGGAGAATTGCTTGAACCCGGGAGGTGGAGATTGCAGTGAGCCAAGATCATGCCACTGCACTCCAGCCTGGGTGACAGAACGAGACTCCATCTCCAAAACAAGAACAAAAAAAAAGTGGATAGAAAGCCAAACATGGTGGCTCACACCTGTAATCCCAGCACTTTGGGAGGCTAAGGCAGGCAGATCACTTGAGGCCAGGAGTTCAAGACCAGCCTGGGCAACATGGCAAAACCCCATTTCTACGAAAATTACAAAAAGTTAGCAGGGTATGGTGGCACACGCCTGTGGTCCCATCTCCTTGGGAGGCTGAGGTGGGAGGATCACTTGAGCCTTGGAGGCGGAGGTTACAGTGAGCCGAGATTGGGCCACTGCACTCTAGCCTCAGCGACAGCCAGACACCCTGTCTCAAAAAAAAAAAAGAAAAAAAAAAGGTGGATAGAACCTTGCTGAACTTTACATTGAGTTTTAGAGACTGAGAGGCATGATCTATTTTGAACCAGAAAAGCAAAGATATTTAAACAAAAGATATATTAGCTGAGCATGGTGGCACGCACCTTTAGTCCCAGCTACTCAGGAAGCCGAGGCAGGAGGATTGCTAGAGTCCAGAAGTTCAAGACTGCAGCGAGCCATGATCGCACCACTGCACTCTAGCTGTTGTCACAGAGTGGGACCCTGTCTCAAAAATAAATAAACAAACAAACAAACATATTATTTAGTGCTGAGTCCAGATCCAGCAATTGTTATAGTAGCTCATAAAGTTTTAAGATGTAAAGGCCTACCAGACTTGATTCAGTGATTTTTATATCTAAAGCACCTTTTTGTTTAGTAAATCTCTTTCATCTTTTAAAGCCTAATAGACTTGTGTTTCACTTTTGGTACGTTTTCTTAGCTGAATGACCTTGGATAAATAACCCAACTCTTCCTAGCATCTATTTCTTGATATTTAAGATAAGGGGTAATAATACCTACTTTGTATAGGAGTTGTCAAAATTAGAGATGTTGCAAAAACAATACTTGGTACATATAAGTACTCAGTAATTGGTACCTCTATTAAAATTGTCTTTTCTATGGATTTATTTAGTTGTCCAGACATTCATCAACACATTTAGCCAGTGCCTTCTCTAAATTTACATCTAGTAAAGACAACCGATATTTACATTTAGTAAAGACAAACAAATCTGTAGTA
Source organism: Piliocolobus tephrosceles (assembly GCF_002776525.5). Classification (NCBI taxonomy): domain Eukaryota; kingdom Metazoa; phylum Chordata; class Mammalia; order Primates; family Cercopithecidae; genus Piliocolobus; species Piliocolobus tephrosceles. The sequence continues at coordinate 196,618,179 of NC_045434.1, read as the reverse complement.
TGACTACAGAGTCCCTATGTATGGTATTCTCCATACAGATTTTAATTTTTCTCCATGTTTTTCCAGATGTCTTCTTCCTTCTTCTCAGTTAGAATCATTAAATCAGTTCCTGATAGCCAAAAGCCTCACCTAGAAGAAAATGTAAAACAATTCACAGAAGTTACAATCTCATGCGAACCTAGTGGCCAGTTTGTGTACTTGTGATAAATATCATGAATGACAAGTACAGGATACATACAACAGGGAAACCTACATAATCCTGTGGCTCAAAAGTTATGAATCGTTGGGTGGGCACAGTGGCTTACGCCTGTAATCTCAGCACTTTGGGAGGCTGAGGCGGGTGAATCACTTGAGCCCAGCAGTTCAAGATTAGCCTGGGCAACATGGTGAAACCCTATCTCTACAAAAAGTTTAAAAATTAGCTGGGTGTGGTGGTGCGTGCCTGTAGTGTCAGCTACTTGGGAGGCTCAGGCAGGAGGATCACTTGAGCCAGGGAGACTGAGGCTGCAGTGAGCCATGATTGTGACACTGCACTCCAACCTGCGTAATAGAACAAGACCTTGTCTTGCACACACACACAATATATATATATATAATTGTCTAAAACTTGTAGTGTGCAGAGGAGTTAGCTAGATGAGAAAAATTTCCTAGGCAGAAAAAAAGCGTACATACAAAGGTCTTGAAGCAAAACGCATGAAGTGTTTAAAAATTGAAAGAAGAGGCTGGGCACAGTGGCTCACACCTGTAATCCCAGCACTTTGGGAGGCCTAGGGGCGGATCACAAGGTCAAGAGATCGAGACCATCCTGGCCACAATGGTGAAACCTCATCTCTACAAAAAATTCAAAAATTAGTTGGGCATCGTGGTGCATGCCTGTAGTCGCAGCTACTTGGGAGACTGAGGCAGGAGAGTCTCTTGAGCCTGGGAAGCAGAGGTTGCGGTGAGCTGAGATCATGCCACTGCACTCCAGCCTGGCGACAGAGCGAGACTCTGTCTTAAAAAAAAAAAAAAAAAAAAAAAAATTGAAAGAAGATAGAGTTGTTTTAGATGAGGTTAGAGGGGACAGCAGGAGTCAGAGTGCACAAGGTCTCATAACCCATGTTAAAGAGCTTAGACTATATCCTAAGAGAACAGGGAAGCCATTGAAGGGCCTGAGTCAAGAGAAACCAATGGCTAACATCCTCTACATGTTAAAATAAGCAGATTGGTTGCTGCATTTCCATAGCTCTCAACCAGAGGCCCTGTGGCCTGTTTTCATATGGCTTTCGATGCTAAAAATAGTTTTTAGATTTTTTTTTAAGACTTGTGGGGGAAAAAAAGGAAAGGAAAAAGTATATGGTACAGAGACCTTATGTGGCTGTCAGGCCTGAAATATTTACTATCTGGCCTTACCCTAAACCATTCTTTGAACGCTGGTACTCGGCATTGCTCAAAGCTATTGAGGAAGTTTGCTTTTGAGAGTAAAGACAGAAGAAGAAAAGCATATTTAGTATCAGTGCACCTGGTAAATAATTATGTGATCTGTACCTTTCTATTCTTTCATTTTCTGTCTCCCTGGCAAACACATGCAACAAGGAAAACTCATGCAAAAGAGATAACTGCAGATCATTGCAATTACTATTGTCTGCTGTGTGGAGAGATGGTGTGAAAGGATGTTCTTTGCTTGTGCTTGGCCAAATGGTAGAGGAAGTACCAGTAGACTTAAATGTGAAATTAACAATTCATTCACTCTTCAGCAACTCTTTGGTCTTTTCTGTTCAACTTATGGGTCTGAAAAGGACACCATACAACAAATGCTTTTAAAAGACAATATACGGGCCGGGCGCCATGGCTCGCACCTATAATCCCAGCACTTTGGGAGGCCGAAGTGGGTGGATCATGAGGTCAAGAGATTGAGACCATCCTGGCCAACATGGTGAAACCCTGTCTCTACTAAAAATATAAAAGTTAGCTGGGCATGGTGGCACACACCTGTAGTCCCAGCTACTTGGGAGGCCGAGGCAGGAGAATCTCTTGAACCCAGGAGGCGGAGGTTGCAGTGAGTCGAGATTGCGCCGTTGCACTCCAGCCTGGTGACAGAGCAAGACTCTGTCTCAAAAAAAAAAAAAAAAAAGACTATATACTGTGTTTTAGAGTGATAGTTCATGTCTAGTGAAGTAATTCTATTGAATTTCAAGTAAAGGAGAGTTGTAACTAGATAATAATAACAAATAAAACTGTGATTTAGTCTAGGTTTTCAGCTTGTATAAAAGAAGAAATATACAAATTCAGAGTTGATTTTTTATATCAAAATGCATATTTGAAAACAAAATAATAAAACAAAATATTTAAAAATTTTAAAAATGCATATTTGATTTTTATAAATTGGTTTTTAAAAGTCATCCAGTGAAAGAGCCAACATGTTTGCATTCTGCCTATAGAAGTTTATGAAGTAACAATGTCAGTCTTTATTAGTGACTACAGGAACAGCTATTTCTGCAACAACTAGTTGTTCCTTGATCATATTTCTCTCGATTTCACAGGTTATGTTGACAGTGTATGTGCAATGAGTAAGAAGTGTATTTCAGGCGATTTCATTGAATAGAGTTTCCTAATTGAGGTTTATACCCCAACTGGCAATTTCCTAGGTCTGTCTGCTGAAACTTTGGTCTTTTCATGAAGCTATGAGGTAGGTGGGTAGAATTCAGCTCCACTGACACATGGAGAAAATGTGTGGCCACTTGGACGCTTTTCAAAATAAAACAATTTAAAAATTTTTACCCCTTGGTTTAGAGCTTTGGTGTGTATTTATCAGGGACAAAATGACAGTTTGAAGCATTTTTTAAAGTTTAAAATAAAATGCATATATGAAAGCACTGATTAAATATTAATAGAGTTTCCACTTAAAGGTGGAGACTGACTTAACCTTTAAATTATTCTTTTCCTATAACTGAATTGTATAACCTATGCAAATGATTGTAATCTTTTTTTTTCCTTCTTGTAGCTTGTAGAAACTTCATTAAAAGGAGAAATTGCCTTTGATCCCAGAAGCGCCTATTATTTGTGGTTTGTGATGGATTTTTGTGACGGAGGAGATATGAATGAGTATCTATTGTCCAGGAAACCCAATCGTAAAACTAATACCAGCTTCATGCTTCAGCTGAGCAGTGCCCTGGCTTTCTTGCATAAAAACCAGATCATCCACCGAGATCTTAAGCCTGATAACATCCTGATTTCTCAAACCAGGTTGGATACCAGTGACTTGGAACCTACACTCAAAGTGGCTGATTTTGGTCTAAGTAAAGTTTGTTCAGCCTCTGGGCAGAACCCAGAAGAACCTGTCAGCGTAAACAAGTGTTTCCTTTCCACAGCATGTGGAACAGATTTTTACATGGCTCCTGAAGTTTGGGAAGGACATTACACAGCAAAAGCTGACATCTTTGCTCTGGGGATTATCATCTGGGCAATGCTGGAAAGGATCACATTCATAGACACAGAGACAAAGAAGGAACTCTTGGGGAGTTACGTAAAACAAGGAACTGAGATTGTGCCTGTTGGAGAGGCACTTCTGGAAAATCCCAAAATGGAACTTCTCATTCCTGTGAAGAAAAAATCTATGAATGGGCGAATGAAACAACTGATTAAGGAAATGCTGGCTGCAAACCCTCAGGATCGCCCAGATGCTTTTGAACTAGAACTCAGATTAGTACAAATTGCATTTAAAGATAGCAGCTGGGAAACGTGACACATATTATTTGCAAATACCATGGATGATATGCTGCTTCTGTTTAACAGTGATGCAACATTATGTGGCTGAAAAAGAATATAAAAAGCTAGACTCCACCCTCTAAGGGTTTAGATTTTTTGTGGGATGTTTTTTTCCTCATTTTTCTTAAATCCAAGTTGGCCGTTTTATTATATTAGTATGTTTCAAATGTGTATTACCAATGTGGGTGTAAATTTTTAAAAAATGATTATTGATAGAAGTTTGGCAGGAAAATTCTCTAAAAGCTAAGAAGAGAAGAGCGTCCAGTTTTCTGGAAATACGTCTCTAAGTATTTTAGACATTCCTTGTCAGTATTAGGAATTTCCATGGGAAAAGAGGTTTGCATGCTGGTAATGCAACCTTTGAAACTTTGTAAAGGAAACATATATGTATATATTTATGTATATGTGAGTATGTGAATGTACACATTTTGCATTCCATATGAAAAAAATGCCACATCTGTTTAAATTATTTGATGTAGGTTTGGGTTTTTGAGATTTGCTGGTGAAATCAGTGATGAAAAATAAACCTTCCCTTATCTTCCTACTCTGCCCCTTCCCCTATCTTCCTACTCTGCCCCTTCCCCTAATGAAATCATATTAGGTTTTTTTTTATTTTTGTAATATACAGCTTTTTTTTTTTAAAAGCATCATTTTGGAGGGTCTAAAATTATCTGGTAAAACATAAATGAAATTAAGTGATCCAAAGCTGCTGAAGTATGTTTGAACTCTCCAGTGCCCTGTAGCTGCAAGAGTTGAATTAGTCACGCAGTCATATGGTAGCAGGTTGGTGATTCAGTCCTACCTTCTTTAGGTAACCGAGCATTTATTTAACCAACTAAACCACTGCATTGGGACGTCTGCACTTGAGCTTCTACAATCTGATATAAATCTGAATACAGGATTCTGTTTCTGAAAATTTTGCTATGTATGAACTGTAATACTTGATATGGTTTGAAGACTTTGTCTAAGCCTCATTATACTGAAGTTGAAGAAACCAAATGAGCTCTACCCTCACTTTGCCTGCCCTGATATGGTCACTTGTTGAGTCACTGGAGTTCCTTTCATTTTGGCACTGATGCTGTTTTCTCTTGTCTGATTTGAGACAGTAATGATAGTAATATGGTTGTTGAAAATATTGATCACCTTTAATATAGGAGAAGATACGTATACAGTATGGCAAATGGATAAAAAGTTGTGGCAACCACTACTTTTAAAGTAGAAAAACTATCCATTTTATACAATCACTGATATAGTCTATGTCAAAAAACCAACAGACCATTATTCCTCTTGAAGTTAGTTTGATTTTAACTTTGTATGATTGTCTATGATTTGTTTTCCTGTAAATGCAGATAGTTAAAATCTAAAGGATAGAATGCTTCCCTAAAACAGAACATTAGCCTTTAAGGTTAAATAGACTTTACATTGTATCTAAGTTAATCTTTATAAAGCACTAGAATTTTTGGTCAAAAGTCGAACAAAATAGTATTAGAATATTGAAATTATTTATTATTTTTTTTTATGAGACGGAGTCTCACTCTGTCGCCCAGGCTGCAGTGCAGTGGCACGATCTCGGCTCACTGCAAGCTCTGCCTCCCAGGTTCACGCCATTCTCCTGCCTCAGCCTCCCGAGTAGCTGGGACTACAGGCGGCCGCCACTGTGCCCGGCTAATGTTTTTTTAAATTTTTAGTAGAGACGGGGGTTTCACCATGTTATCCAGAATGGTCTCGATCTCCTGACCTCATGATTCGCCCGCCTCGGCCTCCCAAAGTGTTGGGATTACAGGCGTGAGCCACCGCACCCGGCCTAGAATACTGAAATTATTGATAGCTTGCATAATCTCAGCTTTTTTGAACTTCCACAACTTTTGGAATATGTCATAATTTTTCCCTGTTTCAAATGTGTTCAGAGGAAACAGAATATAAAACATCACCAAAAAATTGCAGTACGTAAAATTTCTGGACTATGTGTTACTTGATCTGGAAGTTTAAAATTTGGACTAAAAGGTTTTATTGAAATAAAGCCTCTTAAAATGAAAAATCATATACTTTTAACATCACTTTCAAGCTAATAAGTATAAGAATTCTTTTGGAAATTAGAAGTGGAAACACCTGGAACCTCATGATAATTGACCCTCTGGATCACCAGATTAGTTTAATTTAACAGATATGTCCAAGGAAGTTGAGCTATAGGGAGTAAGAAAAAGCATCATGATAATGTTTCATCAATAACATGGCACTTCAGCAGAGATTCATAGATGATGGTATGCCCATGCATCATTTGCTCTTCAAATATCTATGTGCTTGGAGCCACAGTTTCCTAAGTGCATAGTTTTTGGTCCTGCCTCATGTAAAATAGTTAATGATTATCATTTACTTGGAAAGATTTTACCTGTGAAGTGTAACTCTTTGATTGGGGGTAAGGGTATGAGGTAATCAGGAAGTTTCTTCTGGAATTTTCTCAAGTCCTTGTATTCTAAAATAGCCAAGCAAAATGATAGTAAATTCTTTGTCTTTGTTCTTTCAGTCAGAAGTATTTATTAAGTACCTACTGTGTGCTCAGCACTAAAGGTTTGTTGATAAAATGACAATTAAAAAATGGCATTTAGCCAAAGGCCTTTTCCAGCCAGGAGTAAGAAAAGATGATTAGTGATATTTGGAAATACCTGGATATTTGCTAGAGGAAAAATGAAAGCAAAACTTTGTGCACAGTGCCTTGCCCATAATAGGTACTCAATAAGCAATTGTTCCTCATAGAGTCTCTTGCCATGGTTTATGGTGTTTTTGAAATTTGTCTTAATTGAAAAAAGACCAAATATTTCAAATAAGCTTATAGGCAACTGTGGCCAGTTAAAATATGGGGTTGTACAGTTAGTTCCTAGAATGTTATTTTGCACTAGTTGTCACTTAGAAAGATGGGGTTCCTGTAGATTTTTTGGTGCTAAGGGATACTTTGTCATTATGATGAAGTAAGTGTTAAGTGTCACATAAATAGCACACAGAATAGTTCTTTCTGCTGGTCTGTTTTTTCTCTTCGTTGTTGTTGTTTTTAATTGTAAATTGTTATCAATCAAACTATTGTAGCAGCTACAAAATAATTCACCAGCATGACAAAATGGTCAAAAAATAAGTCATCAGCACTTAAGAAATGAAAGCAACTTTTGAAATTTTCTGTTAAAATTGTCAAATATATTTTATGAAGAATTTATAAAAGGGGGAAATGATTGTAATTTATTGTTCATGACTTTTTTTTTTAAATAAAGTGAGTTTCAACAAAAAAAAAAACACCATGAAAATTCTACATTGCTGCTTTAGCAGCTCTGTGTGTAGTTCTGTAGTACTTTACTTCATGAGCACAAAATAGAAGGTATAAAAGCTGAAACAATGTATTTTTCAGACTTAACCTATTAAATGATTCTTTCTGAAATAGAATTGATTGCCAAGGAAAAAATGATTGAATTATAGGAGTTTCAGCATTTCAAGTTCTCTAAAATTTTAATGCTGTCTTGCTGTATTTGCTTTGCGTACAAGAAGAACTCGTATTGCCAGAGATGAAATTTTTTATTCATTTATCGTTCTGTTTCATTAAGCTGAGGATGCAGCTCAGACTAAGCATAGTATATATTAAATAAATGAGGGGATGCAATTTTTCAGTCTGTAACTTGAGACCATGGTTTAATTTTCTTTTAAAAAGTCAGGCCTACTTTTTTATGTTTATCATTTATGCCTGAAGATACAGTCTGTTTAGTGGTCTAGTGAAACAGCAGAGGGGAATATGGAAGACAGAAAACAACTCTACATGTGACTTAGTGAAAGTAGGCATCAAGAATTGTGGCTTCAAAAATAAAACCCAAAAAATGGGGGATAAAAAAGAATTGTAGCTTCTGACTCTTCTGCTTTCCCTTTATAGACAGACAAATTTTGCTTTCTAGAGATTGTTTTTAATTGAAGCTTTAAATATTGATATTTACTAGCATTTTGTAATCATTTGCAGTTTACAAAGCACCTTCACATGGTTTTTACATATCTTTTTCACTGAGTTTTACTTAAAATAGGGGCTGATTTCCTGACGAAATTAACAGTAATAACACCAGTTACTGAGATGATGACAAAAGGTTTTACCTTAAGGCAGGGTTTTGGTGCCTAATCTCTGACTCCAGTTGGAGTATTCTCTGACAAGGAAACTTTATCTCTCACTGAAGTAATGACACTTGGTTGTTTTGGTCTTTTCTTTAAATTCAAATGTTGCTCTCTTTGCCAACCAATCATAGACATCCTCTAAAGTGCAGTGTAATGACAGACGGTTGGTTTGTGGTTAGATAGTAACTCCCACTTGAGAAAACCTACAAGGCTGCCACACCTCTTGAAGGCCAAGTGCGTCTTTAAAGGCAGTACTTTCACCTTTGAAATCATTTTTCATTGGTTAGAAGGAAATTGAGAAGAAGAAGAAGAAAAAAAAAAACCCTGGGCTTTTGACTTTACTCTTTTATTTCCTGTTCAGCCCAGTATTTCAAGCTCAGCTTGTTCTGAGCAGAAGTTGGGCAACTTGGTATTACCAAAGGCATCCTGGTCTAGCAGAAAAAGCCCAGGCTTTAGAGTAGCAGATGTTGCGTGGTAGCCTGTAATCCCAGCACTCTGGGAGGCCGAGGTGGGTGGATCACCTGAGGTCAGGAGTTCGCAACCAGCCTGGCCAACATGGTGAAACCCCATCTATATTTTTAAAAATACAAAAATTAGCTGGGTATGGTGGCCGGTGCCTGTAATCCCAGCTACTTCAGAGGCTGAGGCAGGAGAATCGTTTGAACCCAGGAGGCCGAGGTTGCAGTGAGCCAAGATCACGCCATTGCACTCCAGCCTGGGCAATAAGCGAAACTCCGTCTCAAAAAAAGAAAAAAAGAAAAGAAAATTCATCAAGCTGCACTTAAAATGTTTACATTTTTCTCTAGGTATGTTATACTTCAAGAAAAATTTTATTTTTAAAAAATGTGCATTGGGGCTACTGGTGACAGCTATTGTCAGGCAGAAGGAAAGGACACAGACTTTGAAAATAGACTCTTTACCTGTTACTAGCTGTATGACTTTCATGAGTTCCCTAGCCCCTCAAATTCAGTTTCCCACATGTTTAAGCAGAGACAGTACCTGACTCAGAGCACTATGAAGATAAAAGGAGCCGATGCATGTAGAAATGTGTGGCATGCTCAGGAAATGTGAGTGCTTCCCATTCACCCAGGAGGACTCATAGGAAATGACTCTGAGCTACCTTTACTGCTAATTTGTACTGCTGATAGGGAGCACGTTGATTGGTTTGTTTAGCTTACATTTTTACCACAATTATTAGAGAAATGCATTCAGTTATGATAATGTCCTGCGTGTCTCTTTGCCCTGCAGCCCTATTTAAGAACAAAGATAGTTCAATAAAAATCCCCTTAGCCCAGTTTTCTTTCCTCCTTCTACTTGCTGATAACATGATTGATAGTAATTCAGAATGTTTACTGTCTCTTTCAGATAGACTACCACGCGTGGAAATTAGGAAAGCAGTAATAAGTACCAAATACTAGAATGACATGCCATTTCTCCTGGCTTTAGGTAGAAGGCAGGGAGAGTTTACCGATGTGATTTGAGAAGCAACAGTAGAAGCACAGCTGTGAGGGGGGCGTTGAGCAGGGCAGCAATGTCTAGAACTTGGAAGTTGGAATTACAGTAGACTCAGTGGTTCTCAACTCTGGCTGCATGTTATAATTTTAACCTGAGGAGGACAATAGCAAGCAAAAATCCTGATGACTTCTGCTTCTGGCCATTATGGAGTAACAGGGTTCTATTCCTGCTATAAACAATTCAAATTCAGACACTGGGAAACTAACAGTGCAGGACAGCGATCCCTGGGAGAAAAGGATCAAATGGGGTGAGCCCTGTGGTTGCCCCAACTTGGAGGGAATCTTTAGGCTGCTGTACAGGGAATAAGTACCTAAACAGAGTTCAACAGTCTCCCTGAGTTCAACAGTCTCCTCAAGAGACAGAGTTCAGGGTTCAGGCAGCACAAGCCAGCTAGGATTCATGGGGCAGAGTATGAGAGAGAGGGAGAGAGAGAAACAAAGAATTGCAGACCTTATATTTTTCTTTTCTTTTTTGTTCTGTTTTTTATTTGTTGGTGAGAGTTCCAGACCTTTGCAGAAAGTTTCTTCAAGACATCAGCTGGGGCAGGGCCAGGTGGCTCACACCTGTAATCCCAGTACTTTAAGAAGCCAAGCCAAGAGGATCACTCGAGCCCAGGAGTTGGAGACCAGCCCGGGCAACATGGTGAAACCCCATCTCTACAAAAAAAAAAAAAATACAATTAGCCAGGTGGGGTGGTGTATGCCTATAGTCCCAGCTACTTGGAGGCTGAGGTGGGGAATCACCTGAGCCTGGGAAAGTCAAGGCTACAGTGAGCTGGGATCGTCCCGCTGCACTCCGCCCTGGGCATCAGAGCAAGACTTGCCTTAAAGAAAACACACACACATTCACACACACACACACACACGGTATCAGCTAAGTACTAATCAGTCATGCTTATGAAGAAACTATTGGACCTGAATGCAGGAAAGATCACCTGAAAGGATTAGGCAGAACAATCCTGGAGCTCACACAGGACCAAGAATAATCGATATTTCTACCAGCCAGAACAGAAAGATCTTCTTCCAATACACAGAGCATCACAGAAGAGTATTGTCTCAGTAGTGAGGCCAAGGCTAACAGCTATTCTGGACCTGTCTATTAAAGCTTAAAAATAAGTCTTGAAAGGTACTCAGACAAAATTACAGCAAATTTGATTTAAAGATCTATATTGGCTTTTCTTTGTGATTCTAGAAAAAGGCAACACCTTATTCTATAAAATACAGTGAGTGTTCTGATAAGCCAAGCAGAAGAGTTTGGTTTTATCGACAGAAAAGGGCTGAGAAAAGCAGAAACAGAGAACAAAAAATTGTTAGGTTGTTTCAAAGTTACTTTCCTCATAGGGTTAAAACAGACACAGGCACAGTGGGTTGCTGCGCCCTCCCAGGCAGTCCCAACAACTAGTTGACCAGAGCCCCCAGGGGACACGGCCTAAGTCCCTGCCCATCACATCATCTGGAACTTCTGTTCAGAGAGGAAAGAGCTACTAGAAATTCTCTCAGTCAAGGTCCAAACCTACAAGAATCACTGGCACACCCACCAGAACTAAGACCAATTTTTAATGAAATTGTTTCTGTGTTTGGGGTGCGTAACTATATTTCTTTATAACAAAATTACTTATTTTAAATGTTTTGATTTTTTTATTCCTCATAGGCATGGCCTATGATAGACCAGGGGACTCATAAGCTCAGAGTCCATGAAGTCAGAAACTGACATCCTAAATGTCTATTTAGAATGAATTTAAACAAACCAAAAACTCTGCCATGAAACTCGGACAGACAAGCAATTTAACAAAAATTAACCAGTCTCTAAATAAATAAAAAGATTAAAATTTAAAAATTAAAAAAACCACCACCACCAACAAAAAAAAACCAGAGGGAACTTCATTTTCATGCCAGCTCAGATAAACTGGGCCCCTTTTGATTGGTTGCTATGAATCTCCTGGGGGTACTTTTTTTGGTAGCGGGGTCGGAGGTAGACTGGCCTGTTTCAGAGTTCAGTTTAATTATGTGGCACCCAGCATGAGTGACTCCATTCCGATTTGGCCTGGTCTGCTATTGCCTAGTGTACGAGGCTAGTCCAAAATAATGGTCTCCTATACATTTTATTTTACAAAATACATGTTTTTCTTTTCTTTTCTTTTTTTTTTTTTTTTTTTTTTTTTTTTTGAGACGGAGTCTCGCTCTGTAGCCCGGGCTGGAGTGCAGTGGCCAGATCTCAGCTCACTGCAAGCTCCGCCTCCCGGGTTTACGCCATTCTCCTGCCTCAGCCTCCCGAGTAACAGGGACTACAGGCTCCTGCCACCTCGCCCGGCTAGTTTTTTTGTATTTTTTTAGTAGAGACGGGGTTTCACCGTGTTAGCCAGGATGGTCTCGATCTCCTGACCTCGTGATCCACCCGTCTCGGCCTA